>NC_064248.1:44528103-44835086 GCF_003254725.2 Canis lupus dingo
AGACACCCCCCCCCAACACACACACACACTTTTGAGGAAAAAGAAGAATTGTACTCTGTGTGTGTGGATGTATATAGGATTTATTTCAAGCAATTGGCTTACACAGTGTGGGGTTAGCAAGTCTGAAATTTGTAGATTCAAGCAGGCTGGAAACTCTAAGGCAGGAGGTGAAACTTCAGGCCCCAGATAAAATTTCTTCTTACTCAGGGAAACCTCAGTTTTGGTCTTAAGGCCTTCAACTGATGGTATGACGCTTACCCATATTATGAAGGAAAATCTCCCTTACCAAAGATCAACTGATAGTAGATGCAACCACATATACAAAATACCTTCACAGCAACACCTAAATAGCATTTAATTGAATAACTGAGATCTATAATCTAGTCAAGTTGACACACAAAAATGAACCATCACAAACTCTGAATATGTTTTTCCAGCTGCCTGAATCTGTTCTCCTCCAGCTAACTCATGGTCACACTTCAGGTTGCAGCATAAATATCTTGTCACTTCTGGTGAAGAGCTTTCTCTGGGCTTCAGACCAAGTTCACTCTCTGTTAAATGTCCCTGACAGCACCCTGCATTTCTGCCCATCACACTCCTTTTTACTTAGTCAATATCTGAGCCATCTGCTGGATTGCAAGTTCCATGAAGTTCCATGAGTCTATCTTGTTCCCTGCATGGCTGACAATAAAGTCTGTTGAATGTGGGAATAAATAGATCACAGGTTAGGCTGGTCCAGATGGCACGTTCTCTCCATCCACAGCTCAAGCATTCAGGGCCAGCTCTTGCTATTTTAACAGGCCCCCAAAGAATAAAGAAAACCAGCTTCTTGCTAAATAATACTTGGCATTGAAGAACACTGCATCTAGGGATAAAATAAAATGATATTTATATTTTAATAGGTGATGTTGAACAATCATTTCCTTTTCTATTTGGTATCTCCCTTACCTAGAGGTACAGTAAACCATTGGTGCAATGGATGGGAGGCTCTAGGATAACCATAGAGTTTTAGGATTTGACATTAAAAATGAAAAAAAAAGGAAGTAATTGAAAGGATAGGCTTTCAAGTGGTCTTGACCAAATTACTTTCTTAACCCTCAGTATCTTTAAAATGTTAATTAAGACATTTTGGTAGAATTGGTCTATGGAAACTGAACCAGGGGTTCATATTTTTGAGGGGGGAACCATTTTAATTTTAAGTGAAGGAGGCAAAGCTGGATGCTTTTTCCAGCACTCAGGCTATTCAAGACAACGAGAGCCTTCAACATATGCCAATAGATATATGGAAGGGCAAGAATCCAGCAGGAAAGTGGAGACTCTGCTGTTGATGATGGAAAATAAAAGACTCTAATTGAATACTGTTTACTGAACATTTCATTTGGGCTAGGCTAAAATTACACACTATTATTTGATGTACAAAACATTGTAGTTCTTTCAGTTCCACTAAAAAAAAAAATGGAGCAAATTAATTGGGATAGTTAGGCCTATGCTCTGTAAATCCCACTTGTAATCTTTATTTGTAAAACAAATGTAGTAATACTTGCTCTACTGATAGTTAACGGGTTGTTGGGAGAAATCAGAATAAAAATGAGATAATATCTTTGAAACCACTTTGTTCCCCGTGAAGAAAACAAAAAGTATGATTATTTAAAGGCTTGCATCGACAGGCTTCAACAACTGAACAAATTTATACTTAAGAATAAACCCAAATCAATCAAACTGGTTGTTATTTGGCATCCTGTAGACAAAACAATTGTTGATTTGACAGTCTTTCACATTTCAACTGGTTGTCATGCCATCATGTTGACTGACAAAGAAAAGTGATTCCCTCTTCTCTACAGATTCCAGATTCCATAAAACATTAAATAAAGAGACCTGAAAATAGAGAACAGTTTTAAAGTCTGTACTCAGGGCTTAGCCAGAGAAAAAAACTTTAGATCATGCCTTTGGTGCGTCCTGAATAAGCTGATATTGAATATGCCCCATGCTGTTTGTCTTTGGGAGATGTCCTAATTTAGACTCTGCTTTTGACCTTCTAGACAGATACAGACTAGAAATAGCCATGACACTGGACAAAAGATGAACAATGGTGGTTTCTTTTAGTTATCAAGAGTGATGCAATGTTATAATTTAAAATGCCTTTAAAACATTATGTATGTCAGCTTTTCCCAAGATCACATTTTAATTTATTGTAATCCAGGTTTCCTGAGGCCAAGTTAAATATCCCCCATCCCACTCCGCACCTTCAACTGTGCTGCGTTGTAAGATACATGGAAGTCATGTTGGCTTACATCTACCTTCCCTTTCATTTGAATCCTATGTTAAAAAAAAACCAGCATTCAAGGTCTCCATAATTGTCAGTTCTCATAACCTAACATGTATTTTGTCTAGATAAGCTTGCCTGAAGATGGCACACACCTCTCCACTTCTCAGCACACTGGATGACTCATGGCTTCAGTCTGCCTACGATGACATAGTTGGAGCTATGTTTCATCTACCACTATGTCCCCTGACAAGTCCTTAAAAAGACTCCTTATTACATTAAATAAGAAGATTGAAGGTAAGGTCTCCTATAGGCCTACTTAATGATGGGAAGGCTATCACTCCCTATTGCAAAGCCCATTTATCTGTAGCAGTTGTTCTGAGTATATGGATTACTTCACTGGCAAAAATGCCTATTTTCCTTTAACCCAACATTTCTGAAGGCAGTAAGCACATGAATCATTCTTTATCTTCTTTAACAGAGGGAAGCATGAGCCTAATTTAAACATTGTAGTAGTGGCCAGACCTACATAACTAAGCAAAACAAAACAAAATGAACCTTGACGTAGTCTTACGGTGATAGCTAATGGTTCTCTGAGTGTATTTGTGTGGAGAGAACAGCAAAACCGTTTACATTATAGAAATTTCAATGAAGACTAGAGATATAATTTCAGTTATTGGCCATATCATGAATGTGAGGAAATGATAGCTCACTGAAGCTCAAATCTGAAGTTGGAAAGTGGCTACCATGTTATCTGTTTCATAGACAGTTGGCTATTTCTTCTCTCACCAGTACTGATTTAAAGTCCCTTTAAAATAACCAATGTAGTAAAGTCTGTTTTCATAAAATTATACTTGCACAAGATTGTACAGCATACCACCTCCACTTATCACTTGCATATATTTTAAAGGGCTCTGTCATGTGATCTCAGAGTCTTTCTATAACAGTATTGGAGGAAGTCACAGGAACGTACATGGACTGTCTAAAGCTACCTGGTTAGAATGGAGGATACCCTACCTTCTGGCTCAAGTGCTTTTGGCAGAGCTCCTCCTGAACAACTCATTTTTTGGTTGTTTTTGTGTTGTTATTAGGTTTTGTTTTGTTTCACTTCTCATCAGACACTGCCTTCTTCTTCCGTCTAATTTTGAATAACTCTTGACTTTATTTTCCTTATTATGTCTGATCCATCAAGTATTCTTTACTGACGCCCACAGGTCTCTACAGCCGACTGTTTCACATCAGTCAAATTGTTTGCTACCTTTGAGACAATTCTTTCGGAGTACTCATTGTAAAAGTAATCAGTGTATATTGACTCATGTTCAGATATTCCATACCTGGGTTTAATGGATTCAGAGAATTCATGTTTCAAGTATCCTATTTTTCAATATTGTGCATAGAATGAAATAGAAGCTTTTAGTATAGTCCTGGTAAACCTAGAAACCCTAGAGCAGACACTGGCCGGAATCTAGAATGTAAGGAAGAATTGCTTTATTTTCCTTCTTGGTATTCATGCAGATAATTGATGTAGTTTCTCTTTGTGGAGATTACAGTTTTATGGTGAAGACAAACATTAAATACGTGATTATCATGTGAGTTTTACAAAACAGCAGCTATACAGAGCACTATACATTGTGTTTGGCCCATATATTCTGGAAGAGTTCATGTTTCCTTTTTCCAAGGATGGTGATACACATATTTCATGTGGATATTCACTTCCTGTTTTGTTGTGCTGGAAAGGCTCAAATAGATCCTCGCCACTGTGAATTTGCCTGTTCTCACCCATGTTAATCTGTACCTTATTGTTTTAAATCCCAGTTTTTCTAACTTTCACTGGAGAGCAAGGTGGTTTGGGGGAAAGATCATCACTTGTTAGACCTGGTGAAATTCCCCATTTTGTTCTGTAAGAATCGTGTGGTGATGGACAAGTGACTTAACCTGTTAAAGACTCTTGTTTCTTCATATGCAAATCAATCCTGAGATTGACAGTCACTTCGCTTCTCTCTTTCATGAGGATGATGTGAAATACTGGACATGAAAATGTTTTTATATACAAACTACAAATATTAATTGTTTTATAGTCAGTTTCAGTTTGTTTCACAGGTAGCGGCAGAGCTTGTGTTACAGTTCTCAGTGTTTTTCTTATTCTTCATCCATAATAAACTTATATTCCAGGCCCGTCACTGCAGAAAAAGCATGGGAAACATATTTAAACTATGATCTTAGGCAGAGACTCTACAGCAGAAAGAATGGCATCAGAGGAAGTGAAACTATAAACTGAAAACTCTAATGCTTAGCATTAAACAAAATATGGAAAATCCATGCTGCTATAGATTCATTAGTGAGAAAAAAAGGGGGGGGGGAGAGAATACACCAAACTATCGCTTTGAAGTCCTGGATGGACCAAAGGGAAAGACAACTACAGAGGCAGGATTCTGAGAAACTGGAAGAAAAAAAGTCATTTGGGTCAACTTCAGAAAACAGCTGCAGATCTTGAGCTAGATTCTTCTCCTCTCTGAGCACCTCTTGTTTTGAGTGGTATTTGACCAAATGAACTGACAAATCAAATGTTTGGTGTGATGTGGCTGTGATGGAGACAAATGTCCATTGAAACACATAGGACCTAAAATGAAAGTAAGGGGCTACAGAATTAATGCAATATATCACCACTCTCCCATATGTCAGCTTTAAAGATTTGGTCTCTTAGAAACTTAAAGAAGTGAGAAGCTGGTGAATTAATCCAATGCATCATCACAGGGTCCCTCAGTATCTATCTGTAAATTTTGGCCTCGAAAGGTACAGGGGAGAGGCTTAGCAATGTTTGGGTATTTATGAATTGTACGAGTTTCCCTTCAGCTCACTCACTGGGAAGTCATCCACAAAAGATAAGAAAACGGGCTAAATCAAAAAAAAAAAAACAAAAACAAAAACGGGCTAAATCAACAACAGCATTAAACGGGAATCATCTTCTTAAAATAAAAATAGGAAATGCCTCCATTCCCATACTATAAAAATAAATGCTAACCCAGTTATTTTCTATATTCAATTCAGCTACCATACCCATATTGTGTTCTTGGGCTAATAATGAGAGGTTGATCTTTTTTCCCCCCCTTTTTTTAGAGGGTGGGAGGTGGCTCTACTTGTCAAAGGAAAGCCCCATGAGAGCAGAAAGTCTTATGTTTGTGTCTACTTTCCTTCTGATGAAGGTGCCATGTATGGATTTGGTTTCAATTTAGAACACAGTTTCTCATCAAATACTTTGTTCTTAATCAGTCAGCCAGCAGACCATAATAGCTATTTTTACAAAAGGGTTGACTCTTCTTTTGATTCACATTTATTTGAATTTCCCAATTCAAATAAGAGAGAAAAACATACTCAACTTTTCTCTAGCTGGAGACATTGACGGGATATGAGATGTTACATAGTCATGAGCAGTTGGTCTGAATATTAAGTGAAAACCATAAAGCCTACAACATTTTGGCTTGAATAATAGATCATTAGTGCTTATAAAAGAGAGGATCTTTATGCTGGAGTTGAGCACGGCTCCTAAAAATGTGCTTATGATGTATATTTGTCCAGAAAGTGAGAAACCAAAGCTTCCTTTCTTCATATGAGTAATCCTAGAACCATCATTTGTTTTAATTTATACTGAAAATAAAGAAAATAAGCCAGGACTGCTGATGGAAAAGGCAACTATTTCTCTAATGCAGAAATACCATCCTGGCTTGACAGTTTTGCAAACATACATTTGGAAGAGAGGTTATTAGCCATTACTTTTAGTATTAGGATGACAGTGTAAATCCTCAGATATATATATATATCCCCAAACTCCTGAGTTGCCTGGCTTTGGGTGATGATGATGATATGCATTTCAGTGTCAAGGGGCAGTGGCACCTGTCACAGAAAACAGCAGGTGGCCATGCAGTTGCTGTATCTCCACTCTCACTTTTCACAGCTGTTTGAGTTAGCAGTTGAACTGCAGCACAGAAGGAACACCCAGCTTGCTATCATCTATTTAACAGATTTGAAGGGCATATTGAGGTGAATTACTATCCCTTGTCAAATGGTCTAATGGCTTCTGGAGTTCCTCTTCAAAGCGTGGGAGTTCAGTGGCCTGAGGGATTGAGTGGAAACCACATTGGTTTAGTGGTAAGAGATGTTTGCCGAGAAAGGAAAGTGGGGAAGGATTCGTGTTGATTCCTGATCTAGACCTTCTAGTGCCATAAACGTTCTTATCACTCAGCTGGCAATTGAGGGGGAGGGGAACAAAACTATTTGATTTTCCTTGGGTTAACATAAGGTAAATGGTATTTTAACAAGAGCCATTTGGGAACAGATGAGATTATATAAATCCGTGAGAATTTTGGTTTGTTTTACTTTGCTTTAGGACAGCTGTCCAATTCCTACTTTAAATACTTAAGAACTTTGTCTCATGCCTCAGAATATCATGGTTTTAATTACCAAATCGGTACATGTTAGAAATTAGAACAGTTTTCCTTGCTTGTTAATTAATAACTTTTTATTGAGAAATAGGGATTCTATTATTGTCTTTAATACATATTTAGATTGATCAGAATATATTGGGACATAAATTAATATCTAAGCTCCTAGTACTTGTAAAGCAATCTTTTTTTTTCTTGTAAAGCAATCTTATATAGGTGCAATAGAAGTGCTGAATAAATAAGGGTTTTTGTTAATTTCAGTTTTTATTTGATAAAAACACTTAATTTTTAGCCTGTTTCAAATTTTATTGATTTTTTTTTTTTTTTTTGTATATGTGTGGTCTTTTTTAGAGTAATGAGCCACTGGTGTTCCTAATTCAGAAGCAGACATTTTTTTTCAATGTGGTCTTTGAATGCTGCATCTCCTTCAATTTCTCTTGAGATTGGAACACTTCTTTTCCCTCTTGCAAAATATTTAGAGACTAAAAGTATCTCTGAATCTTGCATCGAACTATAGGGTGGCCCATAGGTAACAGAAAGGAAATTA
This sequence comes from Canis lupus dingo, assembly GCF_003254725.2. Lineage (NCBI taxonomy): Eukaryota > Metazoa > Chordata > Mammalia > Carnivora > Canidae > Canis > Canis lupus. The sequence goes on from NC_064248.1 coordinate 44,535,353, forward strand.
TTTTAGGATTTCTGAGTTTGTTTCTTTTTTTTTGCCAAGAACCTACTGTTCCTTTGAAAATTGCTTCATAGTATTCTCTGTAAAGCGGACTAACATTTCCCTTCCTGTTGCAGTACTTTAACCATCTGAGTAGAGTTTAACAGGTCTGGAACTAAGAGATTGAAACAATCCAAAGGTTTTTATCAGAAACCTACTATGTGCCAGTCCTTTATAGGTGGATGAGAGTTACAACAGAAATGGAAGATTCTGTTTTATACCCAAGAATGCAATCAAAGGCTTACATTTAATGAAGTGTTGAGTCGAGTGATTCAGACTAGACACTACAGGAGCTCAGAGCACAGAAAGACTGAAAATATCCAAGATCAGAATATTTATCTGAAATCAGTAACCATAGTGCTTATTTACAACTTGCGAAAAGTCCAAATAATGCAGTCAAATTTGTGACATGAAAAAGCCAACCCAAGTACTCGGTGTTCACATGGAAATAGTAGACTAAATAGTAGGTTGTTCTGCTCCAGCTGTGATATTAAAAATGTCACTTTTACTTGTTCTGTATTATCGCCTCTGAATTCTTTTCTATGTAAAACCCAAAGGTCACCTGACACATCGTCGGGCAATTACTACTTCTTTCATTGTGCAAGCCAGTGGCTGATAAAGTACACATCATTACAGTTCAGGAACGCTCTATTCTTTCCCTCTTACACCTGGGCATCTCCTTGGTGATATGCATGGTTTGGAAGGGGTAGAGAAACAAAGTTAGTAGGAGTAATCACACAGTTGCCTGCTGTGAAGAAGAGTGAGCTTTATTTACCGCACAGCACTCTGATTTGGCTTTAAAAGAATTACATCAACTAAAAATTATACCTAATAGACTTGACAGAAACATAAGCTGGCAGTCAGGCCTGATTATATCAAACAGAAACACTTGGAAAGTAACGTTGCCAAAGTATATCACTGACTCGGATTTATAGCAGGTGTCCACGGGACAGTATCCCTCAACAGATTCACGACCGCTTTTTAAATGCTACGATTTGAGCTAGAGATGTCCTGGGGCTCCTGGACAAGAAGTGTGCTGCTAATCAAGATCTATCCAAGTCTTCTGATCTAAGATAACGCAGAGCCTAGAAGAAAATCACTTGGTGAATGGATCTTCTCATTTCAATGTCTCCACAATGAAGTTTGGAGGGATATTTCTGTTGTAGATATAAAGATCAAGTTAGAAAAAAAAATTAAAATAATATCTTGAGCCAGAAAAACAGACTTTAGGAAAAAAATCACTAATAACAAATAATTAGTATATAACATGATTGACATTGTTTGGATTAAATTTGCCTCTTTTCCCCTCAAATAATAGGTTTAAGGATGAATGTAATTGCTTTTAAAGAACTGTGTGTGTGTATGGCTAGAGCAGATGAGCCTTAGTTCTTTTTTTTTTTTTTTTTAAGATTTTATTCATTTATTCATGAGAGACAGAGTGGGGTGGGGGTGGGGGGAGGACACAGGCAGGGGGAGAAGCAGGCTCCATGCAGGAAGCCTGATGTGGGACTCGATCCCGGGTCTCCAGGATCAGGCCCTGAGCTGAAGGCGGCGCTAAACCGCTGAGCCACCCGGGCTGCCCCATGAGCCTTAGTTCTAATAGATCAATTGCAAAAAACAAAACAAAACAAAACAAAACAAAGAAACTTGTTTGCTTCTGTGTTTTTCTTTTTAGATTGCAAGTTTTACAAAGCCAAGGAATGTCATGTATTTTCATCTATACTACCAGTATCTAGCACAATTCCTGGCCCAGAGTATAGGTTCAGGAAATATTGGGAGATGATGTTAAACAAAATTATTTTCAATTGTGGGTTTTCTCAACAAGAACATTAAGAAAAACAAACGAAAAAAATCGGTGAAGGCCAGAAGTTTTTAAGGCTTTTAGTTTCTGAGCAAAACAAGGCTTGCTATTCCCTGTTGGCACAGTCTCAGTTTTAATTAAACTAGGCATGTAAAATAAAGTAGCAGCGTCATTGAGTTAATGTGGAAATTCTTTTGTTTTCTTTATACAGCAGTAAATAGGTTTTTAAGACCCATTTAGGTATGACCTAGGCTTCATTTTGGATTAACCATTTGAGCTACTTCTTTCACCTTTACATATATATTAAGCTCTAGGAAATCATTTTGCTATGTGTCAAAAATTTCTAAAATTGAGGAATCAATAATAGTGAAAAGAAATTTGCAACCACTGAAGAAAACTCTTTCATAAGAACATGTAGCCAAGTATAGAAAGTTGATATTATACAGAAGAAGGTGTGTTTAACATAATTATTCAAATAGATAAAGAGTTTATTAAATTTTTGCTGAATTTTCCACATGAAGATTTCTGTAATATTTTAGTGCTATCTAACCTATAACATTAGAACATAATTATTAAGACATAATTCAATTCAATGGCATCTCTAAATTGGTATTGTTAACTTTCATTTTCAGATTCCAATATATGGTATATAGAAACTTCCCAGATATGATATGGAAACTCTAAAAGGTAAAATACATATTTTGGGGAATTTGGATGTCTGTTTTCTATTTAAAGATTCTGCTGGTTAACCCAAGTATTAAATTTGTTTTAAAAAGTGTTTGTGGGCAGCCCAGGTGGTTCAGCGGTTTAGCACCGCCTTCTGCCCAAGGCGTGATCCTGGAGACCCAGGATTGAGTCCCACATCGGGCTTCCTGCATGGAGCCTGCTTCTCCCTCTGCCTGTGTCTCTGCCTCTCTGTGTATGTGTGTGTGTCTCTCATGAATAAATAAATAAAATCTTTTTTTAAAAAAAGTGTTTGTTGCCCATGAAGGCGGTATTGCCTATCGTGGGGGTGTATTATAAAGATTTTGTAGATGACAAACAGGGGTGGAGAAAATGTCTTGCTCAAGTTCACCCAAGTAGTAAACGGCAGACACAGGATTTGAACTCTGGCATCTGGCTTAGGGCCAGAATACATTTTACTTGCTAAAAAAAATTAAAACATTATTTAAATAGGGGGAATAAAAAAAAGCAACCTCTGAAGTTCAGTTCTATGGCTGGCATCCCAACCCCAGTCTCCCTCTCCTTGATTCTCAGAGGTAATGACTTCTTCGGTACACTCTTCCAGACCTTTTGCTATGCATTTACATAAATACATACGCAGTTCTAGAGAATATATAGTATCCTATATTTTATAGTTTTAATATATAAATGATGTAATGTTGGTTTGTCATTTTGAAAGGGCTTTTAATTTAACCTCATGTCTTAGAGACGCTTCCATGTTAACATATTTAGTTCTACACCTTCCCTCTGAGGTGCTACATGGGGTAACATAGCATTATGGTCATCTCTTCTTTATTTTAACCTTTTTTTTCTTAATAAACAGTACAATTATTTCGATGTAGGAGAGGAAAGATGCATGTATCAGGCAATGGCTTGACTTCTGTATTATCTCCACAACACTGGAGTATCACCACAAACTTATGAATCATAGATATATTTGAGGCTAGAAAGCTCTTCGGGGTTGTGGCAAAACTCTGGACAAGCTGTGAGAACTAGGCTTCTTGTTTTGAAGTCATATGTCTACGACTCTCTGAGTCTCAATGTTCTTATCTGGAATTGGGCATTGATGGCATCCCTTGTTCTGTCATATGTCTATATCTCTACTTTTGTTTTCAAAAGTGTAAAGTAAAGGACTTTTACAAATATTAGGTGAGAGACTTATATCAATTCAACTCATCATGCATGTATTGAATATTTGCTATGAGATATATTCTGATGTAGGTATCGTAGAAAGTAAAATAAATGCTTTATCTAGAGCATGTGATATACTAAAAGTAAAAGGCACAAATATAAAAAATTCTGAAAAAGGAGTATGTGATGTGAATTACAGGAAAGAGATAAGGTTCAACTGGATTACAGGGGGAGAAGAGAGCAATCCAACTAAAGAGGCTGTGAAATACTTCTTGAGAGAGATGAAATATATGGTAGAAATTTGAGAGACACATTAGTTTGAGTATAAGAGGAACCAAATGTACCAAATTCCCTCTTATATAAATTGGACTTGAATGATTGTTCAGGCTAGCGTTCTAGAGCTAGTGAATCTTACTGACATGAGGCTCTTTCAAGAGCATGATCAGAGAATCTAAAAGCCCTTGTTTAGTGTTGCAATTGTATCAGAAAATCAAACATGTAGTCATAATAAAGTGTCAATCTAAGGAATCTTCAGATAAGCAAAAGCCTACTCTGATGCAGTGCTCCAGCAAATGTGAGGCATGCAAAAATGCACAATATAGGAGTTCTGGAAGATGAGTATGAGTAAGTGTCTGGGGAGACCTCATAAGGCACCAGAATACAGATCAGGTGTCTTTTTTTTCCTAAGTAATCTCTACTGCCAACATAGGGGTCAAACTCATGACCTGAGATCAAGAGTCACATGCTCTAATGATAGAGCCAGTCAGGTGCTCTTAAGGTGTCTTTTTAGAGGGTTTTTCAGGCTTCATCATAGAGGGAGGGATGTTAAGAGCAATGAATATAATTCAAGCAAGGTTATGAACTGAGAAAATCCAGAGCTTGTCATCAGTCAGGTAGTCTGATTTAAGATGTTCTTGGGTGATGAATAAGTGAGGAAGACAGAAGGTGGTATAGAGGGTGAAGACACTAGAAATGTGGATTAGATCACATTGTGACTTTGAATGCCAATGTGAGGCTCTATTTTATGATATATGGTGATGATCACAGTTTTGTAATACGGCCTGAAATCCGGTATTGTGATGTCCCTGGCATTGGTTTTCTTTTTCAATATTCCTCTGGCTTTTTTGGGGTCTTTTCTGATTCCGTACAAATCTTAAGATTACTTGTTCCAACTCTGTGAAGAAAGTCAATGGTATTTTGATGGGGATTGCATTGAACATGTACATTGCCCTGGGTAGCATTGACATTTTCACAATATTAATTCTTCCAATCCATGAGCATGGAAAGTTTTTCCATCTCTTTGTGTCTTCCTCAATTTCTTTCAGAAGTGTTCTGTAGTTTTTAGGGTATAGATCCTTTACCTCTTTGGTTAGTTTATTCCTAGGTATCTTATGCTTTTCAGTGCAATTGTAAATGGGATTGATTCCTTAATTTCTCTTTCTTCAGTCTCATTGTTAGTGTACGGAAACGCCACTGATTTCTGGGCATTGATTTTGTATCTTGCCACACTGCCGAATTGCTGTATGAGTTCTAGCAATCTTGGGGTAGAGTCTGGGTTTTTAATGTACAGTATCATGTCATCTGCAAAGAGGGAGAGTTTGACTTCTTCTTTGCCAATTTGAATGCCTTTTATTTCTTTTTATTTTCTGCTTGCTGAGGCTAGGACTTCCAGTACTATGTTGAATAGCAGTGGCAAAAGTGGACATCCCAGTTGTGTTCCTGATCTTAGGGGAAAGGCTCTCAGTTTTTCCCCATTGAGAATGAATGTGGACTTTTCATCAATGGCTTTTAAGATATTGAGAAATGTTCCCTCTATCCCTACACTCTGAAGAGTTTTAATCAGAAATGGATGCTGTATTTTGTCAAATGCTTTCTCTGCATCTATTGAAAGTATCATATGGTTCTTGTTTTTTCTCTTATTGATGAGATCTATCATGTTAATTGTTTAACAGGTGTTGAACCACCCTTGCACCCTGGGGACAAATCTTAAAAGACAACCTACAGAATGGGAGAAGATATTTGCAAATCACATATCAGTTAAAGGGCTAGTATCCAAGATCTATAAAGAACTTATTAAACTCAACACCTAAGAAACAAAAAAATCCAATAATGAAATGGGCAGAAGATATGAACAGAAATTTCTCCAAAGAAAGCATATACAGGGCCAACAAGCACATGAGAAAATGCTCCGCATCACTGGCCATCAGGAAAACACAAATCAAAACCACAGCGAGATACCACCTCGCACCAGTGAGACTGATAAAAATTAACAAGACAGGAAACAACAAATGTTGGAGAGGATGTGGAGAAAGGGGAACCCTCTTGCACTGTTTGGTGGAAATGTGAACTGGTGTAGCCACTCTGGAAAACTGTGTGGAGGTTCCTCAAAGAGTAAAAAATAGAGCTACCCTATGCCCCAGCAATTGCACTGCTGAGGATTTACCCCCAAGATACAGATGCAGTGAAATGCTGAGACGCCCGCACCCCAATGTTTATAGCAGCAATGTCCACAATAGCCAAATTATGGAAGAAGCCACAATGTCTTTTGACAGATGAATGGATAAAGAAGATGTGGTCTATATATGCAATGGAATATTACTCAACCATCAGAAAGGACAAATACCCACCATTTGCTTCGACGTGGACGGAACTGGAGGTTATGATGCTAAGTGAAATAAATCAATCGGAGAAGGACAAACATCATATGGTTTCACTCATATGGAGAATATAAGAAATAGTGAAAGGGGTTATAAAGGAAAAGAGGGGAATTGAGTGGGAAAAATTAGAGAGCGTGACAAAACGTGAGAGACTCCTAACTCTGGGAAACAAAGGATTGCGGGAAAAAAGGAGGTGGGCAGGGGGATGGGGAGACTGGGTGATGGGCACTGAAGAGGGCGCTTGATAGAATGAGCACTGGATATTATACTATATGTTGGCAAATTGAATTTAAATTAAAAAATAAAAAAATAAAATAAGGTGAACATTTTCTTGAATCTTAAAAGAAATGATATATGGTAAAATATTAAAGCTTTTGTTCCACAGAGTAATGCACAATCAGCTGTGCTTTTAAAGATATCTCTTGCAGAACTGTGGGTAGAGAAGGAAAGATCAGAGGGTGTAAGAACAATTACGGGATTATTATAATAGACCAGTGTTATGGTCTTAGGTAAGACTTGTGGAAGGGAAAAAGAGAACTGGATACATTTGAGAGACACTATAGAAATTGATTTCTTGAGGTGATTTTTCAGCTGATTTGATATGGACATGAGGAAAAGAAAGGAGTCAAAGATGGCAATAATAACCATAGTATAACTGCTATTCAATTACCTATGTGTGGGCACCTGGGTGGCTCAGTGGTTGAGCGTCTGCCTTTGGCTCAGGTCGTGATCCTGGAATCCTGACATTGAGTCCTACCTCGGGCTCCCCAAGGGGAGCCTGCCTTTCCCTCTGCCTGTGTCTCTGCCTCTCTCTCTGTGTCTCTCATGATAAGTAAATAAAATCTTTAAAAAATTACCTATGTGCTGGGTATTACACAAATATAGATACTATATGGCTATTGTATGTCTGTATATATAATATGTATTTATATTTATGTGTATTTATAACCTGTTCCTCACAAAAAACATTAATATATACATTTTATTCAGAAGGAAACTGAGACTCAAGAAGTCAAATAACTTGCTGAAGGTCATGATCAATATCCTTGGCCCATATTCTAACCAGAATGATTCAATTAAGACCTTCTGATGACATGTGTTAATGTTGAATGTCCATTCAGGAAGGCAGTAAATGTGCAATCTTTTCATAGTTAATTATTTAAGCTTAGAAATTTCTTTCAAGGCTCTGGTATAGCTTATTCATGTATGTGCATGTAATATACCAACGAAACTTCTATATCTATGCATATTATGTTTCAAAACATTTTCCAAGTATTATAGCCATTAAGTTTGAGAAATATGATAGAATATAAGTCTTAGAATCAGTAAAGTACAAAAAGTGGCTGACAGTCTTTCTGGTTTATTGTTTTCTTGATGCATGAAACACTTTGTGTCAGCTTTTTTAAAGAAAGGAAAAAATAACAATAATGTAATTTCCTAAATTCCCTTCAGTCTTTGAAAATGAAAGCCCAGTTCCAGATAATGAAGTTGAGTGTGGTGATGAGATTTAAATTCTATCCAAATAAGTTACATTAACTCACAGTTATTTATCTAATAAAGGAGAGGGATCCCTGGATAATTGAAATCCATAGATAATTGAAAAACCACATTTAGCAATATTTCTCAACCTCAACCCATACCAAAATTTTAGTGGCATTATAATCAAGTCACAAACACTTTTCATTTAGATTTTGTTTCTGTTCTCTTTTTCTTCTCCCTTACATGGGAAGGGTAATGCCTAAATTAATAAAGAGCAGAAGGCTCTATCTAGGGGCAGGTCAGAAATTGGATGCTTATAAGATGTAAAAACTTGCAGGATATATATAAAAAAGGATTAAACCAAAAGCTTTTAAATATGGTTATTGGGGTAATTTTGAACACTTACAAATAAGAGAAATGGACTTTTAACTGATTTTATATTATCGTTCGATGTTGAGCTTTGTGGTGCTTTGAATTGGAAAAATAGTTGGCATACTGGCCTTATTTTGTTTTTTTATCAGGCAAAATGTTCCTGTAAACAGCATTGCAGGTGCATAGCATGTCATTGATTATTCAATAAGTTTCTTAATATATCAGCATCTCAAAATGAGCAAGAGAGTGAGGAAACCTATGACAAACCGGCAAATAGAGATTGTGTTTTATTCACCTTAAGAGTTGCAAGGTTGCTACAACACTGAGTTTGTTTGACATTGTTTTGGTAATTTCAATATTTCATTAAATCATACAATTGATATTTAAGAACCTACTATGTTTCCAGAAATAGAATGATGAATGAGGAAACTCTTGTCCAGCCTTTCCCAAACTGATGTGTATTTTTTCCTACATTCTGGATTAATGGAGGATGTTCCAGGCCAATGATGGCATCCTGAGAAGATCATCTATAAGATCAATTAGGAAATAATTTGTTTAAAAATCAATTGGCATTGAGTTCAATGTGATTATTCAAAATCACTTATATACTTTTTGCTTGTTTGCTACAGAGAGTCTTTAAATGAAAACTTAAAATAGGCATCTTAAACAATACAAAATCAGATAGTAGTGACCTCCTTTGACAGAAACATGGTCAGTTGAGAGTGGTCCTGGATCCTTTTAGGCTTGTCATCCTTTTTTCCCTACATTTCTCCTTAGATGAGGTATGGGTTGGGAGAAGAATGGTGTTAAAGTAGCCATCTACTTGATAACCAGAGTTAGAGAAGATTTGCCTGTAATTTACTATTATTTGCACTTTGTGTTTTTGTCACTCATGTCCCCTTCTCGTGCCTGGTGAGCTTATATAGATCCATGGATGCTTCATGCACTCCAGTCTGTTGACACTACCATTTGGGCAAGAATTGGTCTGCAGCCAATTGGATCTTTATTAATCGATTAATTCACTCATCAATGTTATTAAAATATAGGAATTATAAAGACAAATAAGATAATCGTATTTTAAGAATTCTATTAAAGTATAATTCTAATACCACATATTCACTCATTTTAAGTGTACAATTCAATCATTTTTACTAGTTTACAGAGCTCTGTAATCATCACAAAAATTCAATTTTAGAACACTCTTATTACTCCAAAAAGATTTCTTGGGCCGATTTGCTGTCGATCTCTATTCCTTCCTAAAACCCAGGCAACAATTAATCTTCTTTCAGTCTCTATATATTTACCTTCTCTGGTCTATTCGTATAAATGGGATCATAGAACATGCAATATTTTGCATTTGGCTTCTTTCACCTAGCATGATGTTTTTGAGGTTCATCCGTGTTGAAGCATGGATCAATAGTTTGTTCCTTTTTATTGCATAATAGTATTTTATCAAATGGAGTATGGTACATTTTGCTAATCCAAAATATGACAATCAGATTTTATAGCAGAAAATAAGCTCTAAGTTTTAATATCTTCTCAATGGCAAGAATTTGCTGCACATTTTCACACATTTGAGAGACAGAAAGTTGCTAACAGTCACATTTGCTGTTTATGTCAGGCTTTGGAGACCCTGAGAGTTTTGTTCTCCTGGGGAAATTTTGAGGAGAAAGAAAGAGCTCTGATGCTAGAGATAGCAGCACTGAACTCTTACAAACCTTATCATTGATTTGGCTAAAAGAAAGAATGAGATTAGAGGATCCTGTTACTATTGATGATGGCTTAGCATGGCTGGCTCAAAACTAATGATATCAACAGAGCTTCCACTTTAGGAACAGCAGCATGAGGAGTTCCACCAACCTGCTCACCAGTGCCAGAAGCATAGATAGATAAGTAGAAAGATGGATAGATAAAATTATATGTCTATATCTGTACACACACACACACACACATCACACAACTATTTAAAGTCCGAAAATTATCCAGAGCATACAGCAAATAAATGAAGAAACATTGATTTAGGAAAATCTACTAAGACTTGGTGAGTATGCTAAGAGCCTGTGGAAGCTGAGCCACAGCTCACTTCCTTCTCCTGGTCTCCTTTAACCCCTCTTCAGCACCAGCTCAGCTTAATGGAAGCTCCCCTCTGGGGGGATATGTCCACGAAGACAGCACTTCCTCTCTTTACAGCTCCCAATCAAGGGACACTGCATGTACTAGGAAGGGAGGGTCATCATCATTTTGAATCTCCTCCAACTGAGTTGCTGAGGCTACATTGTTGGTGCGTCCAGTTGAAAAGTCAGAAATTTTCCTCCTCCATTGTATGTTGGTTGCTCTACCTGGGCATGAGTATTAGGGCTATGATCTTCATCACAGTTCATTTGCTGAACAGATTTTCAACGTCAGGAAAGGCAAGCTGAGAATAACAAAGGCTATCACCCCTGCCCAGTATTCAGATCAGTTGCTCAGGGGAACAGATAGTACATTAAAACAGTACTTCAAAGCTTTCACCAAAGAAATTAATTCTATTTAAAACATGGTGTAATTTCAATATGGGAAAAGCACTCTCAAAAACAATGGAGATTCAGGTGATGAACGAGTAAGAAAATACTGTTAGCTTTATGAAATCACTGAGCTGAACCAGAGGTCAGCTAGTTCACCAGAGATGAGCCAAGACAAAGCTTCCTAGAGTCCGAACAAGCCTCCAAGACAGTGTTTAAAAACCATCCCTACCCATATTTAAGTGGACCAGGCTTTGGAATTATTTATGCCTGAGAACTCTGTCAAAAATAATAGAGCAATCAGTTCACAATTAGGGCAGTTTTAAGAGCAGGGTGTGATACCAGGAGAGGCAAATAGCCCATTAGACAGATCAGGGAAATAGACAAAGAGAGTCTTGTTTAGACAATTGCCATCTTGCAGTGATTAGGCACACCTGCAGGGCTACACATAGGAGGAGAAAATGAGACGCTTCACCCTGCAGGCATAATAGGCTTCACTAAAATATTCTAGCTCGGTCACTAAATAAATAAACAAGAAGCGACAATAAAAACAAGCCCTGAAAGGGGAAGTGGAAATCAATAGTCAGAGTTGCTACAATATATTACCTAAAATGTTCAGTTTCAACAAAAGTTTATGATACATGCACAGAACAAATAAGACCCATGCATAGGAAAGGAAAGCAGACAACAGAGATTGACAGTAAGAGGGGCCAGGTGTCATAGTTAGACAAATGACAATTTTTCTGGAAGGAATTAAGTGCAGTCTGGCTGAAATGCAGCAGCCATTGGAAAGAGACCAGAGTGACATACTGGAAAGACTGGTGGCTGTAGGGACTAAGCAACTACAGTGTGTACTGTAAACAGTTCACTTTTTATAAAACACTTTTTCAATCTCTTGTCTTTCAGATGTGTTAACATGTATATATTTATAATATAAAGGTATAAAAAGAATGGAACAATAAAATGTATTTGTGTATGGAAAGTTCATTTTTGTCCAACCTCATAGTTTACTTTTTTGTAAATGTAAATGAGGAGTGCTTGAGTGGCTCAGGGGGTTACAGGGGGTTAAGCATCTGCCTTGAGCTCAGGTCATGATTCCAGAAGCCTGGGATCCAGTCCCACATTGAGCTTCACATTGGGCTGCCCAGTCAGCAGGGAGTCTGCTTCTCCCTTTGCCTCTGGCCCTCTTCCCACTCATGCTCTCTTTCTCTCTTTCATCTGCTCTCTCTCTGTCTCTCTCAAATAAGTAAAAAATTAGTAATGTAAATGTAATTAGTAAATGAAATACTAAATAGACACATTATGAGTTGGATTAAATTTAATAATTCAAGAAAACATATTACTTAAGTTCTTATATTTTATTATTATATGTTGAAGCTCAGATACCCTTTTCTACTTATGTCAAGAATATAAAACACATTTCATAATGTAATTTACCACTTAAAATTGATGTTTCTTCCTACCAAGAGATTATTTTAATCAATTTTCTTTAGGCTGCTAATATTAGATATTTATAGAGATGTCTCAATCATATATTTGATTGATTCCTTTTAGTATGTTAATTGTGAGAAGAGAACATATTTAATAAAAGAAATGGTCTGAGGCTATTCATAGTATCCATTGCATTACAAAACACTCTGGTGTATGGGTTGTTCTATATTGGATGGTTTGTGATGGGAATACCAAATGTGAAATAATAAATTGATACAGAAGTTCCAAGAACACAAATTAAAAAATAGTTCTTAATTTTTCCACAAGTAACCAAATTAAAAATTAAATAGAACTACAAAGGCCATTCATTTAGGAATGGGAATAGTGAATTCTAAGATGATCTCATATGTAGCTGCACAAGAAAAAGTTACAAGAGACTCAATGCTGCTGCCCACATGCAGAAGTTCCTCCTCTATGCACTCAGGTTTGATAAAATGGAAATTATAGGAAATCTCATAAACATGTTTGAAAATTTTTTCATAGAAGAAATTACATAGCCTTATTAGAAATATTTTGTATTAATTCAAAGAATCATATAGATCATATCTGAAAAGGAAAAATTTTAATCAAGATACAAGATAGTTCGGGAACTATCTCTCTTTTTAATCATGGAGATCTATACTACAAAGGTTAAAGATTTTAAATATTTAGCAAAATGTACCTTTTAACCTTCTCTCTCTCAGAAGGCAATCAAAACTCTATTCAATTCATTAAATTAATCCTTAGTGGCCACAGCAGAATAAAAATTTCATTTCTTTAGCATGCAAATGATGCTATTAATGTGTGGAAATATACAGCACAAAAGTCATTTACTTGTCTAAGTGAATTTTGTTCTGAAACCTGCAATGTGTTTTATATACAAGCAATAAAGATTAAAAGCAATGTGAAATTTAATCTGACAGTAAGTGCAAAGCATTACTTTTGTTTTTATGGATAAAAATTTGTTTTAAAAATTGCTTTGGAAATGTGGGGCTTGTCTTTTGCCATAAAATTGGCTTAGGCTATGTAATTTGAGCATCTTGCAAGTTTAGTGAACTTGAAATCTGGAAGATAAGACCTTCCAATGATCTTTGGGATACAGTGTTGTTATCTATCCACAGATAAACCATGAACATATACTTAGCTCTTTAAAGTGTGTGATTTTTAAAAATAAACATAATTTTATAACACTTTTAGATTTACAGAATTACTGCAAAAAAAAACCACAAAAAACATAAAACCAGCAACTTAAAGAGTTCTCATATACCCTATTCCCAGTTTCCCCTATTACTAACAACTCGGATTAAATGTGGGGTATTTGTTCCTGTTAATAAACTGATGTTGATACAACATAATCATCACTATGATTATTAACTCAAATCTATACTTCATAAATTTTGTTGCTCAAATTGTTCAGCTTTAAATGTTGGGAGCTGGTTTTGTTGACTCTTGGGCCCTATAATTTTTTTTCATTTATAAGCATTTATTTTTTGGCTCTACAAGATACTCTAGGTTCCTCTTGTGTATTTTCTGCTTCATTCTAGCATCAATCTTTCCTCAAAAAACTCTGGTTCCTTTTATTGGAGAATGGTGTGAGAAACTAAGATCGGCGCACTAGTGTTCATTACTGTTAGGTTATTGTTTCTTGGCCCTCTAAGATGACAAGCTAACTAGATGGTTGTATGCATGCTAACCCATGCATATACACATGTCTGCGAATATGCGCACCTCTATCTATATTAAACCAAACATGAGTTCATTAGTCTGTAACTCCCATCTGCTACATGGGTCATTCTAATATCCTCCCCTGACTTTTCTTCCCACTCCAATAGTGAGAAACCTGTTGTCCATTTACTTTAACTATTCCATGTATCCATATAATAAGGCTTTCAAAATTGTTCACCCATGTGCCGGGGAAGACCCTTTGCCAAATATAGAGTACTGCTATGTACAGTTACTTTTACCTTTAGTCTTATAGATTATATTCATTTCCAAAGTTATTAGGATAGCATCTTTGTCCACAAACCTTTCAGTGAGGTTGTTTCTTTAAATTAGAAACATATTCAAGGGATATTATTTTTACCTGAAATACAGCAGAAATTTAATAATGATGCAGTTTAGAAAATATATTCTAGTTTCTTCAAACTCTTATTTCTGGAACTGGCTTATCTAAATTGGAGCAAAACTAGTCCATTTCTTTGGCTTCCTTTGGCTCATTTATCTTCCCCTCTGAGATTGAGTTAGAAAGGTTAGTAATGGGAATCCAAATGGGTGACTTCAGTGACCCAATATCCTGATAAACTCTCAGATTATGCTATATAATTATGAAGAAATACTCAACGCTTTGCCTACAAAACAAGGCAATATCAAGTTCTTTGGTATGGCATCTGCCATCCACTTATTACTTCAGGAACATCTGCATCTAATTCCTCAAGGTGAACATTAACATCACACCAACTGACTTGTGTGAACAAGCTGACGCCTTCCTCTCATTTTGGAAAGCTCCCTACGGAACAGATACTCATCTTTCAACGTGCATGTACTTTACATATTAGCTCACCTAAAGGCTAGAAGATCATCTATTAGCTCAGAGCTCGGGAGTACCCACAGGAAATACTGGGATCATTCAATCCCGCTCTTACTGCAAAAGGAAACAGAGATAAACATTATGATAGAGGGTAATATAGTCTTCCCTCATCCCTAGGATTGGAATAATTTGATCATTTCTTTTTGCTTATACTGAGTATATTTTACTTATCTTATTTTGTATGATGATACATTATTATTTTTTTTTGATGATACATTATTTTCATAATCTCTTAATTCAATGTTACAGCATTCGCTAGGAGGTCTTATTCATTGCTTTGTCTCCACAGCATCCAGCACAAGGCTTTGACCAGATAATAGCTGTTCCGAAAGGTTTGCAGAATAAACCTGTAATACTTTGCTAATATATAGATGACACTTCTTATCAAACTACTCTTTTTATTAGAGAGGATGTGAAAAATTTTTGGAAGCCTTTATATTTAGGACTACTTGAAATAGCTTGTTGGTTGGTATTTTATGTTTATAGTTACATAACTCCTTTAAATTAGAGACTATGATTTATTATGGCAGCATCATTAAGCCTTCTGTAAGGAAAAAAACATGAAACTATGTGGAATAATAGTTCTAATATAGAATGCCCCTAAAGATAATTATTAAATCAAAATATACCTGGGAAACATTTATCATGCTCTAAGGCTTGAATATACCTTAAAATGGAAAAAAAAGTCCAATCTAAAATGAATATTTAAACAATTAAGAAAAGATTTAAAGTCAAGTAAATATTATTAATTTAAATGTTAATAACAGGTTGAATATTTAAATAGTTATCTCAAAGCATATTTTTAATTACTAATTTTCAGGCACTGTTAACATTACTAGGTACAGACCAATGAAAGCTGTAAAATAATGAGTTTACTAAGTATATTCCATTTGTCTACTTTTCTTTCCAAAAGAAGTAAAGCCCCATTGTCTGCATTGCATTGATTAAGGGAAGTAAATTCCTGCCAAATGTTTTTTTTTTTTTAATTTTTATTTATTTATGATAGTCACAGAGAGAGAGAGAGAGAGAGAGAGAGAGGCAGAGACACAGGCAGAGGGAGAAGCAGGCTCCATGCACCGGGAGCCCGACGTGGGATTCGATTCCGGGTCTCCAGGATCGCGCCCTGGGCCAAAGGCAGGCGCCAAACCGCTGCGCCACCCAGGGGTCCCCCTGCCAAATGTTAAATATGCTTACACAAATTAGCTGTTGCTATGAGATAATATTCAGCAAAGGTTACAAGGAACCAATCAGAGATTCTATTTTCACGAATAATAAGTGTGAGTGAGCAGAATTTCTTGATGATGTTTATAATCTGAACAATATATGCACACAATATTTTTATAGAATGGAAAAGGTAGCCTCATTTTTCATTCACTTATGCACTCAGCATATATATATTATGTGTGAAGCACAATGTCTTGTGAAAATAGGCATAGAAAGATGTTACCTCATTCTTTCTTTCTTGCTCTCCTTTCCTGTCTGCTCTTCCTTCGTTCAGAAAACGTGCACTGCAATATTTTTCCTAGAATTTTATCTGGATATTTGCTTTCTCTTTCTCTTTTACTTTGATGATTCAAAGAACCTTGTGCAGCATATGTTATAGAGCTTCACCTAGAAATATTACCTCCGGGGTGGAGGTGTCCGGATCTTGGGTTGGCAGGCTGTTCATGGTTACCCCTGCAGTCGCCCTCAGTTGAAGGCACACCCCTTCCTTTGCAGCAGCCTGCATCCAAAGTCTAGCTGACGGAAGGAGAAGAAGACCTGGCTTCTGTCCCTCACTTTGGGAAAACTCTGAAGTATTATCTCAACTCCTGAGCTCTCTGTGGACTTGTCTGAGGGCCTGAGGCCTCTACTGTAACTAAATTGAACTTTAACTTTACTCTCTGCCAGTCCTACTCTCATCACCTCCTTCCAGGGGTGGTTCCCAAGGGCCCTTCCCCATATACAGTCCCTTGCATACACATCTCCTTCTCTGTCCTTGTATATAGTAAACTTAACCTAGAAGAGTTAGTACTGGAAGTGACCTAGAAAGCAGGCTCTAAAATGGAGTTTGGAACTATAGCATCTGTTGGCCAACTGGCAGGGAATACAGCTCCTGGCATGTTGTGGGGGTGGAACTGTTAAGAATTTTGCAGGTGGTGAACTGGGTAGAAAGGACTTTGTGAATGTTTGCAATTATCTCCAGGGTTTGAGAGGTACAAGGAAATTAATAATTCTAAAGGCCATCAGATCAAATGGCAGTTTTGGGATAATATTGATGTGTTGGATTAAAAACAGGCTGAGAGTGATTAATAAGTAAATGGATAAGTAAATTAAAGTAGTTGAAGCTAAAACGTGATTGTTAGATGGTTTCCTTGGCAGCATGTATAAGGACTCTCATCTTTGACAGCCAAAGGGCAGAAGATGAGGAGGAGACCCAAGACTTAATCAGAAGGGTAGTAGAGCTCTAGAGAAGGTCAAATTCTCAATCGTAGGAAGTTTCCTATAGCAAAGTCAGGGCTCTGACCAAGAAGGAATAGGACCTTGAGACTTGGATGGAGATATTTGATACGATGCTCTTAAGATCTTGGAACAGAGAACACTTCTCCAGGTTTTTGGAAATGGAAAACTCCTTCCTGACAAAGTCAGCAAACTCCCTTGTTCAAGGGTGATACAGAGACTTCTGTCTCACAGGACAACGTAAGGGTTGTTCTGAGCCTGCTAATGGAGGAAAGGGGCTAGATGCTGGTAGGTCTGCAGCATCCAGCAACATGTGCAGGCAATAGTTGTGAGAGAACATATGGAACTGGATCTTGACATTACTGGACCAAAGGGGCTGAGGTATAAAGTTGATGAGGGAAAATTGACTGATATGGCAATACTCCCCCAAGATCAAAGTGTAAAGCCCAATACAAGACCTCCAGTGCTATCATGCTGTAAGGAAGGCTCTTGGAATCTGGGGGAAAGTGATGGCCTATATTATAATAAGTAGAGGGGCATCTGGGTGACTCAGTTGTTGAACATCTGCCTTTGGCTCAGGTTGTGATCCTGGGGTCTTGGGATCAAGTCCCGCATCGGGATCCCCGTGGGGAGCCTGCTTCTCCCTTGCCTGTGTTTCTTCGTCTCTCTCTGTGTCTCTCTGAATAAATCAGTAAATAAAATCTTAAAAAATAAGTATTATAATAAATAGAAATGCACATGTCAGATAGTAGAAGAAAGGATCAAAATGACAAGAGAAACAGGCATTCCAAATTAGCTCTATAAGCCCAGAAAACACCAGCTGACCATGATCCATAGATAGCCTGGAGGGAATGCCATTTACCAAAGTGCTAGAGAAATGCTGATTGAATGTACTAGACTCATTGAGAAGCTCAGTGGTAGCCAGATCTAAGGTTAAGAGATGCTATTACAGCACTGGGTTCCCTAGGAGCAGTGGGCACGATGGGAACCCAACATAAGAGAAGGCAGCATCAATGACCAGAAGCGACGTGGCTGCAACTCCACTAATCTATGGCAAGACTGTAACATCAGCCCAGGGTCCTGGCCTACAGCGCTAGGAAGATCCTTAGTAGACACAGCTCATAGAGACAAGATGTATGGACAGTCACTTAAGAGTGTTGCCTGACTTGTACCATCAAAATGAATTTAGAATGTATAACCAGGAGGCAGGACATAATTAGCCCAATAAAAATGTATGTTCTTTGTCTAGTTCTCAGATCTAGAACACACTGGCTGGAGAATATGAAGCCTCATGAGGAAAGATCCTGAAATACCACAGTATGTATGTATGATAATGATTCCCCGAGACTTTCCCCAAAGGGAATTATGGCTACTTGCACACATAAACTTATATCGGACAAAAGGGAATGGCAACTATTGGGCATAAATCCAAGTTGACACTGATGATGGGACCCAAAGTGTCATCATGGAGCCCCTGCTGGAAAGATGACAAGTATCAGTTGTGGCTACAGAGGCAGAAAATGTAGTTCATTCCACTAACTTTCCTCTGGTACATTTCCTTAATTAAGACAAACTAGTGCTCCGCCCAACTTTACATCAGAGGAGAGGGAGCAGTGTGAGAGCGTGGAAGGCAGATTGTAGTGGGTGCTGTCTGGGCCCGCCTGGATCCCCAGGCCAGTCCAGTACAGAGACACTCCCTCTAGGTTCCAGCATCGTTGGTTGCTGACAACTTACATCTGTATCTCTCACCAGTGTTTGCCCTTGGCTTAAGGGAACTGTGCTCCCCATGGTCTATTTGTCCTCGTTTCTTTGCTAAAGCCAACTCATAAATGTGCCAGTTCCGAGCTTGAGGAATCCATAATTACCACCAGATACTGGCTGTTCCAAAATGTGCTGCCACACTGCTGCTATTGTGAAAGGAGACAGAGGCCCTGGGGAAGCCAGTGAAAATCAAGCAATCCAAAGAAATTCTTTTATTTAATTCCTCAGGGGTTGCCATTGAAGCTGAACTGTGGGGGCTGTCCTGGATGATCTCACCAGGCACAAGAGCTGTAAGCCAGACACATTCCCTTGAGGCTGGGAGACCACCAAGACACCAAGATGGGAGACTACCAGATGATGGTTGCTCAAGACACTTCATGAGCCTCTGCAGCTTGTACGGTGGTGCAGCCGTCTCGGTTCACACATGCACATACACACACATGCACGCACATGGAAGCAGATACACACACTATCACACGACCTTTTTTCACCTACATGGTGAGCTTAGAACTATACTAGATCATCTGTCTGGGCTCCTCTCTCTGAAATGAAGGAGATAGAATCCTAATCATTTTCTTCCTAGTTAGGTCTTCATGCCTTGTGCTACTTGGCTTACGTTATGCCCAGAAGATTGAATTCTACAAACCAGGAAAATTTGGGATGAAGTAATCTCTATTAAAAAACAAAAACACATAAAACCTGTTAAAAGCTTTCTCCCAAGGTTTGGGTACTCATTGTCTTGTATCTGTTATGTTAGAAGCCACATGAGAGATTCTTTCCAAAGCAAAACAATGATATCAAGGAGACTTCTAACTCTGTGTTAGATCCAGAGTCTGGTAGCTCTAAATACCAGGGTTTTACTAATAATACTAGCAAAATATTTAATATACTATACCTTATCAAATATTCTTTTTTTAAAAACAGATTTTATTCATCCATTCATGAGAGACACACAGAGAGAAGCAGAGCATAGATAGAGCATAGATAGAGGGAGACTATGCAGACTCCATGCAGGGAGCCCAATGTGGGACTCGATCCCCGCACCCCGGGATCACGACCTGAGCCAAAGGCAGATGCTCAACCACTGAGCCACCCAGGTGCCTTTATCAAACATTCTTTAAAATACATATTAACTTTATTGGTGAGACAGGAAAAACAAATTAGGTACAAGTGTTTGAAAGTAGATTGTTTTTACGTCATGTTGTCTAATCAATTTGAAAAGACAATCCAGTGTAATAATTTGTTGCATTTAACTATTTTGTTATTAAATATATCTTTCAGTTTAATTTTTACCTGTTTGCCATAAACTTGATATATATTTCTAATACATATATATGTATATTTAAATATATATGACATAAATATACATGTATATTTTAAGCAAACTATGGTGGAGGCAAAATAAATGCTGATGAGTTTGTACAAATGGCATGTTAGAACTTTGCCTATAACAATGAACAAGAAGTGAAGTCAATGTTAAAAGAAAGAAGTTTCCCTTGAAACACACTGATTGGTTGTCTGCGTTTGATAAATATATTTTTATAATTGCTCAAATCATATTTCAAGCTGCCTCTATGAATATATCCTCCCTGGAATATTTTAAATCTTTCAATGCATTTATTAGGAGCATATATTATAAAGTACAAAATGATTATTTAATGAACTTTCTCTTCTGCTTCAGCTCCTACTATGATGCACCCACCCACAAAGCTACATTGAAGTGGAAGCAATGCGTCATAAATAGAACATCCTAAAGACTATAATATAGTATCATTATAAAACTTTAAATTGCTAGCAGGTGATGAATGAGGTTCTAGATCTGAAAAAAAAAAAAAAAGAGGCTTCTAATGCTGTTTCATTGGATGTCAGCATGCATCTGCTATATATCCCTATCCGATATGGGAATGCAGTATTTCAAAAAGAAAGTCTGGAGCTGCTGCAAACAGCAGTGTATGCAAGATGAGAAGTGTGAGGAGGCTCATGACTTCTGCATGGATGGAGGTGATTTTTTTTTTGTTCATATGCAGAATGGACATTCCTGATAAAAGAACAGAGACTATAAAATCTTCCAATCACTGCAAAGAAATTCAGAAATCACTATTTGAGACATGTTAAAAAAACAAAGACCATTAAAGAAAGGCAGAAATTATTGCACCATGAAAAGAGAAATGACATTTACTAGTAGTGACTAGTGGCCTATGTTTGCAGAATGTATTGAAAGAACAAAAAAATCTTCTCAATAAGGTAGCTTAAAGCTGTTGATAATTGTCTTTACTTCTACCTTATAATTTTTTGCAGGGGTGAGGACTTCAAGGACTAAAAATAAATATACAGAGGTGACTCAGAAGGTTGCCATTGGAGTACACCCAAAGGCTACAGCGAGGTGTTTTAATGAACTATAAGTAGGAAAAGAGAAAGAAATGGCAAAAAGCATATTCTCTGCAAAGCTCGGCAAGATATTTTGTTAATGGTAGTGTTGATAACTTGCTTTAAGTACTTCCCTCTCTGTTTTTTGCTGCTTTCCTAGGAGGATTACTCATCACCACAGAACTGGGGATGGGTTTGAGGATGGAAGAGGCATACAGAATGAATAATCCACTTAATCCTGCTAAATCTTTCATATATTTTTCTCTACATTTTTTCTCAAGCAAAATAAAAACCCAATACTTCAGGTTTACATAATAACATCAAAGCCAAACAATAAACGAGACCCATATTAGTTCAGAATAATTAATGATTTTTCGATGTAATTATTTTTGGACTCATCTTTAAAAACAAATTTTTGCACGTTAAAGACATAAAACTGAAAATGCAAATTTGGACCAGAGTGGTACTCACTTACAAAGGAAGCAAATTTCTGCAATTATACTGGATCCTTGCTGACTTTCTTACTTGGCCTGTTAGAAAATCAGGAATAGAGTTGGAAGAAAATTGCTATTGAAATAAAATTGCAAAGTTCTCCTTTATTACAATATGAAGTATGAAGTTCACTGTGGTTCAGGATTACCTTTTAGTTTCAACAAACTAATGTTAGACACTTATTAACTGCCAAGCACTGTGCTAGTTGCTCAGGATAAAATGTGAACATGACCCTATTTTCTGCCTTTGTCTTGCAAAACTATAAAAAGTTTACTGGTGGGAGGATGAACAGTATGCAGTGACTTCAACTGATTCCGTCTTCATATCTATGAACTTCCCTCTTCCTTCTTAATAATACTCCTGTTCAGGGCCACCTGGGTGGCTCAGTGGTTGAGCATCTGTCTTTGGCTTAGGTCGTAATCCTGGGGTCCCGAGATCGAGTCCCGCATCAGGCTCACAGCGGCAAGCCTGCCTCTCCCTCTGCCTATGTTTCTGCCTCTCTCTGTGTATCTCTCATGAATAAATAAATAAAATCTTTAAAAAAAAAAGTTTTAGAAATACCCACAGAGGAAAACTATACTCACCCCTCAACAAAGCCATAAATGCTTTTTGAATTATCTGATACTTTGTTCTATTCATGCTCCAGCTCCTCTCCATTGAAATAGAGATGGTGACTAGTGGCCTATGTGATGTGATTAAAAGGTGAACACATATCCTTGAGCCCCAGGCAACATCTTGCACAGGATCTCTGGTATTCAGTAGGGAACTCTCTTGCAGTTAATGAACTACAGACAACTTTTCTAGCCAAGCAAAATATTTTATCAAATTCATTTTCTACTTTTAAAATAGATGCTCATTATTTCTGGCACATGAGGGAAATGCCAATTTTTTTTTTAAGTCATTTGAAGTTAAAAATGATTTCAAGCAAACACGGTTGGAGGGGAGAGGCAAGGTAAAGAGCGAAGTATTAAAACAGCACTGTCCCACACAGAATCATGAGCACAGACGCCTCATGCTCAAACCCTCTCAAGAGAGCCCGCACAAGCAGATGGCTTTGAATTTTGCTTAGAAAGTCTGAGCACGGGTGTTTAAGAAACTGAGCACTGATCATATTCACTGGAGAGGGTAATCAGGAAGTGAGTAACTTGTTATTCTCTTTTCTCCAAATGTAAATACCTTTGCTCTTTCCCATTGTAAGAGTACTTCATGCTAATGGCAAAAATCTAAACAGGTATGAAGAGGAAACTGGCCTCCATGAATTCCAGTAGGAACAGGTAGGGGTAACTCAGTCTGCTATGGCCACCCTGGCTTCCTGCTCCTCCCAGAACATTGCAGGGACTCTTCAACCTCAAGCTTTGCCTTAGCAAGTTCCACTGCTTGCACTTCTATTCCCTCGATTTTTGAGCTGCTTGAGCTCTACTCCTTCACTTGTTACAGTTTTCTTCTTATGACCTGCCGTAAACCACTCTTACTAAAATACCAGTTCCTACCCATGACTCTCTACTCTTCCCCCATGCATTTTCTTCTCAGAACTATTTTCCATCGAGAGAGCATACATAATGTGCCCAAGTCCACACAGTTAGAAGTGGAAGACTCACGATTCACTCAGGCCCTGGCTGCAGGGTGGATGCTTGTAATAATCTCTCTACAATGCTGCCCTTCTGTACTAGACACTTCAGGCATCTTCTGGGCGAATTCAATACATTTCCTGATACATTTCTATGTACGGATACTTTCTTTCATAAATGGAAACATGAAATAAACTGTATTCTCATCTCTTAAAATATATCAAAAGTTAAATTTCTAGGCTTATATGTGGATATTTCTCTATATATCTAAGTCTGTATCTATCCATACATCATAATTATTTTAATCAATGCATTATTGTTGGATGCTTCAATGGTATTCGCAGGTCCACAACTGTAGTTACTACAAAACTGTTTTGGATACTTCCCTCATTGTTTTAGAGTGAATTTCTACAAATGAGATTAACAGGTCAAATGACAGGCACATTTTTTTTTGAAGTCATTTAAATCATTTTACAAATTTCTGTCCAGAAATTCTGAACTGACTTAAATATCCATCCATCCCAGAGGGCTTATTATGTCCTGCCCCTTGCCTGCATCCTGCCCCTATGGCTTGGACTTGCCAGTTATCCAAGGGCAGCAGGGTGGTCAGCCTGTGTGCCCACACTCATGCAGCCTGAGTAAAATTCCAACCTTGTCATGGCTTTGCTTTCTTAGGTATATAATTTTAGACAAGCTTTTAAACTCTTTTTCTTCTACTTTGTATTTTAAAATACCATATATAAATATAGTTAATACTTTATTGTACATGTTACATGTTTTTTCGCTTCAATTTCTTTTTGTCTTTTATTTTTTTATACACTTTACATATTTTTCTTTTTTAAAATTTGTTTTAATTTTTATTTATTTATGATAGTCACAGAGAGAGAGAGAGAGAGAGAGAGAGAGAGGCAGAGACACAGGCAGAGGGAGAAGCAGGCTCCATGCACCGGGAGCCCGACGTGGGATTTGATCCCGGGTCTCCAGGATTGCGCCCTGGGCCAAAGGCAGGTGCTAAACCGCTGAGCCACCCAGGGATCCCTATTTTTTCTTTCTTTTAAATGGGGGAGTTGGTTTTGAAATTTTGTTTTATTTTTTATATAGTCACATTAGTTAAACATCATGAGTTCTGGCTAAATATGAAAATTATAGTTCATAAAGGTATAGGCTCTTTGTTATTATATTTTCCCCTGCATGTTTGGACTGTTATGTTTGGATGTATTCTAGTATAACTTACAAAAAATTTTAAGAGAAGAGCTTGCTCCTTTTAAGAAAATGAAATAAAAAAGACAAAAGCATAAAATAAGGAGTAGACATATTCATCTTTCACCAATTCTAAGATTAATTGCTACTAACAGTTTCCTTGTATCCTCTGCACTTCCTCCGATACACAAATTTACCTATTGTTCTGCAACTTGCTCCTTACTTAGCAACATGTAGTAGAATCCTTTCATATCAGTATATGGACACAGAATGTATTCTTTTAATTGGCTATATAGATTTTCATAATTTGAAAATATTAAAATGTATTTAATTATTCTTAAGTGGTAAACCTCTAGGCGGACTCTGGTTTTCGCTACCGTACATGGTTCAGGATATGTCTTTGTGCATTGGTGCCAATATTCATGGAGGATAGACACCAGGATAACCAACTGATCACTCTAAGGGATGTGTACATTTAACAGTTTTGTAGAAGCTGTCACATTGCCCCCAGTTTGCACTTTTATCCATAGTTAAAATCATGTCCATTTTCCACTCTTTACCAAATGTTCGGTATTTACCATCTGCTTTTCAATCTAATGTAAGTAACTTATTTTTTTTATCCCAAATATAATTTGAATTTCTTTCTATTCTTTGATGTCCCAGATTACACGAAGACCTATCCTAGACTTGTCTCTAAGGAAACATTTTCTATATTAAGTATTTTATGTTTTCTCCTCTTCCATTATTTCTCTTCTCCATTTGTAGGATACTAGAACTGCTTGTGAAATTTCTATTAGATACACATTACACACTAGATCCTTCCAGTCTACCCTCCATGTCTTTTAGAGCTTCTTTATATTTATAATCAAAAAATAAATCTTCTTCGTAGTGTTACATGTTTTTTATTTTGTTCTATATTTTGGTAAAAATATCTTCCAGATTACAAATACCATCTTAAATTAACAAAAAAATAAAGCTTCTTTACAGTTTTACCCTTTTTAAATTTTGTTCTATATTTTGGGGAAAATAAAAACAATCTTCCAGATTACAAATTCCATCTTTTTTTCTTCAACTTATCCTTTATGTGGAGATTCGAAATTATTTTAGTAATCAGGCTTTTAATTTCTGAGGACTAACATCAACATCCTTGCATGTAATAGTTATTGCTAGCTCTATCCTTTCATCCTCTTGGCCAATAGAATATGGAATGGTAATGTGCTCAGCTAAAAAAAAGAGAGAGAGAGAAAGAAAAGGAGAAAGGAAGGAAGGAAAAAAAAAGAAGGAAGGAAGGAAACAAGGGAGGAAAGGCAAGACAGAAAGAAAGACAAGGCAAGAAAAAGAAAAAGACCTTCATTTTCCAGCCTCCCTTGCAGCAATATGTAGTGTTCTGATAAATGTTTAACAACTGGCTCTTTGGAGGTAAAAAGCACAAGCTTTGCAGCTTTTGCTGATTCTGTGGTATAAATACTCTTAGCTAGAGTGACCTGAGGAACTCCCTGAATCCTCTCTCTGGCTGCAAGTCTGTTCTTAAACTCTATCAAGGACGAGGTTTACATTATTTCAAGAGTTAATTTTATGGTGTTCAATGAGCACAAACATCATAGCCAGGCACACGGAATACTTGTCTTGAACGAACAACCTGCTTACTCCTCCTGTGGCTTTCTCCCTCCCTCCAGCAGTGATGAATCTAGACCCTGGGTGACAGGCAATTCCATTTAATTCAGAAGCTATCCTATTACGTCTGATGGAATTGCATGCTTTTTGTTTTTGTTTCTGTTTTTGTTTTGCTCTAGTTTCTGTCATTAATCCAGGGCAGCCTTCTTTATATTTTCAGACTACCCCTCAGGGTTACTCAGTCGATGGCCCCTTCTTGGCTTTTACATGGAAACAATGAATTGTTTTTATTTTTATATTTCTTCTGTTACTGAAATCATCTTTTGGGAAAGAAGAAGTACATATTTTCTATATTGAACTGGAATCAGGTAAACGTTAGAATCAAAGAGCAGCATTAAACAAATTCAGATGTTGAATATATTCTCATAAATGCAGTGCAGAAGAATAAAGGCATTAAAGTTATGTTTACTGGGGTGCCTGATGGCTGAGTGGGTTAAACATCTACCTTTGGCTCAGGTCATGACCCCAGGGTCCTGGGATCCAATCCGATCTGGATCTGGCATCAGGCTCTGTGCCCCACGGGGAGCCTGCTTCTCCCTCTCCTGCTGCCTCTTGCTCCTGCTGTTGTGCTTTCTCTCTCTCCCTGTCAAGTAAATAAATAAAATCTAAAAAAAAAAAAAAAAGGTATGTTTACTGTGTAGCTACTTTGTGACCTTCTTAGTGCTTGTAATCACTTAAGATTGTATAGTTGGTGGGCACTTCTTATGTCCTTAATATTTGAGTGTATTCTTCTATCTTACAATATTTTTAACTACTTGCCTATTTTAGAGTTTTAGGGAGCTTATTTTTCTATTGTTTATTACTCTTCTATTTTTTCAGCAATATCATGGTGAGCGTCGTTTTACCTAAATCTTTGGTTATATTTTAAACTAAGTCTTTAGTATAATTTTGTAGAAATGAAATCAGACCAAGAAATTCCACTTTCCAAATAAATATCGATATAAATAATCAAATTAATTGGAGAGTGATATTTCAGACACCAATGTTGAATAAAAGGAGAATTGGGTCTAGAACTGAAACAGATGTGGTTTTAATCTTAGCTTCACTGTTTACCAGCTGAATGACCTTCAGGATCCCCTCTCACCTCTGGATGACTCAATTTCCCCGTATGTAGAATGGAGATTGTAATCTCTTGCTCAGGGGATTGTTGAGAAGAATAAGTGGAATGCCATGTGCAAATCAATCTGTTACTTGGTAAATAGTGATTCAGCGGTCATGTTTGGGTACACAGGTTGTGTGTGGCAGGTGTACAGTACACACCAATGTGGTCATACGTATAAACCCGGGTGGAAAAGAAATGCTTGTTCTTTTAATTGACATGTTACCAATAGTTTTACATAGCTTTCATAGTTACCAAAGGTTTTTAATTCTTTTATCATTAGTGTTCTAAACTAAAACACTTAGTCAATTATCTCAATTTTCTTCAAGCTGTAGTTTCTTGGCTCTAATTTATAATTTGATTGAATTTCATCTTTAATTTTTCTAAGAGTAAGCTCTGCTTTATGGTAACTGACTTCATGCATATTTGCTCAGCATTTTTTTTAATGGAGCTTTCGTGTCTTCAGAAAAATCACTGTAATTGTTTCTCCCACCCCTCTAGGCTTCTCCAGATTGTTTGAGAAGGCAGGGTTGACTTTATACATAATTACACATTTTGTAGATAATTATGTGAGAGAATTATTTGCTCTCTGGGATTTTTGGGGAAGAAATCCAACATAGTAACACTTGAGACAAGATCATATATATCAACTAGAATTCATATTGTCTCAGAGAATAGAGAAAGTAAGTAGGCTATCATCCAGTTTGGAGGTAAATATTAATACCTACCATGTAGCAGGCTTTCTACTAAGGGTGAGAAATAAGACACATATGGTCCCTAATCCCTCAGGTTTCATATTCTTAAAAAAAGGTAATAAGAGTGACTCACAAGCATGTCAGTGCGAAATGGGTCCATTTCTCATTGAAACTATACAAGAAAATTAAATTCTTCTATTAACCCATGAGAAGGCATCTAAGTTAATGGCATATTTAAACACACTCACACAAAGGGAAACCTGATAATAAACAGTTGCTCTTGCCAGTTACCTAGATATGTATGGGAGGAATAAATCACAAACTTCCCCGTCATCTTTACATGCACATTGGAGGCTTGGAAAGAGTGGGCTCAGCCGAGCAGCATTGCTACTGAGATTGCTTTCCACGGAAGGCTTTAGCATGTCCCAATCTGCAAAATGACAATGAACCAGAAATTCTCCCTGAAAATTATCCATCGGAAATAAGGGAGAAGCTGGGTTTTTGTTTTTGTTTTTGTTTTTGTTTTGGTATTGGGACAGAATATCTGACCTTTTTATATTTTTATGTAAATAAGATTCATATTATAACACCTATATTAAGTGTAATGAATATAATATATTAGTAGATAAAATACATTTTTATGTTTCTATGCCCAGTGCGCATGCTATTTTAATTTTCCATTAAAATCTCTTTACCCATTGTACACTTTGGATTTCAATCCCCTGTTAAAATTTAAATAATATCATTCAAATATTAAAGATTAATCTCACTGACAGAGAAAACGTAGGCCAAATCATCCAATTCTTGTATGATCTTACCATGAAGGTGGACAGGAATGTCCCCTGATCGGACATGGTAGCTTTTGAAAGCAGTCTAATATTGAGTGGGCCTTTCAAGAAAATTAATTCCACTATTGGCCCATATTGAACTTGTGGTTATCGAAAGCCTTTCAGGGTTTCTTCTCTCGCACACTGTCAAGTCAGGTCTCTGAACGATCGGCCTGCCTTCTGCCCCTACTGCATGCCAAGCCTGAGGGAAGTGAGACCCCATAATCAACTTTAAAAATCCTATATTTGGGGCTTGGCAATTTAGCATTTGTGAACCAACAATTTTGTGATGAGGTTTTTTGGTTTTTGGTTTTTGTCTTTGATCTTTGGATTGAAGTCTTTCCCAGAGAGCTCAGTATTAACAGCTGGCATCATGTCTTGTCTCTCCGAGTCCTGAGACCGTCTCCGTTCCTTTGTTCAAGTCTTGCTCTTAAGCCCCAATTTGTGTCTAATCAACAAAACCCTGTTTCTTTGCATTCTTCCCACTCATTCTTAGCTGATTTTCCTGATAGAGATATCACTCTTGATTTGTAAGAGCGCATTTTAGGTTTAGGTCGGTAACACGTTCTCGTTTGCTTTACTCTCCTTGCCTTAGCTGCCCTTAACTGTATACTTTTCTGTTAGTCTTATTTTTAATCCCCTTTGTTTTTAAAAGTCAAGCTTACTGGGGTATCATTTGTGCAGTGGGCAGGCTGTAAGGGAGCTCCCAATGCTCTATCTCCTGGTATGCACATCTTTACGTAATTTCCTCCCAACCTATGTAGGCTGGATGTGGTGAGTCACTTCTGATGAATAGAAGAAGGTAAAAGTGGTGGGCTGTCGTTACCAAGGTTAGGTTAAAGAACACGGTGCCTTCTGCCTTAGGCTTCTCTTTTTTTATTAATATATTTTTTTATTGAAGTTCAATTTGCCAACATATAGTATGACACCCAGTGTTCATCCTGCCAAGTGCCCCCCTCAGTGCCTGTCACCCAGTCACCCCAACTCCCCACCCACCTCCCCTTCCACTACCCCTTGTTTGTTTCTCAGAATTAATGGATAAAGAAGATGTGGTCTATGTATACAATGGAATATTAGCCATCAGAAAGGATGAATTCCCACCATTTGCTTCGACATGGATGGAACTGGAGGGGATTATGCTGAGTGAAGTAAATAAAATACCAGAATGACAATCCTCATGTGGTTTCACTCCTATGGGGAATACAGCCTGCCCTCTTTTGATCTCTGGCTTTGTGGGAAGCCAGTGGCCAAGCTGTGAGCCACCTATGGAGAGAGCCACCTGGCAAGGCACTGAGGAAGACCCCTGGTCAACAGGCAGTAAGAAATTAAGTTCTGCCAACACCCACCGGAGTGGGCTTGGAAGTGGACTCTACTCCCATTGAACATGAAGATGACTGTATGCCCAGCCCACCACTTGACTGCAGCCTTGTAGAGACTAAGCCACAGGCAACCAACAAAACTGAGCTTCGACTTCTGCCCCACAGAGATCATGTGACAATAAGCGTTTATTGTTGTAAGCCACTAAGTTTGGGGATACTTTGCTAGGGAACAATAGATAACTTGCGTAATTTCCCTAAGTATACTTCACTTTTTTAGGTGTATAATTCTTTGAGTTTTGGCAACGGCATACATTTCTGTACACAGCACCACAATTCAGATATAAGATCTTTCCAACACCTTCACTCCCTAAAGTTCTGTCTTGATCCTTTCTAATCAAGGTCTTCCCCTGTCCCCAACCCCGTGGCAAACTGATCTGTTTCCTGTCCCTATGATTCTGCTTTTTCCAGAATGTCATATAAATGGAATTATATAGTACACAGCCTTTTGTTTATGTTTTCTTTCAATTAGTATAATGTATTTGAGATTCATCCAAGTTGTTTCATGTAGCGGTACTTGAGTCCTTTTAACTGAGCAGTATTCCATTTTATGTATGGACCATAGTTACTTATCTATTACCAGATAATGAGCATTTGGAATAATTCCAGTTTGGGGTGATTATAATAAAGCGACTAAAATGTTTGCAGTCCTTACCATATGGACATATTTTTGCCCTCTTGGTTAAATACCAGAAGGTAGGGATTAGATGATTGCATGTAAATATGTGTTTAACTTTTTAGGAGACTACTGAAGTGTTTTCAAAGGTGAGTATACTTTACATTCCCCACCATTGATGTGGAAAGAGTTCCAGTTGCTCTGCATCTTGGCCAGGCCTTGGTATTATCAGATTTATTTTCTATGACAGTCACTGAAATATATGTGTAGTGGTATTTCATTGGGAGTTTAATTAGCATTCTCCTAATGACTCATGATGTTGAGTATCTTTTTGTGTGTTTATTTGTCATCCATACATTCTCTTTGGTAAACTGAATGAATTTTGTGCTCAATTTTAAAATGGTGGATAGAAGAGATGAAAAGAAATCCTGGACTTGTTCCTAGTCTTAGGAAGAAACATTCTTTATTTCACTCTTAAATGTGATGTTAGTTATAGGGTTTTTGATTTTTTTTTTTTTTTTTTTGTATTTTTGCTTTGATGTTGTTGTTGCTGTTGTTTTTTGGTTAAGAAAGTCCCTTTATGGGATCACTGGGTGGCGCAGGGGTTTGGTGCCTGCCTTTGGCCCAGGGCACGATCCTGGAGACTCGGGATTGAATCCCACTTCAGGCTCCCGGTGCATGGAGCCTGCTTCTCCCTCTGCCTATGTCTCTGCCTCTCTCTCTCTCTGTATGACTATCATAAATAAATAAAAAAAAGAATTAAAAAAAAAGAAAGTCCCTTTAATTCTTAGATTACTGAGATCTATTGCATATCATTAATGAATGCTGAATTTCATCATTATTTCCTGCATCTATTGAAATGATAATATGATTTTCCTTCTTTACTCTGTAAATATGGTGAATTAAATTGATTTTCAAATGCTGAACCAAATTTGCATTCCTGGGATAAAACACATTTGATCATAATGGATTCTATGGATTCAATTTGCTAATAATTTAAGTATGTTTGAATCTATGTTTATGAAGTATATTGATCTGTAAACTTCTTGTAATATCTTTTCCATTTTTTGAAGATTATTTATTTATTTATTTATTTATTTATTTATTTATTTATTTATTTTGAGAGAGAGAGAATAAACAGGGGGAGCTGCAGGCAGAGGGAGAGGGAGAAACAATCTCCCTGCAGAACAGAGCAAGGAACCTGATGCAGGATCATGACCTGAGCTGAAGGCAGGTGCTTAACAGACTGAGCCACTCAGGTGCCCTTGTCCATTTTTCCTATCAGTATAAGCCTGGTGAGTTGGGAACTCATGAAATAAGTTGGGAAGTGGTCTTTTTTCTTCCATTTTCTGGAAGAGTTTGTGTAGAATTGGTATAACATGTTCTTATGAATATAGACATTGTCAAAGATACATCAAAGTTTTTTTCTAATTCTGCTTTCAGTTAAATGATTCTTCTAGGAGCGTTTTCTTTTTTACAAATACTTTATTGTTTCCTCTTTGCTCCTTTCGTGATATAGATGAGGAGAGTGTAGTTTTTCTCTTTAAGGAATCATCCTAACACTGTCCTCCAAACACTACATTTTTATTTCTAGATGTGTTACACACACACACACACACACACACACACACACACATTTCTTGTTAAGTACTGTCATTTCCTTTTCTATAAGAAATATTCAGTTCCATAGCATCAAACTACGTCATTATGTATAAAACTATATTTGCCTACTTGTGTTACAATACTAAGCCCCAATTTTTTACCCTTACTTGTGTAGTGACAAAAACACAGTTTAGAACATACCAAGAGTTAACTCATTGATTCAGAATTGTGTTCTCATTGTGTATAGGCGTTGTACTTAGGAGATGAGGATAGGGAAATAAAGACAGACATGTTTTCTATTCTTATGGCATTACAGGCAAGTGGGGAAAAATATTTTTACTAAGCCAAGTAATTCCAATTTTGCTTTAGATCATCCCATTTTTTATCTTAATATTTGGGGAGGTCATTGAAAGGACATAACTACTGTTTAACCTTTGAGCTGGACCAAGGTAATGGCCTGTCCCCTGATCTTGGAATGTGTCCATGGAATGTCCCCTGCCCCCAGAAGCTGCCCCCAGGATGCAGCCTTAAGATAGTGATATGGTGTTTAGAACCTTTGGATGGTATATGTGACTGAACCCAGTTGAGATTGCTTTATAAACATTTACGATTTGGCTGAAGGGTGCAGAGAACTGCTCCTTTTGTGGCTGCCAAAGACAGGCATCAGATGTAAATGTCTTTGTCCATTAAACTTGTCATGTACCAATTGGGAGTGGCCTAGTCTTTCTTCACTATCTCCCTGCCCTCTGGGTATGGGGGCCAGTTTCAGATTACACCTGGAAAGCTCCCAAAGTTATTAACTAGCACCTAAGAATGCTGGAACCCTTCTTTGTTGTGATTTTCTGTCTCATCTTTTTTTTTTTTTTTCCTTTAGTATTTACTTTGTGTATAGGTGAAAAAGTGGAGGATTTTCTTCTTTTCCTTTGACTTTCAATTTAAAATTTTTTAAATGGTCATTGAAAATACTTAGTTTAGAACCCTTTATGTTGATGCTGGCAAATGTATCATAGAAAGTCAAATCCATTTCTTTAGTGATCGGTAGGTACATTTATTGAATTTTATGAAAGACTCAGTCACAGTTCAGGAATAGAGCCTACCTTCTGCCCATCCAACAGCTCTACGTGGCACCATTTCACCTACACTTCAATAATTCTATTTCTACTTTCACTTCTTGGAGCAAACATGAGTTTCACTTTCTGGATTTGAGGATCTGAATTTTTCTGTCTTTAGCCTTACTCCCTGGCATCTGTTTTGAGTTGAAATTATGCATAATTCCTTTGATATTTAGTATAATCCAATTCATTGCATTGGTCTTTTAAAACTGGATTTTATTCCATTTTAAACTCATTGAAATTATGGTTTTTCACATGGTTAAAGTTTTTACTATAAAAGCAATGCATAACCCAAAATATGGATGAAAATGCTATGAAGTTAAAAAGTAGTCTCTTTATAAATCTATTCTTTCTGAGGTATGCTTACAGAAATTAAAAATGTTTAATCAAAAAGAAAGAAGACACCAAATATACATGTATATATTTTTAAGATATATATTTTTTTCTGGGTATAGAATTCTAGCATTTTTGTTGTTATTGTTCATAAAGATTGTTCCATTATCTTCTAGCTTGCAGTTATTCTATGGAGGAGTCTACTGCTATCTTTATTTTTATTTCCTTTTATGCTATATGCCTGGTGGATTTTAATTTTTTTTCTCTTCATCGTGAGTTTCAAGCAATTTGATTGTGATGTACTTTAGTGTCGTTTTCTCACATTTGGGGTTTGTTGCACTTTTTGAATTTGTGAGTTCATAGTTCTTGTCAAGTCTGGAAAAATTTGGCCTTTATGTCTTCAACTTATTTTTTTTCTGTTCTCTTCTCCTTATTTCAGGATTCCAATTACATATATGTCAGACCCATTAAAGTGTAGCAAATCTCACTGATGTTTTATTCATTTATTTCTGTTTTCTTCCCCCTTTCTGTGTTTCAATTTTTATTTCTATTGCTATGCTTCCCCATCCTCCACTGTTTTCTTCCTCCAGTATTTAATATGTTGTTAATCACATCCAGTATATTTTTTAAAATATTTATTTATTTATTTTAGAGAGAGAGAGAGAGTGCATGCATAAGTAGGGGGAAGGGGCAAAGAGAGAGGGAGAATGAGAATCCCAAGTAGACTCTCTGCTGAGCATGGAGATCCCTTGGGGCTCAATCCCAGGGCCCTGAGATCATGACCTGAGCCAAAAATCAAGAGTCTGAAGCTCAAGTGACCGAGCCACCCAGGGACCCTTATCCAGTATATTTTTAATCACACATCGATTATATCATCTCTCTTTTTTTTATTTATTTATGATAGTCACAGAGAGAGAGAAGTTCAATTAGAAGTTCAATTTTTTAGAAAATACTTTCATGACTCTAACATACTCATTCATGCTTCCTCTACTTTCGTGCATACTTCCTTTACTTTCTTGATATATCAAATATAGTTTAAGTTATTTAAAAATATCCTTGACTTTTAATTCTATTATTACTCACATTCCTGCTGATTAATTTATCTTCTCATTATGCATGATGTTTTCCTGCTTACTTGCATGCCTTATCATTTCTGGTTAGCTGTCACACATTTTGAATTTTAACTCTTGGATACTGGATATTTTGTATTTTCAATTTAATTCTGAAATATGGGTATGCTACTTTGGAACAGATTGATCCTTTCAAGGTTTGCTTTTCAGCTTTGTTATCTTGGATTGGAGTAGTCTGTAGTCTTGTCCTACTAATGAAGCAACACATTCCTGAGTGCTCCTCAGGCCAGGTACCATGAGGTTTGCCAGTGTCTGTTGGGACATGTGTTGCATCTAGTCTTGTATTACTCCTAGGGATTCTTTCTCCAGTTATTTTCCTGTGACTCTTTTCTCACCATTGTGTGATAAGTATTCAGCTGAGGGCTCATGGAACGTTGTTCTCTAGTTTTCCCAAGTTCTTTCTGTGTGGCATCCCTCTGTCTAATACTCTTCCCTGCATAATTTGGTTATCTTTCCCTTCTTGAATTCTCAATAATGTCTCCTCAGTGTAGGGAGACCACCAGAATCTGTTTATGGTTCCTTTCCCTGGGCAATAGTCTAGAAATGCAATAGCCAGTCCTCTGGGACAATAGTCTCATCTCATTTGCTTTTCTTCTTTCAGTGCTCACTGTCTTGTGATATCTATTACTGAAAGTCTGAAAAACATTAAATCACATATTTTGTATGGTGTGTTACTTCTTCAAAGTGGGGGTTGAATCTGGTTCTTGTTACTTCACTACAACAGATAGTCAAAGTCCTCCGGAGATAGAGCTTGTTTAGTTCTAGTATGCCACTATGTTCTTTTTCTATAATTTCTATGTTTCTGTCGAGATTCTTTATTTGTTCACCCACTCTTTATTTGTTTACCCAGTCATCTTTTGCTATAAATTCTTTAATGTAATTATAATCATTCTTTTAAAGTCCTTTTCTGCTAATTTCTATGACTAGGACACCTGTTTGTATGCTTTTTATTGACCTTTTTCATGACTATGGGCTACATCTTTCTGTAATTTTTAATTGTATTCCA
Source organism: Canis lupus dingo (assembly GCF_003254725.2). Classification (NCBI taxonomy): domain Eukaryota; kingdom Metazoa; phylum Chordata; class Mammalia; order Carnivora; family Canidae; genus Canis; species Canis lupus. The sequence goes on from NC_064248.1 coordinate 44,571,407, forward strand.
TTATAAGTGGCTTGTAGATACTTTGGATTTTGTTAACTCATTATGTTGGGTTTTGTTCTGGCTGGGAGTTAAAGTTCCAGAACCCTTTATTTATTTATTAACTGTTTTGTTGGATTTTGTTACAGATTCAGGATACAAACTTTTGCTGATTATACATGGTACAAATATCTTTTCCACTCTGTGACTTTATATTCTCCTAATATTATCTTTTGATTAAAGAAGTTCAGAATTTTGATGTAATAAATTTTAAATGTGTTTTTTTATGTTACTCTCTATACATATTGTATCAATTTGTACTACCTCCAAAAGTGGGCACTTTTATTTCCTTACATACTTGCTAATCATCAATTTTGATATTTTTACTTCTTATCTCTTAGATAAGAAATTCCACATTATTGTTTTTAATACCTTTATTCAATAGATATTAATTCAGGACCTGTCATATAGTTAAAAAAATACTGTCTGTGTTTCTGGATAGACTATACATAATACCCATAAGGTTACAGACTCTCAAGGATACTCATTCAAGTTCTAGGAAGGGATTGGGTTGGAGTGAGAGAGCTAGAAATAAATCAACTAACAAACACATTGTAAAGTGGAAAAACTATGCAAGAAATTAAAACAGGTTAGGTGACAGTCATTGAATGGTTGGTAATGTTATTTTGGGTAGACTGGAAATGTTTATTAGAGAAAGTAATATATAGGGTAAGATTTAAAAAACAAGAAGTTGGGGCACCTACATGGCTCAGTAGGTTGAGTGTTTGACTCTTGATTTCGGCTCAGGGTGAGGAGTCTGCTTAAGATTCTCTTTCTCCTGAGGTGCCTGGTGGCTCAGTGGTTGAGCAGTTGCCTTTGGCTCAGGTCATGATCCTGGGGTCCTGGGATCAAGTCCCACATCGGGCTCCCCACAGGGAGCCTGCTTTTACCTCTGCCTATGTCTCTGCCTCTGTCTCTCTATGTCTCTCATGAATAAATAAATAAAATCTTTTAAAAAAAGATTCTTTCTCTCTCTCTCTTCCCCTCCCCCTGTTCATGCTTGCTTGCTCACTTTCTCATATCAATAAATAAATCTTAAAAAAAAGACAAATAAGAAGCAGCTAGTCCTATGAAAAAAGAAAGAAAGAAAAGCTACCAGGGAAAGGAAACTGCTAGTACAAAAGATCTTACTCAGGTATGAATTTTATTTGTGAAACATGAGGAAAAAATGCTGTGGCTATGGAGACAAACACATGGGGTAAAATAGAAGCAATTAAGACTCAAGTTTGCTGGCATGTTAAAGTCAGAGTAAAGATTAAATGATTTAAGAAAGGTGCCCATGACAAAGGGATGAATTATGAATTACCAAGAATTGTGACAGGAATCACAGCATTGGAGAAAGTGACCATAACTCAGGAGCTACAATCTTCAGAGAGTTACAGCGAGGGTCTGTGGGTGACTGCACTATGGAGGAGTAGCTAGTGGTGTAGTTTAATTGCATACGATTCAAAGCTGGACATGTTTAAGGGAGAAGGGAGGAAAATGCTCATGAAGCATTAGTATGCATTGGGGGCATATGTGACACTCTGTAGGCTCAGGCATGAGAAATATGAGGGAAGCACAGTTGACACTTAGCACAAAGAAGAAAACATTCCGAGAAGAGTTTGAGTACTTAGGGGATTTTGATTATTATGATTTGATAATTTTGAGTTGCAGAAAATAGAGTATCGGGACAAGTAGAGAAGGGTAAGGAAATAGTGTCATAATCATCTGAAAATGGAGAAATAGATTCGTGGATTTAAAGAAGCTAGGTTCTTCCTGGCACTGCTGAGTCCCTGACCTACATACTTCTGGTCTCAAACATTATTTGTTTAAACCTCTTGTTACTTGTAACCAAATTGATCCTGATACAGTAGATATGGGTTGGTTTTTAGCAGGAGTCTGATTTAATCTAGTGTAAATTTTACAAAGAACATTCTGTGCTCTGTGGAAAATGTGATATATGGAAGCAAAGATAGAGGCAAAATTACAAGTGGGCAATAATTCATAAAAAGATGCTCAAACTGACTTTTAATATTTATTGACCATTTGTTTGTTTTTATGTCATTTGCTTGATGTGTTACTTTCCTAGGAAAAGTGAGTGGCTTAAACCAACAGAAATTTATTTGCTCACTGTTCTGGAGGCAAGAAGTCTGAAATCAAGTGTTGGCAGGGCCATGCTCTCCTCTGAAGCCTCTAGAGTAGAATCCTTTTGCCCGGTCCAGTTTCAGGTATCTCCAGGCTTTCCTTGATTTGTGGCAGTATTAACTCCAATCTCTACATCATAATTTAATGGCCTTCTAACCTGTGTGTCTTTGAGCCCCAATTTTGCTTTTCTTATAAGAATATTAGATATTGGTTTAGGCCCCAGCTCAACCCATAATGCTTGGTCATGTTCTCTGTCTAGTATTTTTACTAGACTATTTGCCTCTTTCTTACTATTGTTTTGTAAATTCCTTAAAAATTTATATGTGCTGCAGACATCTTGTAAGGTAGTCTTTACACTTCATTTAAGAAAAAAATAGCTATTGTAAACCTTTAATTTTTTGATAGTGGCCTTTCTTTTTTAAATTTATAGCATTTTCTTACTTATAAAAATATCTATCATTCCAAGATTATCTTTAATGTACCTATATTAACCAATTATCTTTTTAATACTTAGAGAATTGAATTTTTGGTTACTTTGGAATTTACTTTTATTGGGATCTTAATTATGTTATCTTTCATCACATCCTTAAACCTCTTTTATTAACAAAGAGATCAACTTGTGTTTATGGCTCACATAACCAATCCCTGCTTCAGGTCAGAATGATACATAATACAGGCCCTTCCCTCACCTGGACTGGTTCCCTAATGTTCTTTCTTCCTATTTATCAGGATAGACTAAGTTATTTATGATATATTCCCAAGAGCTTCTTGCTAAGCTGACTTGGAAATTTCTAGGCTTATTCCTTCTGGTCTGGAGTATAGTTTTCTCCTGGGAAATTCTACTCTTGCAAATTCAACTTTCCCACGTATGTAGGTAGACAATCACTAAAAGGGGATACTCTTGAGGGATTTTAGGGGAGGAAACAGCCTTGAATGGAGGGGTAGGGCATGGATTATGGAGTAGAAGAAATTCCAAGTCTCAGTACCCAGGAGAAAAGTGCTAGTGAATAGAGTTCTTGAGCCCATATAAATCACAAGTTGTTACTGTTTACACATAGATTTTTTCTTTATTTTTCCTTTTCGTCTTCTTCTTTTTTCTTTAAAGAAATAAGGACTTTCAGTCTTATGGTTGGCAGTCAAGCTTCCTTTAGTGACCATAAATCTCTCCCAAATGCTAAGAACCTGCGCAAATTTGGCAAGCCAGCTGAGTAAAAAGGTCATCTTCTTGCCTAACGGCAGATTCTGTAGTTTTTACCACACAATTCCCTTTATGGTCATAATTGTCCCTTGCAAAAATATAGTGTTACAGCAGAACTCATAAAACTGCTGCCTCTGGAATAAACAAGAAAGGGCACATTCTCATTTCCAAACAACTTATGCACCAATAGAGTTTAGCTTCCATTTAAGACGGAAAGCAGTGATTCCACTAACAATGCAGTGTCTTTGATAGATGGCCCGTTTGACCTTTTAGTGCACAGATGAATCTGTTTGCACCTATTTGGGTACGTATGTCTTTTAGTTTGTAGATAACATATGACTTGCACATCTGTTTACAGTTCCTACAAGGCAGCGATGCTCTCGTTGGTTAGTGCAGGATCTGGCACACTTTAAGTGCAAGGAGGAGCTTAATAATACACTGTTTTCAGCATTTTCAGTCCTGAAAAGAAGCAAAACGGAGAAGAAGGAAGCAGCACATGGTGAAGAAATGGAGGTAGCCTCAACCTGAAAGAGAATTTAAGACAACCTCCATGCTTTGAAGTTAGAAAGAACATGAGGGGGTGGAAAAAGAAAGGATGAACATTAGAATCACATACGCAAAACTATTTCTAAATCACGTGACGTGAGGTTTCAGTGGGTTATTTTGCAGATAAAATGGCCAAAGCCCTCTTTTTTTTTTTTTTTTTTTTGGTGGAAGGAATGGTAACTTTTACATTCTGGGACATGCAAAAAGAAATAAAATTTTAAGGGGCAGGTTAACTTGGCAAATAGCTTTCCTTCTTTACCTGATTCTGTAGAGAAAAGAATATCCCACAAATACGTGAGGACAGGGAGGGGAGGCCATTAGATCACATGTAAAACATAAGACACTGTCTCACTTTTGGGTTTTAAACCATGTGGCCCAGTTGTACTTTGGTTTTGATGGACTATGGTGCTTAGATGTTGAGCGCTCTAGAGCTGGATAGCCTGGGCCAAATCCATATCCTCAAGTCTCTGGTCATGGGGGCAAGTTATTAACTTGGTTAAGTTGTTTGTTTCTCTATAACATGGGGCTAATGATAGTGATGTAAAGGGGTTGACATACGTTATGCCCTTAGATCAGTGCCTGGTACTGCAAACATACAAAAATGTCAGTTATTGGAAGTAGTTGTAGAAACAGTAATACAAGTTGCATTAGTTTGCTTGGGCTGCCATAACAATGAACTGCACATGGGGTGGCTTAAACTGCAGAAATTTATTCTCTGAAAGCTCTGGAAGCTGCAAATCTAAAATCAAGTGCCAGCAGGGTCACACACCTTCTTTGCCTCTTCTAGTTTCTGGTGGTTCTTGGTGTTTCTTGGTCTAAGGTGTTTCTTGCAATCTCTGCCTCTGTCTTTACCTGGCCTTCTTCTGTGTCTCAGTCTCCCTTTCCTTTATCCTATTTCAGATCTACTCAACATTCAAGATAATCTCTTCTTGAAATCTTTAACATTACATCTGCAAAGTCTCTATTTCCAAATAAGGTTACATTCACTGGTACAGGAGATTAGGACTTGGACCTACCTTTTGTGGAAGGACACAGTTTAACACACTGCACACACCACGCCCCTCGGTTCAGGTGTGGCTTGTCACACACATTATCCCCACTAGCACTCCCAATAGGTGTTTTTACACCTGAATTATTTAGGTAGTCCATCTTTTCAATCTCAGTAATAGGTTTAGAATAGGTCAGTCCTAATTTGGTCAGTGAAATCTTCCCTGGAGTTTTAGGATTCTTTTTTTCTTTTTAAAAGATTTTATTTATCTGTTCATGAGAGGCACCAGAGAGAGGCAGAGACACAGGCAGAGGGAGAAGTAGGCTCCCTGTGGGGAGCTTAATGCAGGACTCAATCCCAGGACCCCAGGATCTTGACCTGAGCCAAAGGCAGATGCTCAACCACTGAGCCACCCAGGCATCCCTGGGATTTTTCTGATATAATGATATACTATTGATCTTACATAAACAGGAGTTGGTTGAGGTCGTTATGCACAACCACACTTGAGGAAGCCATTGAATTTCCAAACTGATGAAAGCAGTTTACAGAAAGAGGCACAATTTTGACAGTGGGAAAGTGGAAGAGAGGCAGGTAAGGAAGGATGGAGGGATGAGAAAAAGAAAGAATACTTTCTTTTCTTGTTTTAAACAGAATTTAGCTGTTCCTCTCTCCTAGTACTTAACACTTTATACAATTGTATAATAGACATTGCCTGCATGCTTCTCTCCTTTATTAAGTGAAGGATTGAAGACTCCTTGAAGGTCAAGTTTGTATGCAATTGATTTTTGTAACCTCTCAGTTTTCATCCCATTCCACTGGGAACTCAGTAGACATTTATTGAATGAATGGGAATGGGTGGGATTAAGGAAACTAATCTTTTAAAATCTCTTACTATGTTCTACACATTGTGCTAGATACTTTCCATGAATTATGTCATTTTACCCTGTAACATCTTTGTAAGGCAAGCATTATTATCTCTCTTTAGGGATAATTGAGCCACAACTCAGAAAGTTTATGTGGATTTCTAAGCACTATAAAGTCTTAGGTGGTGGAATTGGGATTTGGATTCAAAGTTACCTACTTTTAAAACTTGTCCTTTAAGTCTATCTGGTCCCTAAATCTGATGTTTTGACAGAATTTCTAACAAGGAGAAACATTTTGGTATGGATTTGTGAGGACAAATGATAGAGGTGGGATGCTTGGATTGAATGGATATAATTTCTATATCTAGAAAAACATTGGGAAGATAATAAAAATATATAAATGATCTCATGTAAATTCCAAATTCAAAACTCTACATGAGCTTCTCCTTATTCTTGGATAAAATATAAACTTCTGACTGTGTCTTTAAAGCCCTTTGTGACTTGTCATTTGCCTTCAGTCTAGCCTTACAGGCATCTTTTAAAAAATTTGTTTGAATTTTGTTAGTTAATGTACAGTGCAATAGCAGTTTCTGGAGTAGAATTCAGTGATTCATCACTTACATTCAATACCCAGTGCTCATCACAAAAAATGACCTCCTTTTTAAAAAATATATGTATTTTTCAAAATTTTTTTCTTTAAATTCAATTTGCCAGCATATACCATAACACCCATTGCTCATCCCATCAAGTGCCTTCCTTAGGGCCCATCACCCAGTTACCATTTCCCCATCTCCTCACCCACCTCCCCTTTTGCAACCCTTTGTTTGTTTCCCAAAGTTAGACAAATACCTTACTAATAGCCTTATGTATATCTTATCTCCAGACAGTCGAGAGCTTCCTTTCTATTCCCTAACCACACTCAACTCACTCTTGCCCATTCACTAGCATTCTCTTTCTCTGATGCACCCTCCTGATCTCATGACTGTTTTTTTTTCCTGTCTTTTTGATCTCAGAGAGGTCACACATCATAAGCAGCTTATTCATTTTCATCATGTAAAACTATTTTAATTTTAAATTTTAACACTTCGCACTATTTGACATTTTCTTATTGTTTGTTTACTTGAATGTGTTTATCTTCTATTTTCCACTCTACTTCAGCAGAATGTAAAATATCTTAAAGCTATACCAATGTCTATCTTGTTGTTGCTTGCAGCTCCCCTCCCCAGATCTTTGGCAATCATAAGCCTTCAGTAGGTATTTTTTGAACGAATGAATGAATGAAATTATAGTAGTGAAGTGGCTGTGGATTGGCAGTGCCCACAATAATTGAACTTAAGATCAGATGTAACAGAATAAATATTTGAAAGTAGTTGGCTAGAGTACAAGGTGCATTAAGGATAGCAGGACGTAAAAGCAGGGCATTTTGATATGGCCATTTTGATGCTGTAGTTTTTTGACGCATCTGTATCAAAATGGTTCTGGTAAAATAGATGGGACAGTGATGAAAATACCACATGGCAAGTATTCATAGGCTTTTCTCCTCTTATGCCTGCAAAGGAAGAGCATATATTTTTTTCTGTTCACTTTCTTGGATCTTAGGTGGAACAGATCCTGGGAACTACCTCCCATTAAAGGGCTATCGCTAATATTTGTCTCTGATAGAGAAGAATTGGAGGGAAGAAAAGATGTGATTGATTTACATAAGAGAGGTACTGTAGTAAGTCATGCAAAGAAAACATTTATCAGGAAGGCAAAGAGTCAAGGAAAGAGGGCTGATGTTCAGAGAGAAACAAAAAGATTGAAGGAGGAGCAGATGTCCTGTGAAGAGGATTTTTGAGGAGTGCGATGGGTAAATAGGGCTGATTAGGACATTTGGAGCTCTTTGTGTAATATGCTTTTCCTACTTTATCACCTCTTCAAGGTACTCCAGTAGAGAATTGTGTGATTTTTTTTTCGGCTACTGGAGTTGGATTTGTGTTTCTTCTAGATGTGACAAGGCCCAGATAAGCCTCTGAAGTAAAAGTTTTAAAACACAGATTTATCTGGCCTACATGCGTGTATTTATTTTTATTAGTAAGTCATGCTACAACATAGACCTCTGATGCTGACTTCTTTCTTACCCCCATTCCAGCCACTCATTGAGCATCACTTCTTTATAGCAAGAAAACCACCAATACCAGGTATGCATTGTAAGAGTTTAGAGCCTAATGCTTTCCATCATAGTAAAAATATTGAACAAAATAAAATACAATGTATATATGCCATTAATGATGAAGGAAATTAATAGAAATAACTGAGAATTCTCAATTCCAATTGAGAATTCTTCGTGCAATTTGATGCTCAGATAAGTAATCATACTGTGACCCAACTCTGCCATGTTTCCCCATAATGCTGCTTTTTTTTAGATAAATATTTGCAGTGAAATAGCATTGGCCAAATTAGAGGGTTTATCAGAAGCAAGTTCTCATATACATAAACAGGAAAAGTTCCATTATTGAGTTACTTCATCTAAGTCATGCATCATTTGGAAATAATGCTTCTAAGTGAGAAATCAAGACCAAGAGTCAGGCCATACAAGGTATATTTTAATATGTAGATAATCAGGAAACATTTAACATATATTGAATAATGGTCTTCCCTGAGAAAAACAAGAGTGGTGACATGACTCCTGATTCTGTGTGATTTGTCTGGTGGACGTTTCTCACAAACCAATTCATTCTTCAGCCCTTTTCTTGCCTCACACATCCCTGGCCCTCATGCTATTTCATCCTCTACCTTGGGTTGTTTATAAAGTGGTAGAGTTTATAGATGGAGTGAAGCTGAAGGATGAGATAAAAATATGTGTTTTTGAGAATTGAAATAGTCAGAAGTTTGGTTTTTTTACTTGTTTATTTCAAAATTCCTACATCAAAAACACTCAGTAAAACTGATCTTGGTGGAAAGTCTTTGGTATTAATAATTAGCTGTATCAAAGGAGCCTCTCTAAATGCCATGTTTCTAGAGGAGGAGCTGGGCAAAATTCATATAGGATCAAGATAAGATTTAAAAGGCACATTTGTGTTAGATTCTGGGGGTTGAGTGAAAAACGTGTGCATCTGGCCTCAGTTCAATAAGAAATAGGAAAGCAGAAAAATTTCCTTTTAATCCTAGAGTGATAGAAATAAAGTGGCATTGTTGTTATTGCTATTGTTAACTTTAGAAGACTAAAGTTCACAGATAGTTGCTTGGGTATTAAAAATCTTACTTGGAAAAACAAAAATAAATTAAAAAAATTTTCATAGTCAAATAAATTTGGGAAATGCGGAGTCAAACACAGCTAAGCATTTGTCCAAGCTGCAGGGCCTCCAGGGCCTTCAGAATGTTGATATGCCTCACAAATGTCCTGAAGGGGGGATAGTAGACAATGTTTCCTCAACTTGGGGAACTGGTGGTCTGAAAGCACACTGGGCTGCAGAATGCAACTGATTTCAAGGACAAACAGAACTAGAAAGCAGAGGAAATAATAAAAGGATTATCCAAATAACCCAGAGAGAAAATAGTACTCTCCTGCCTTAGAGGTAACAGAACACGATTGGAAAGGAAGTTCTCAATGCTGTGGTGTATAGGAAGTAACAAAAAAATTGGCACAAAATAGACATTCTTGAGATCTTTGCCATCCTTTATACAGGTACATGTACCTACATCTTTAATTTTGTATTAATCTATATTTCTATCAATTGAACATTTCTATCTTTAGTTAAATGTGACACATGCCAAGCTCCTTACACTTTGCTCTCCACCTACTCACTTCCTGTATAATTTATTCATCAAGTGCCTCCATCTCTCAAGCTCTAATACATCAGATTCTTCTTTGATGACTCCTTCTTGCCACCTGAAAACTCACAAAAAAACCTGTCATTTTTACTTCCTAATTATTGCTAAACCTTGTCCACCTCTTCATCTCCTCTGGCTTCCCAACAAATTCTCTTTCCAAAATTATTTTCTTAAAAACAAGTTTAATGGAGTCACCTTCACTCTGTGCTCGAAATACTGTACTTCCCTGTTGCCCAAAGGATAGAGTCATCCTTCTAAGTGAAGGCTTCTGTGACCTGGCCCAGACTCCCCGTCTGCCACGTCTTCCTCAACTGAGCCAAGACTGTTCCCTGATGCAACACAGCAGGCATTAGGCCTCTGTGTCCTGTGCACATGTTGTCTCCTCTACCTGAACTGTCTTTCCTTCTCTATTTGGCAAAAGTTTGCTTGTGAAATTGTTTGCTCCCTCTTTGAGATCAGTTATTAGGATATTAAAGATATCTATTCCGTTGCTGTCCCTCACATACCCCAGTATTGCTAGCATATAGATAAAGAAAAACAATATAGGCCTGGTTTTGTTTCCTCTACCAAAGTCTCTTCATGAGTGAGTAAGCATTTTCTTCTAATCTTCTGGTGAATATGTTGGTCTGGAAGCTTCCCAAGACTTTCTAAATGTTGAAATAAATTATTCCCATTGGTTCTCCTTTGTCCTCCGTTATTCAAAATATAAATACCACTTAGTTAAATTTAATTCCATTTGTGGCCCATTTTGCCTCTCTAAAAACAACTAAAAACTGCTTATTTCGTTACTAATATTTATCACATAATTTACTAATTTTCAATTCGATAGCAGCAAACCAATACCAAGGTCACTTTCCAAGTCCTTTTTAAAAACGAGATGGCAAAGTGCCAAGAGTTTGGTGCAGTGTCCAATTCTAATGAAACATTAAACATTTTAGCCAGCAATTCCAGTGTCCTCTGACTGCTTTAAAAACATTTGGTTGGATGCCATCTGTTCTTGGTGATTTATTTATGTTTTGTTTGTCAATTTTTTTTCTAAAGTATCCTCTCTACTTACTTATTTATTGATCAATTTCTCTGGCCTACATAGTATGAAAGTCACTAGGAAATATTAAACAGCTAACTTGTGCCCAGCATGGTGCTGGGAAATGTGGGAAATACGAAACATTTGAGATTATGCATCTGTCCTCCAGAAGCTTGTGTTTAGCTGGGGTAAAAAGCAAAAACAAAAATATGTAGACCATGTGACTTAAGTGACCTGGGTGCTATTAGTTGCAGGTACAAAATACATTAAACTCCAGATTTCAGTGTCTCCTGAGCACCTTCCAGCAGCCCTCTCCGCTTCCCTGCCAAACCCTTCCATTTCTCTGTGGAATTTCTAAGAGGTGTTTCTCATGTTGTCAAGGAAAGTCTACTTGTATTCTTTTGGGCTAGCATTCTCTTGGACACTTATTGCTTAAAAATGCTTTGAAAGAGGTATTTCAGCATGGCCACTGCTGTCAGTGGAAATGTTTGCTGTCTGCCAGGCACAGCTGGCACTGTTGCTGCTTCTCATCTGCTCTACAGGCTGGCTTGATGCTGCCATTTTGTGTGATGGAAAGACGGAAAGAATTTTGGCCTTTCTAAGTCTGTTCCCTGAGCCCTGAAGTACAGCCAACCACATACCTAGTCTCTCACTATCTTTTGTCAAAACAATCTCTCATCTTCTGTCTTGCACCTCTTTTTTTCAGACCTTGAGGTGGCTGGACAATAGACTTCATCTATTTCCTCAACTTGAATTCCTTCTGCCTCTGGTCACTATGCACCACTCCTTTCCTTCCTCACAACGAAAATTAAAACTTCTCATTCACATATACTCATGCAAAACAATGCTGGGAGGTATCACTGATCCTACATGTCCAATCTTCATTTGGTACTGAATAAATTCACAATGCATCTCAATTAATCCTCACAGCAACCCTACAAGGTGGGTACTGCTATTCATGTTTTACAGCAAAGTGTACTTAAGTTTAGAGAAACTAGCTTAAGGGTACACGACTAGTAAGATTCCATTATTAGAAAATGTTGGCAGCCTATTCCATGAGTGGGAAACTGTAGCAGTTTGATTGCTTTAATTTGCATTCCTTTTTGTTACATAAAAAAAGTAATGTCTTGATTATAGAGAAACCAGCAAAGTGAATTTTATTTTGATAGAACTTTAAGATAGAACGTGATAGAACTTTAAGTTAAATTCGCGGTGGCTGATTGGTCCCTCCCTCAGAATCTCTCTCTCTCTTTTTTTTTTTTTTAACTGTAATGTAACTCTTTAAGCCAAATTTGAAATCAATAAACAATAAGGCCACTGCTCAAATCAGGCATTATCTGCTTCAGAACTTGTCATGTCTCAGTTTCTGATTGGCAAGTGAATTACAGCCAAGTACTTATTAGATGGTTAGGCTCCCTTCCAGTACAGTCTTCAATTATCTTTGTTATTGTACAGCAAAGAACATTTGCTTGATGAAGTGGGGCTGATTTGCTTATTGTATGTCTCTGCATTCTCGTTAATCTCTCCAATCCTGCAATTTGTATCGGTTTTCTAGTTATTAGTGTGAATTGATGAGACCATGCTTTATTATTAGTGCTGTCTCCTAGCAGTACGTAACCCTTTGGAATATGCAGAAAACATGACAAATCCCCCAGCCCTGAAGTCTTTGCAGGCTAAGTATGAATGGCCCCACTACAACAAACCGACAGGGAAGAGTGCTAATGTTTTAACTGGTGAAGCTAAAGAGTGAATAGGAATCTATTAACATTCTTAGTCATTTAAACAGTCATCTGTTTCTTCTTCTCATTCCTGTGGCTTAAATGTGTAGTTTAAAAATGTATTTTCAGGGGATCCCTGGGTGGTTCAGTGGTTTAGCGCCTGTCCTACATCAGGCTCCCTGCAGGGAGCCTGCTTCTCATTCGGCCTGTGTCTCTGCCTCTCTCTCTGTGTCTCTCATGAATAAATAAATAAAATCTTTAAAAATAAATAAATGTGTATTTTCATTTGTGCGTGATTGTCTCTTCTTCCTGTATTTCATGATGATGCTAGACCAAACCCCAATTTTACTGTAGGACTTTAGCTGAAGAACTCCTTGAGCCTCCTAACAAAGATTTCCCTCTCAGGTGACCCACATGAACTCTCTAGTTTATAATTAAATATTGATTATTATATCTTATTATATCTCTTCAGAAAATCCCAAGTAGTCAAATGGTCATGTTTCTCTACTTAGGGAATCACCTGTCTTTTTGCTTCCATTGGACTTGTCTAAGAATCATCACAGAGCACCCGACTGAGGGCAGAGACAGGTAGGCATCATGATATCCCTTGAACACTACTTCAAGGAGAAAAATAACACCACTCAATACATTTCAACGATTTCCTAATCAATTACTTCTCAGTAGTGAATTATTTTCATAGGACAGTAGAACTCTTGCTTCAAGACTTGAAAAACATAAAGTTTGGCATGGGATATGGGGATTCACACACAGCATATAATGTTGTAGCATGTGAGCAATATCTAAAGAGTAGATTACTGGAAATAATGTTTTGGGCAGAATTGAAAGGTTTTGCTAAAAAGTGGATTTTTATAAAGATCATAAAGGAGAAAATGAATCATTCTTTGGAGGAAGATGAAAATACCTGTGTTTTTACACGTGGAAAATGCCTTCATGTTTAAACTCTCCAAAAACTGCAGCTCTATTCTTTTGAGGTCAACATCCTGAAATAAGGGAAATATATGCTCTTTGTGTACCTTATATCTCTTGTACTTTGTTAACCAAGCATTTATGATCTTGTGTCTTTTCGGTGTGGACTATTACATCCTTTCAGGATGCCCAGGGGAAATGACCATTTCTCCATTTCTGCTCAAATCTTTCCATATTCAGTATTGTGTAAAGATGCCCTGAGAGGTAAAGTGTATGAATAATGATGTTTTATGACTGCAATTATTCCTCAGTTGATTATTCATTACTCATAGTGTGAACTCTGAGCGAAATTTACATTCTCTTCCTATAGTTAAATGTTACTATCAATTTAGTGTTATAAATTTCTGCCGGATGTAAAGTAATCACGCCTCATTTCCAATATTGAATTGTCTTTGAGTGATCATATGTCTTTACCAAGCCTTTTCTATTAATTACTAATATTTTCAATCTTGTATAGTACCATAAATCTTATCCATTAGATGAAAAATCATGGTTAATTCTGAATCATTAAATGAAAACTAATGACTCAATCTAACTCAATTCATGATAGTATCCTTCTAAATTTCATGTTTGCTCTAATCTCCATGAAACTGGATGCATTTATATGCTTGCTTCACATTTGTGTTTTAGCCTTTATCCTAGTTTATTCCTTCCCAAATAGTTCTATATTTGTACCTTGAATTCTTCCAAAAAATCTTAAAGTAGCTTTCTGCTGGGTTCACTATCACTTGGATGTCTTTCTCAAATTACTTTCAAATCTCTGCTCTTAGGAAAATCTCAATAGCTTGATTTTTGTTTTTGTTTTTCAAAATATTTTGGATAGATTTTTCATTTATTTCCAATACCAAAACATATTCTCATGTTTGGCTAAAAACATTAAGCAATGATTAGACAAGGCATTTATTGCAAACATAGAGGATAATTTTAGTCACATATATGCTTTTCTTCATTTTTTTCCATTATGGGTAAATAATGCTCTGATGAATATTCTTTTTTTTTTTTTTAAAGATTTTATTTATTTATTCATGAAAGACACACAGAGAGAAAGGCAGAGACGTAGGCAGAGGGAGAAGCAGGCTCCAGGCAGGGAGCATGATGTGGGACTTGATCCTGAGACCGTGGATCATGCCCTGAGCCAGGGGTAGGTGCTCAACTGCTGAGCCACCCAGGCATCCCTGAATATTCTTATACATAATTTTCGTGCATATTTCTGTTTATTTCCTTGAGATAATTGTTTAGAAGTTTTATCTCCAGGAAAATGTTCTTTTTTAAGCAAATTTTAATCTTTGCCTAAATTTGGTATTTATTTATATATGAAAATAAGTGCTTGTATATATTATTGAGCACTGATGTTTCTTCAATTATGAATTGCCCGTTTAGTTCCCTTTGTCCATATGTCTTGAACTTTTCATCTTATTACTAATTTGTAAGACATATTAATAAATTTGTGGGATCAATCCCTTGTCACATATTCTTGAATACACATTTTATTTGCTCAACCTTATTAATTCTTTTTTTTTTTCCCCGATGCAAACACACGAGGGTTTATTTACAAGCTCGAGCTTGGGTCCAAGTATACCCAACACAGCGGAGCAGGGACTTGGACCCCGAGGTGGGTTTCAGCTTAGTTTTTATAGGCTGGTCTAGGGGATCTTCAGAAGGGCTGGAGGAATTTCTCAAGTTCTGTTTACATTTTGATATGGGGCTTTCAAGGGCGTTGAGCTCTGTTCTTATTCTAATAGGGAAATAATAAGAACAGAGCTGCCCCTGGCTTGGGCTTGCCCTTGGTTTGGGCTCTGTTCTCATTCTAATAGGGGCTTTCTAGGACGTTAAGCTGCAAGCTGTTTTCTTCATGTAACTGAAGTAAGGTAAAGTTCAGCTCTTATTCACAGGGGCCTGGGATGGCTGCACTTGTGATAACGCTGAACTCAAAGTGGAATGGCCTTAATTTTCTCAGCCTCCACATTTCCCCCTCTCAGAGGAACCTAAGGAAGGACCCAATCATGGGTCCAGGTTGCTCTCAGAGTGAGCCAGGGGGAATGATTAAACCAGGATTCTAACCAACCTTGTTGCTATTCTCGCTCTCATTTACATCCCAGGGAAGAAGCAACATCTTACTTTGAGGCAGCACATAACCAACCCCACCCGACCCTTTTGTTGTAAGAAGACTAAGTCTAATCCCCTTCTATTTTGAAAGACAACCTCAGACTAGGGAGTCTTGGAGGTGGGAAATAAGTGAGAACGGCGCAGTCTTAGCTTTAGGGGATTGTCCTTGTCCGGTTGGCTTTTCCATTCTGGAACAAAGTCCTTGAGAACGGCGTGTGGGTCAGCTGGCCGGACGTGGGTGTAGTGGACCCAGGGAGTAATCCCGTCGACCTTGAGAGCGGTGGGAGTGGTCAGGATCACGATGGAAGGTCCCTTCCAGCGAGGTTGAAGTGTCCCGTGTTGGTATACACCCAGTCACCTGGCCGATATCGATGGGGGTCCGGGGGTGGCCCAGTCTCATAGAGGGCCCTCAGCTTAGGCCACACCTGCTCATGGGTTCATTGTAACATTTGGAGGAGAAAAGAAGTTGGTGATCATCAAATTCAGCAAGCACTTCAGGTTTTAAATTGGGGATAACAGGTGGAGGAAGACTGAACATGATCTCCTAGGGAGTCAGTCCCATCTTATATGGGGAGTTCCTCACCCTATATAGGGCGAAGGGGAGGAGAGTCACCCAGTCCCCGCCAGTCTCCAGGGCTAATTTACCTAAGGTCTCCTTTAATGTTCTGTTCATCCTCTCTACCTATCCTGAGCTCTGGGGCCTATATGCACAATGTAATTTCCAATCTGCCCCAAGTACTGGTGCCACTCCCCGTGTTACCTTAGAGACGAATCCTGGGCCGTTGTCTGACCCAGTCTTAACAGGAAAACCATACCTCGGTAAGTTGTCTTCCAGCAGTTTCTTGGTCACGGTCTGTGCCGTTTCGTGTTTGGTGGGAAATGCCTCTGTCCATCCTGAAAAAGTATCTACAAACACTAATAAATACCTGGATCTGTATTTTCCAGGTTTTACCTCAGTGAAGTCCACTTCCCAGTAGGCTCCTGGGCGGTCCCCCCGGAGCCGGGTGCCCGGGTTAGATCCATGGGCGGTGGCATTAGTTAACTGGCCTGGGTGGCAGCTCGCGGCAATCTGCTCGATCTTTGCTCGAGAGTCTTTAATAGTGATCTCTGCATGTCGTATGAGGTCTTCCGTCTTCCTTGTCCCCATGTGACGACTCCGATGCATTTGGGATAGGCCTCGCCGTCCCAGTTCCTCTGGCAGGATGATGCTGGAGTCTGGGGCCCTCCACCAGCCACGCAAGCGCTGGGTCACAGGCAAGCGTTTGGTCCAGTGTAAGTCAGCATCAGTATAGGTGGGGGTGTCCGGCAGGGTCGGTGCCCCCGGATCAGGTCGCCTGGTTGCTAAGACCTGGGTCACCAAAAGGGCCGCCTCCTTTGCTTTTAAATGGGCTCGCAGGTTTCCCCCGCTACTGGCGTGTCTGCCTTTTGGTGCCCCGGACAGTGGGTGACGGCCGGGCCTTGGGCAGCGGAGGGCCCTCAGGAGTTCGAGAATCTCCGTTTGGTTTTGAACAGTCCTTCCCTCCGCTGTCAGGAGCCCTCCCGCCCTCCCTGTAAAGGGCTCCGCGGACGTGAGCGGTGGCCAGGGCGGACCTGCTGTCGGCGTAGATGCTGATTCTTGACCTTCCCCCATGGTCCGCGCCTTGGCCAGTGCGGTCAGTTCTGCCGGGAGCCGAGGTCCGGCTGCCCGTGGCCCCGCCCAGACGGTCTCCGTCTCCGTGGTTACGGGCCCCGCATCTGACTCCTTCTCGGACAAAACTGCTGCCGGCCGTGTCCCAGGTGACGTCCCATTCGGCAGTGGCTGGCCCTGGAGATCAGCTCTGACTCCGTGCCCTTGTGCCACAATTTCTTGACAGTCGTGCAGAGGGGGGTCCCAGTCTGGGTTAGGGAGTAGCGTTGCCGGATTCAGGGTGTCGGTGGCTTAAATGAAATTCTGGTGGGGTTTAGCAGCAGGCTCTGGTAATGGTCAGACGGGCATTGCTGATCCAGCGGTCTGGGGGCTGTTTGAGTGCCCCTTCAATAGCATGTGGGGGGGTAACATGCAGTTCTTGTCCCATGGCCAGTTTGTCTGCATCCTTGACCATAGTGGCTACCGCAGCAATAATTTTTAAGCACGGGGGCCATCCAGCAGCCACCGGGTCCAACTTTTTGGAGAGATAGGCTATGGGTCTCTTCCAGGGCCCTAAGTACTGGACACGGACCCCTTTTGTCACCCCGTCTTTCTCATCCACATACAGGTAGAAGGGCTTGGCTAGATCGGGCAACCCAAGAGCCTGGGCAGACAGTAAGGCCTGTTTAAGGTCATTAAAGGCTCTGTTCATGGCCTCTGTCCATTCAAAATTTTGCTGGTGCCTGGTGGCCCCTTGCAGCCATGAAGTTTTGTTTGCCAATTTCCCTTGGGGGTGTAATAAAACCGAATGTTGTGCCCCAGTGTCCACTAGGAATTCAACAGGTTGTCCCTCCACTTTAAGAGTTACCCTGGGCTCAGGGAGGGGTGCCGAACCCTGACTCCCCTAATTGTCCAAGTCCTCCATTTCCAAGATCTTGGCAGGGGCCTTAGATCATTTGTTAGGGCAGCTTTTTGCCCAATGGCCCTCCTCTTTGCAATAGGCGCATTGGTTTTTGTTCATCTTAGGGCGCTCCCGAGGGGGACCAGGGCCATCCTCCTTACCTGTCCCTGAAGCCAGCTTCTTTGAGGTGCCTCCGTCTTTCCTGTGGGTCATCCATGGTTGTGGCCAGCAGGATCTTGGCCAGGTTTCGGGTCTGCCGGTCACTTGGTTTGGTTTGTTGTTCTTCTGGACTTTCTCTATTATTATAGACTCGTTCTGCCACTATCACTAAGTCCTGCAAGCTCTTCTCTCCCAGTCTCTCTACTCTTTGCAATTTCTTTTTAATGTCCGGAGCGGCCTGGTTAACAAAAGCCATGATAATTGCGGCCTTTGTTTCCGGGGTTTCTGGGTTCATAGGGGTGCACTGCCTAAAAGCCTCTGTGACTCTCTCTAAGAAGGCTGCTGGACTCTCATCCTTACCCTGCCTCACATCATAGACCTTGGCCAGATTGGTCGGCTTGCACGCGGCAGCCTGGAGACCTGCCAGCAGAGTCTGGCGGTGGACCCGGAGTCTCTCCTTACCTTCAGCTGAGTTGTAGTCCCAGGTGGGGTGGGATAAGGGGAAGGCAGCATTTATGAGGTCTGGGTTTTGAGTCGGCTGTCTGTCCTCTCCGAGGACAGACTTCTGGGCCTCCACCTGAATTCGTTCTCTCTCCTGGGTGGTGAAGAGAACCTGCAAGAGCTGTTGGCAGTCATCAAGTAGGCTGGTGGGTAAAGAGAACAGTATCTAAAAGCCCAATTAGATCTCTCGGATTATCAGAGAACTTTGCATTTTGGGTTTTCCAATTATATAAATCACTGGTGGAGAACGGCCAATATAACATTAGCTGTTCGCCAGTCTCGTCAGGGGGCCCCATGGCGCGGAGAGGAAGGGCGGTGGAGTCGGGTGGCCCCACATTCAGAGGTGGGGCCATCCGGTGGGTCCGACAGCGTGTCCCTGCTGCTGGCCCGCGCACAGGGACTCCCTCCTCAGGGAGGGGTGGCGCCCCTTCTGCAGCCCCCGGTGTCTCCAATGGAGGGGTGGAAGGGGGAGGGGGTGCCCAGTAGGACGCGGGAGAATCAGGTCCTCCGGGGAGGAATCCTGGAAGACGGGATGAAGGGGCGCTTGGGGCGTAGAGTCGGTCGCCTTCTCAGCTTTCCGCAGGGCTAGAATCTTAGTGGATCCTGCTTTGGGGGGTCAAAATGGTTTTAGCCAAGGAGGGGGATTCTCAATCATGTCCTGCCAGATCAGGATGTAGGTAGGGCACCTGGTCAGAGTGGCCGTCTGGTTTGTCCCTGAAGATCATGGCCTTAACCTGTAAGATAATAGGTAGGTGGAAAGTTCCTTCTTGGGGCCATCCCACGTCAAAGGTTGGCCATTCTGATATGCAATAAATTTGGAATCTCTCTCTCCATATGTCTATGCTCAGAATATGAGCCCTTTCCCTAACATCTGAGAAGTGGGAGAGCATAAGAGACAGTGGGAGTGGTTTCTGTCTCCCCCGTTATGTCCCCAATCCACATCAAGACACAGACAGTAAAGACAATTAACAAGGACAGAACAACACAGACAAATGCAAAAAAAGTTAACAAGGACATAGTAACACAGACAAATGTTCCAGTACGGCCGCAGAGACAAAACAGAAAGCAACCCGAAGGGCTGACAGTCAGACCTCCTTACAGATGAGGACTCCTGTCCTCCTACAGATGAGGACCTCCGTCCTCCTTACAGATGAGGACCTCAGTCCTCCAGGTAGGGGCAAGGGATGTCTCCTCAAGACCCCCGGTTGACAGCCCGCCAGCACGTCCACCTAAGCCAATGCCAACCTAATACAGATTGGAATTCCTACAGGTACAGTACAGTTTAGAGCTCTCAGAAAATATGCACGCAAAAGGTGGAAAAAGCTGAGTGTACTCACCATGCGTGAAACCCTCCGGATGGGGTCCTGGAGGTTTCTTGGATCCCAGACGAGCCCCCAAATGTTGTGCCCAAGATTGCGAATCCGAGAAACCACCAAGGAGCCGACACCGATGCAAACACACGAGGGTTTATTTACAAGCTCAAGCTTGGGTCCAAGTATACCCGACACAGCGGAGCAGGGACTTGGACCGAATTCTTTTTTTATTTTTTTTTTAATTTTTATTTATGATAGTAACAGAGAGAGAGAGAGAAAGAGAGAGGCAGAGACATAGGCAGAGGGAGAAGCAGGCTCCATGCACCCGGAGCCCGACGTGGGATTCGATCCTGGGTCTCCAGGATTGCGCCCTGGGCCAAAGGCAGGCACTAAACCACTGTGCCACCCAGGGATCCCAATTCTTTTTTTTAAATAATTCCTTCCTTTTCTTCTAAACTAAGAACTTATTTAGTACTGTCAGATTAATATTTGCCTATAGTTTCTTTTAGCTTTTTCTTTACTTTCCCCAATTTACCACTTTAATACATTTGTAATTTGCTCTGTTTCCCACAAAACTGACCTATTGAACCCAGCTCTTGCTTTCTCCATTGGCCACAGGTTTAGTATGCAATTAGAATTGCCTTTTAAAAAGTTTGATTAATTTTATACTCTTGCTTATAAAGTTCATTCTCCTTTTCTGTCACTAGCAGCTTTAGTCCTCTGACTGCAATTGGCCTGTAGTGCAAATCAGAGGTAATAAGCAGAGTGGTGGCCCACAAAAGATGCCTGTGCCCTCAGTTCTGAAACGTGTGAATGTGTTACATACTATATGGCAAAAATAACTTGGAAGATGGAATTAATATCATGGACTGTAAGATGGGGAAACTATCTTGGATTACCTGCATGGACTCAACATAATCACATGGGCCCTTAAAAATGAAAGAGGAAGGCAGAAGAATCAGTCAGAGAAATGTAATGTTAGAATAGGCAGGAGACGTTCGAGGCATGAGAGAGACTTGACCCTACGTTGTTCAATTTGCCAGTGAAGGAAGTCTTGAGACAAATAATGGTTGGCCTTTAGAAGTTGGAAACTGTCCTCAGCTGACAGTCATCAAGGAAATGGGGACCTCAGTCTGACAACCACAAGAAACTGAATTCTACTAAGAATTTGAATGAGCAAAGAGACAGAAGGGCACATGACACAGCCTTGCTAAACTTTGACTTTAGCCCAGTGAAATCATGCTAGACTTCTGACCTACAATACTGTATAATAATAAATTTGTGTTGTTTAAGCTGCTAAGTTTGTGGTAATTTGTTATAGGAATAATGGGACCAATAAACAAGGCCTTATGGACTTCAGTATTGGGGATATCTAGTTCAAATTCTGTCTCAGTCCCTTAATCGCTGAATAATTATAGAGCTTTATTCACTACTTATATCATAGGGCTGTTGGGAATTGGAAAGTAGTTACAATAACAGTAATGACAACAATAATACTAATTATATGTTAACAACATGATAAGATAGATACATACATTTGTTTTTAAAATAATGATTGTAAAAAAAAAATAAAAAAATAAAAAAAATAAAATAAAATAATGATTGTAAGTAACACTTCCTGAATGTTTATGATATACCAGATCCTTAAGGTGTATTACTTCTTTTAATGTTTATAATAAATCTCTGTTTTATGGTATTGTTCCAACCCCCCCCCATACCTATTTTTTCTTACACCTGAAGGATAGAGTTAATTTAAAAGAGAGAGGGAGCGAGAGAGATGAACGAAGAGGCTAAGTTGCCTAACCTCATACATATAGTCAAAGAATGTTGGAGCCAATGCACTGAACCTAGTCAGTGTCATCCAGAGACTACATGCTTAATTACCTTGCTATAGCTGCTCTATTATTGTTGTTGCTATTTTAATATTAACCATTATGCCACAGCTGCTCTATTATCATTGTTTTTGTTACAACCATATTATTGTTATCAACCCAGTATCAATAAAAAGCCGACAGATGATACAAAGGTAATAATGGGAAAACTTACATATGGAGTTTTGACTTTGAACAAAGATTGCCTTTGAGCCTACCATATGGTTTGATCAAGGGGCCAGTTCAGCTAACCAGAGCCTGCCTCTACACCTAGACTAGGAGTTGGCAATATATCCTGGAGTCAGGTGACCTACCTTTAAGTTCCAGCAGTTTTTAAATCAATCTGTGGACACTGAAGTATTTACTTAACTTCCATGCTCCAGGTGCATAACTGTTCTCCCTAGTAATATATATACCTCTTAAAATCATGAATTAAATCAGATTGATGGTCATCAGAACTATGAAGTTACAAGATAGATCATTCAAATATGAGGCTTTATATCAGCAGACTTTTTTTTTTTTTTTTTTTTTTTTTTAGAATTTATTTTGGAAAAAAAAAAAGAATTTATTTTGGGAAAAGTGAATTGTTGGATTTTTCACCTATATCCAGGGGGTTTATATGTTTTGCTTACCAGTGTAGTTGCTTTCATAACACGTTTCCTCTGGTTTCCACAGTGTTTAGCCACGGGACTTACAGCTGACAAAGCAGAAGTGGATGAGAAGTGAGACAGTGAGAAGCAATGACCAGCTGTTTAATATTATGATACCACAAAAATGAATAAATCTGTCTTCCTGTGGGAGACAGAAGTACCTCACTCTACAGAGCACTGTGTGCAGAGAGATGTTCTGAGCCTGTCCCCGCTAAGGAAATGCTGCACCCTGTTGGCCTTGACCATCCCACAGATGGTGCTTGTGTTTCATTTAACCAAAGGGCAGCAATCACGCTTTTCCTCCAGTCTGAACAAAAAGGGTAATTGGGAGGTCTGGGGGGGAGGGGGTGGACAGAGAGAGATTATTCCAGTCAAATCTGAAAGTCCGTATAAACCTGGGCCAGTGGATCCAGCTTTAATCACCTCTGTGCCCCTCCTCACCTTGCTCAGTACTCTTCTGGCTTTTCAATTAGTGTTTCATTTCATTGGCAAACTATTTACTCAGCTTATAGTGTATATCTATAGCACTCATTTATTTTCAGTCATCAGTCATGGTAACTCAGCAAAGGCTCTATGTCAAAGGTTTCAACATCCTCCTAATCAGCGTCCTGGTTTAATTTTGCCAGCCCACTTCCCGCCCAGAAATCGGTGGGGTGTCTCTTAAAGGCAGGTGTGACTGTGATCCTCCTTGCCTGCCCCCAAGCCAATATTAAACTCAAAATCAGAGACTCTTAGTTTCAGTTGCCTTATCACAAGGAAAAATTCCACATTCCTTAACATATCTTCCCAAGTACTTAAGTCCACTGCTCCTCTCCCTTGTTCCTTTCTCCAGTTCCATGTTCTGCTGCAAACTCCTGCTGCTTGAACCCTCTGCATTGTCTACACGAGCAGGAGCCTCAAGTCTTTGCAGTCTGGTAAAAACTTGCCATCATATCACATAATAGCGTTTTTTTTATATGCTAAAGACGTATTAGCTTTTCCTTCGTAAGCAGAATGCTAATCCTTGTACACACATACGTGTGTGTGTATTTTATCATCTGTTTTTAAAGACTCATGGTAATTTTATATACATTATATGGTTTATTCTGGTATATATGGCATAATACCACCTTGAAGTAAATAGTACAATTTTTACTATCTGTGTTTCATAGATGACACAACCGGGCTCCATGTGCTTCCTATTTAGCCTGAGTCAACAGACAGTGGGTGACAGACAGACTACATATATCTGGTTCACTACATAGAGTCTAGTTTCTTTTCAATTCTGGGTTATTTTTGAGATGCCTCTGCTTCAAAATGAAGAATAATTCAGACTAAAATCAACCCCATGAGAACAGAGCCAGTGTAGGTTTCCTTCATCACTGTTTTGCTCATCACTGGGCTTGGCAGAGGGCAGGTGCCTCATAATTATTTGTTAAATGAATGAATGAACATATACTGAGCTTTTTGAGCTTTTTTATATTTGCTAATGGCACACAGAGAAGAGATGTGATCTTCTCAGGTACTTAACATGCAAGAGGGACTTAGGACATCGAAGTGTAAAGAGATAGACTCGGAAATGAATCTTGGCTCTATTTATTAGTTGTGTGCTTGTGGACCATTATTTAAATTCTAAATCTCAATTCTATCATGTGGAACTTCAATCATCTGGTTAAAACATGATGACAACATTACTCGCTTCACAGGGTTTTTGTGGGAGGTAAATGAGATACGTATAAAAAGCATGTACCACAGGCTCTAGCATTTAGTAGACGCTAGATAAATATTAGTAGTTCTCTTTCTGCTGTGAGGGAGAAGTGTTAATTCGTAGCCATTTAGGTCAGCAGGAGATCCAATCATTTAACATTTTTTTTTCTAAATAGTCATTACATATTTATAATTCCAGGCTGCTTGATTTATATGTGTTCCTGTTAGCTGCTCCTAAGCAGTTTCCAGCTTTTGCATACCCCTAGAGTTTATCTCATTCTGCTATATAGGTTGGAAATAAATTTTGAAAAATCATACCAATATAACTCAACAATCTTTCAGGCTGGTGGATTTAGTTGTGAGTCTTAGCTAGGGAAAATAACAACCATAGTAAAATGTTTTGTAAATCCGTACCTGATTGGAGAGAGGATATTAGAAGTTAAGCTCTTGATTTTAATATATCTGGGCATTAAGCTACCTTTTGTATTTTGCTTGGTATGCTAATCCATACAGAAAGCAGTACAGAAATTTTGATTTTATGAAGTCCTCTCTAAATGATTCTTTTAACCATGTGAGTACTGAAATGTGCAGTTTTGCAATACATTCCAAGCACTCAGGGATTCAGAAAACATTATTTGTTTCACTTTTAAATAAAAATTATTCTAGCCCTGAGTTATGTTTAGAGGGTTAAGAAAAGATAATGATATATTTTTTGATTCCTTTATGTTGCCACATTAATTTAGTTCCATTTATTCCTTTCCTTCAAATGCCTTTTTTAAAATAAGTAGACGAAATAAGTTTTTAACCATTTCTACAGCTGATTATGCTGCTTGTGAAGTTCTGGCAACTCCTTTGCCTAGTGAAAACTCTGTGTGGATTTCTGAAGCAACACAGTTTACATCAATAGTTTCTGTAGAGTCTTTGCAGTGGCTCTGATTTGTTAGCTGAGTCGTTTTAACTGATGTAAGTCTCCATTTCCCCGTTGGTCAAAAGCAGCAATTAATATCAACCAGTCTGTTGTGTGGGTGAAATAATATATGTAGATCTCTGTGTATATACGGGGCAGAGGCTCTATAAATATTAATCCATTTGTCATCATTCTCTGTTAAGAATTCTTTAACCATCTATATGCTGCTGATGGTTTTATATCTAGTAATAAAACTACTTTGCATTTATGCACCACTTTTCAATTTTGCCAAGCACTCTCCTGTACTAGCTTTTCATCCTCATAACAAACCTGACACGTGGGTAGCAGTGATTACCACTTCCATCTGAGAGAAAAAACAATTGCCAAGTTGTAAACTTCATAGGTTTACATAGGTGTGAAGGACTATGTCTTTTGCTCTTTGTTCCTCAAGCAGAGCTTGCACTGAACTTGGCATATATTCGAGGCTAGATAAATATCTGTTGTACAGAACTGATTGATGGAAAGAGCAGTAACTTGTTCAAGGTCACACAGACACAGGGGATGGCAAGACCTGGACAGTCTTTCAGATTTTTCCATTAGACAAGCCGAGAGCAACCTTTAATTTTTTTCCCTAAAGGGTCAATTCAGGGAAAATAAAAATGTTTATATGCCACAATTTTCCAATTAAAATGAAAATAGCTTTATTGAGTCTCAAGGAAAAATATATTTCTTCTACTTAGATTACTTCCTTCTGCAGTAGAAAAGTGCCAATGAGAAATATTAGCACTCCTTTTTCACCACTAAAATGTTAATATCTGGGCATATTTGAGAAGGAGCCACTCAGGGGCAACTTTCCAATCTTTTGTCCCTTATATTTGCAGAGCACTTTAGAGTTCACAAAGTGCTTTCATAGGCATTATCTAATTACATTCTTGAAACAATCCCAGGAAGGGGTATTATTACCAACCATACTTTACAAAGGGTACACCAAAGTTGAGAGGGGGAAATGACTTGTCTAAGGTGGTGCAGCAAGTGCATGCTGAACAAGGCTACATGCATTGCCTCACTGCCATGAATACTGGGCACTTGCTCCCTTCACTAGTATCCCCAGTTTTAGGTACTGGGGATAGATATTATATAGATTCCCTCCACTCAAAACAAAAGACAACGTGAGCATTTCTCTTTCTCTCTCCTTCAGTCTCTGCTCATGTGGTGTTTTTTTTGCTTTTGCTTTTGCTTTTGTTAAAATGTAGCTGAGTACAGGAGCCTGGAAATGAACCAGTCCAACAAAACGAAAACATATTACTGTATTTCTTTCCCTGGAGGGTTTCTGTCCAAAAAGTCTCTGCTTTGTATGGGTAAGAATTACACCATGTGCTACTAAGTGAAGCTCCATGGCCTTCAGGCTGATCTGAATGATCCAGTTGGGTGATCAATGCTACCAAAGAGAGATTTGTTCTGCTTTATAGAATGCCAGTGATTGGGTACAGTTTTGACTAGAACATCTAGAAATTAATTTTGTGGCGGTGTGCAAAATAATAAGACTAGAAATTTTTCACTATATATGCATGTAGTGACCTTTCTTTTCCACATTTATCCATTCCACTTTTTCATATACACCTCATTTGCTTTTGTTGACTTGCAACTGGAGATTGCAATAAAACAAGTTTATTTAACTAGGTTGCCCACTGTGAGCAAGTGGGCACACACTCTTCAAGAAGTTCTTCAAACCTCTTTGGAGAGTGGAGGAAATCTGTGGAAATAATGCAAGGCAGGTGCATACTCGCATGGGGTACCAAAGCTGTGGAGTATGAAGAGGGACTGAGTATGGCACAGGGAGCGTGGTTTTCTGCCGATGTGACTGCCTCCCTGTATCCAGTCTCAGCCCACTGGTCTCCTTCTTTATCTCCCTTCCACGGCTCCTCATTTGTCACAGCTCCATGAGGTAAGAATTAATTTTGAAGTTCTTTTTTTAATGATACTTTTCTTTTTTTGCGACTACATCTGCTCCCTCCCTCATTTACATTTCACAGTTTATCTGTTGTAAGTGACATCATTTTCCAAATTCCTTTGAAGAGGACAGAGTTGTCTCCCCTGTGGTAACCGATAATATATTTTGCAGGGAGAAAGAATACTTGTGGAAAGTCACGTTGGCCTCAGATAAATCTCGGTACTTATATTTGATTTTCTGCTTTCCGGCCCAATAGAAATTATCATTGACTTGTTTTAGACATGGTTGTATTTGCTAGCTGATTGATGAAGTCCACATTTAGTGGACTTGCTAGGTTTTTCTGTTTGTTCTTTGAGTAATGCTGCTGAAAGTGAAATTAGACCTTCTGTAGCAGGTGCTGTTTCAGTGGATGAGGAGATAGATTTAGACCATGGTAGGGAGGTCACCTTAGACTTGGGTACATATAATTTTTCTTCTCATATTTTCTTATATCTGCATTTATAAAATATCACTATGTTTTTTATCAAAAAATAAATGCAAAGATAAATCAATTAGTAGTTCATTGAACTGGAAATCTTCACAACATGAATTTGCAAGTATTTTGTCACTTTTGTGGTGTTTGTCATTTTCCATGTTTCCAACATGCTAATAACTACATAAACAACATTTAGCCCACGCATTTTTATTTATTAAGAATCAAAATCCCCAAAACCTATGCCTGTGTCCAGAATTTCCCCCAAAAGATAATTAGTGTAAGTAATGAGAAAAAAGCTTGTATTTTCTTTTTCCCCTGTGGTAACTCAATTTATGGTCAAAGGTAAGACTCAGCCCTATATTGTTCACACAGTTTGCAAATATTTCTGAATTACCTAGCTGCATGTGGCACAATGCTCAGCCCTTAAATACTAAGATATAATATTAGAGTATTGCAGTAGTGTCTTAGCTAATCTCCTTGAGTTTTGCCTCTCTATGCACCCATCAATCCTCTAACTGCCCATTCCTTTGTGACACCATTTCTGATTCCTCCTTAGGATTATCTCAACCTGTCGTTAAGGCACCACACTTACTCCTGTTTTAGGGAACGTGATATATGTTATCATTAGATAATGTATTCATTACAGATGATGCAGATAATTGGTTACTGATACTTAATGGTAGATACAGATGCAGTGCGGATCCTCTGTCATCCCACCCATTTTTAAAATAAACTATTCTGTGTTACATTTATACAAAGAAGTGTACAAATCACAATATACTTCTCAACCACTTTTACAAAGGGAATATATTTATATAATCCTTTTCCAGAGCTATAGTAGGATACTAACAGTTCCTAAACTGTGGCCTTTGTGCTCCCTCCGTATCACAGATCTTCTCCCCAAGGTGACACCACTCCAGCTCTCGTGACCAAATAGAAGTTTTAGTTTTGTGTATCTGGATTCTTGTGCTCAATATTATGTATGTGAGTACAGTATTATTCATGGTACATTCAGTAGCACTGTTATTTAATATCCCATTTTATGGGTAACTACAACTTATTTATTCATTCTACTGTTGCTGAAAATTTGTTTTTGTTTGCTTGTTTTGTTTACTAGTCTGGGGCTATGAGTATGCACCTATGTGCATTTTAATATATAGCTTCCAGTAAGAATACATATATGTACACTTTTATTCATTCTTTAATCCTCTTCTTGAGACATAGAATTGCCAATGTGAAATCAAGAATTGCATTTTAATTTTTTTTTTAAAATACAGGAATGTGTTGTACAAATATTTGAGGTTGGAAGCAAGGAAAGGACACTTCTTAAGTTAAGTTGTTTTACTTCCCCTTCCAAAATTGGGGCTTTTAAGTCTGTTTCAAATTCTGTTTCCCAGAAGTAGCAAGCTAATTAGTAGAGAGTATTGGTTTAGAGAAAACCTGTTCTCAGTTTAAAACAAAGAAACAAGCAAAATATTCTGAAGCATCAAAGAAAATGGAGAAATTACAAAAATGTCAAAGGTAATATGAACTCCTAAAGAGAAATTTTCACATGAATTCTTAGAAACTTTTATAAAAACAACTCATACCAATGCTTAATAAACTGAAACTGGGTCTCAACAATATACCCTAAATATTCTAAAATTATTTCTAAGATATAAAATATCAAATCAGCACTGTAACATTTAATATAGTACGCTAGAACTGTCTCTGAAGAAAATCAGATAATGAATAGAAGGCTGACTGGAATAATTTTAAAAGTGTACACAAATAATCTCAAGGCAAGATAGAGAATGAGAATATACTTCTATGTGAGTAATAGGAGTCAACAGAGAAGAACATAGAACAAAGAGAGATGACTACATAAACAAGAAGAACAAAAATAAAAAAAAAATAATCATAAGAGACAAAAATTCTGAGCTAAAGTAAATAATTCCCAAGATTGGGACTTGAGAAAAATTAAAAAGACCTATTATGTTCCAAATAAAGTGTGTAAATGTAAATTACTATGAAAAGACCCTAACAATTTTTAACTTTAATTTTCAATGCCAATATACAATAAAACAGCCTATCAAACAAATACTGGTTAAATAACTTACCAAATACCTCTTCCTGCGTAAAGCCCTAGCAGGTATGATCTAGCATCTGAAGAGGTGGAATTCCACACTTTGAACTGAGCAACAATGTCTTTTGTCTTTTCTAATTTTCTTTTCTTTTCTTTTCTTTTCTTTTCTTTTTTTTTTTTTTTTTGAGATTTTATTTATTTATTCATGAAAGGCACACACACAAAGAGGCAGAGACATTGGCAGAGGGAGAAGCAGGCTCCCTGCTGTAAACCTGATGTGAGACTCCACGGGGGACTAAATCCCAGGACCCTGGGATCAAGACCTGAGCCAAGGCAGATGCTCAACCACTGAGCCACCCAGGTGCCCCTCTTTTTGAATTTTCCTAGCACTAGTTCACTCAGTACAAGTTCCTATTTTATCCAAATTGATCATTCTTTAATCTTCTATAAATACATATTGTGCAGGTTATATCTCAATACGTCCCAAGACATCTCAAAAAAGACCCACGGAATCTTTGATGATCGTTCAAGAGTTAAGTAATACTGGGGTGCCTGGGCAGCTCAGTGTTGAGCATCTGCTTCTGGCTCAAGTCCTGATCCCTGGGTCCTGGGATCAAGTCTCCCATCAGGCTCCCTGCAGGGACCCTGCTTCTCCCTCTGCTTATGTCTTTGCCTCTCTTTGTGTCTCTCATGAATAAATAAATACAATCTTAAAAAAAAAAAGTTAAGTAATACTGGTATCTCAAAGTACAGGGACAATTTTGTACCAATAATGGACTATGCACTAAACATGATTGTTGTTTTTGAGAAGAAACATTTGGATTTAATTAAATAATATCATAAAGATAAGAAAAAGACTAATAAAAATAAATTAGAATACAGAACCCATAAAGGAGAGCTAGGACTAGAAAACCTTACCTTGTATAACTGCTGGATCAAATAGGACATAAAGGGAAAAAAAGTGAAAATTAATGGACTCTATCTTCAAAATAAAGGTACATGGGAAGTGTCAGAAGGTAAGAGAGAAACTATAAAAGTGGTCAAATTCTCTTCTTTCAAAGATGTGTAGGAAAAAGACTATTCTTGTATTTCAAAACTTGTAATACATTATAAAATGATTAATTATGCTATTAAGAAAGAAATAGTAAAACAAGAGCATAAAATAGAATTATAGAAGATTGACATCTAAATAACAATTAGAAGAATAAGTTTAAGTGGTTTAAAAACCTCTATTAAAAGAGGAAGAAACTTAAGTTGAATTAATAAATATTAAAATACATATAAAGGAAATACGCTTTTCAATAAATCTATATAGAGACACCTATGGGGACTTCTAGAGGTCGCACAGTGTTGTATGTGAGTCAGTGTGGACCTGGATCCACCTTTATCAGGAGTCAGGAGTCCTGAGCACAGGCATAGGTCAACCAGAGCCTCATCTGCCTCCCTCTGCCCTTTCTTGCCAGGACAAGACTGACCCTCTCCATGGAGGTACCAGCCTAAGCATGACTATTATTTGGGGACTGCTCTTTGTAAGGGATCATTCAAGGAAGGATTTTTGGTGCAGGAGGTAAGACAACATGAAATCTTTAGCATTGGTGACTCACAAAGCAGCAGCATAGAATTTTTGCAAACAATTGAGATCTGTCATCAGCCTTATTCAAAATTTTTGAGTTTTTATAACTGCACAAGCAAAATTAGTGAAAAGAGCTTGGATGGGATCTTTAAAGATTGGAGAAAGAAAGTTGTTGGTGGTACAGACCAATGAAACATACAGTAGAAACATGGAGAGAACAGGTTTTCCATGAGTGGCTCATCTGCATCCCCTGTGTGCAGGATCTCATCTTCTTTCTCTTCAGCTTCATCTCTATCACCAACACTCCCACTCATTCTTTAGAATTAATGTGTTTTCTGTAGACCAAATTGAAGGAACTAAAAAAAAAATCCTTTGTTCTTCCCAATGTAGGCAATACTAGCCAGCAAGAGTGCAGAGGGCCTTCTGTCATTCGATACTTCCCAGAGTTAGGGCAAAGTTACTAAAGAACGGGGTACTGACTCTTGACAAGGATAGAATAATGAAAGACATCAAGGTGATCTGCAGGTTTATAACACACTTCACACAAGCCAGTGTGTGCAGATGAGAAAGACTGAGCTAATTGTTGAATCTTGTCGGGCGGAAGTGAGAATATTAAGAAGACAAATCACTCAGAGGGAAAACATAAGGAACAAAAGAAGATTGTAGCAGGTGAGGATGCTAAGCAGACAGATGCCATCTGAAAATTTGAAACCAGGGTTTGGTCCTCAGATGTTATAACTAGGTGTGTAGCCAAAGGTAGAAGCATATTGGGAGATACAGGTGCCTCTGATCCTCCTCCTCCTCCTCCTCTCTCTCTCTCTCTCTCTCTTTGATTGCACCCATACAATCAAGAAAGTACTTTGAAGCACATCAGGGTGGCTTAGTGAGTCAAACATCTGCCTTTGGCTCAGGTCATGAATTCGGGGCCCTGCATCAGATTCCTTGCTCAGCAGAGGGTCTGCTTCTCCCTCTCCCTCTATCCCTCCTCACAGCTCCTGCTCATTCTCTCTCTCTCTCTCTCTCAAATAAATAAATAAAATCTTTAAAAAAAGAAAGAAAGTGCTTTGAGGATTCTCACATGGAAAATTATACCCTTACACCTGGACCTCAAATCATGGGCTCTTTGAACTCTGCTTCCACCAAAGCCAGACTGAAATATCCTGGAAGTAGAGAAGTCCTTTTTCCTTCCCTCAGAGTAGCTGGAGACAAAGTTGAGACATCATTTAACAGTGATTGTAAAAATATGACTGACTCCCATAGAATCTTTAATAGGAACTACTCAGATTCGAGGGATTGACAGCCCATGACATCCCCATGGGGGTTCCAGGAACACTCAGATCTCCTAGGTTTACCTAAAGAAAAGAAACTCTCCATTTAGCACTGTTTTACTTGACTACTTGACTACTTGTTGAGAAAAAAATTTTGAGGACTTAATCTGGGGAGAGGCTGCTTGCTCAGATGCCTGGATTCCAAAGAGGAGAATCCCTATGCACAGAACTTGTAGGAGCCTCGCATTTGTCACACCCTTTGACCCAGTGTGCAGGTTTCAACAGAGAATCATTAAGAATATCAAATTGTTAATGGGTGGCTCCGTCAGTTGTGCATCCAACTCTTGATTTCGGCTCAGGTCATGATTTCAAGGTCTTGGGATGGAGCCCTGTGTCCAGCTTCCCACTCAGCAAGGAGTCTGCCTGTCTCCCTCTTCCTCTGTCCCTCTGCTCCTTTCTCTCAAAAATTTTTTTAAAAAAGATTTAAAAAAAGAATATCAAATTGTCTTAATTCTGTCACTATTCATGGATATACTGGTATATTTAGGCAAAGTAAAAATTATAAGCATAATTCTTATTCTTTAAAATAAATTAGAAATTAAATAATAAGCACAAATAGTGTATGAATGTTCTATAATTAGTCTACAAATGAAAAACTTACCCTTTGAACTATCATGTCTTGAAATTTACTTTTTCAAACAAAGTGAGTTTAGCAACAGTCTCCAGAGAATCTTCTTTCTATGATGAGCCAAGTTCATCTTTGTCAGGAAAATTTTTTTTTGATAAAAAACATGATTGGAACAAGTCAGATCTGCTTTCTCTCGTGTTATCAGATATGACTTTGAGAATTTGAAAGAAAGAGTTTTGTTTTAACTTCTTTCTATTAGCCAAGTATGTATTGACACTTAAAATGACTGCCCTTAAAAAAATAAACAGATGCTAATTATCAATAAGTAATCATCCAAATAAGTATGTCATAAAGTAACTAAATTAATTTTCTTTTGGAGGATTGCTCTGCTATCTTACACTAGTCACGTTTATGGTCGCAGTTCTCAAGTTCTAAAGGAAGGACATACAGCAGTAGATAACAGAAGGCATTAGGTACCAGATTCAAACTTTATGATGGACAGATTCCAGACACAGAGGATTTAGTTCTTTTTCATATGAGAGGGACACAATTCATTTAAACCATCTGACAAAACCTAGTGTTAAGTTGATTTGTGAAGGAAAGACATTTAATCAAATGTTTGAGAATTAAAAAAAAAGATTTATTTATTTATTCTCTTACAGAAAGAGGGCATGTGTGGAGAGCATGGGAGGGGGAGAGAGAGACGGAGAGACTCTCAAGCCAATTCCCTACTGAGCTCAGAGCCCAATGCAGGGTTTAATCTCATGACTTGAGATCATGACCTGAGCTGAAATCAAGACGCAGACACTTGACCAACTGAGCCACCCAGGTGTCCCAATTGGGAATCCTGATGAGTGAAGATTCATTTTAAATCTGGAGGGAAAAAAACTCTTATGTGGTATAGGTTAAAATAAGTACAAAGAATCTATATTTTATTTTTATAATTTTTTTTTCAAATATAGAGATGGTATCAATGTTTTCTAGACTAGAGAAAAGTAAAATATCTTTTTTTGATCTGGTTGTAGCTCACTCTAAATTCAGGGAATACTAAACTAAACTCACAGCTTCCTACTTTGAGTTCATAAAATCGAAAGTCAAAAAAAGATGAAGTAAACTAAATATTCCATTTAAAAATCATAAAAAAGTAAGGATAAAAATGAAAAGCAAATTTCCAATGTCTATTTTCAGGGTAATAGCCAAACTGGACAAGTTTGCCTGTAAATATTGATCAAAGGGTCTGGCTAATTGCCTTTGCTCCACTAAGTAAAATATAGATGCGATAAAATTGAACAGTGTTGGTGTTAATTCTTATTTAGGTTACCAGATTATATATTAGGGCTTTAAATCAAAGGATTTTAGTACCATAATAAGTGAAATGCATAACACGAGCCAAAGGTACTGATTGTAATATAATGCTTAGTATATTTAAACTTACTAACACAGTAGATAAGGTCTGCAGAGGAGACTGATGATGTTCATAGTTGCTATGAATGGAAATTGCCAGCATAAGATTTACACTCACAAATTTGCATACATTTCGTATTATTATATTTACTTTATAAATTTATTTTGAATATAACAGAGAAACCCACCATGAGATAAGCAGTCTTCTGAAAGCTGCGTTTTCCTCTGTTTATAGCAATTGAAGAAATTCTAAGTATAGTCATGAAAATGAATACAATAATACAGAAAATACAGCAAGAAATCCATTTTACACATCAAGTTCTTGAATACTTCTCTGAATGTTTGTCCTGCTTGGTCTCATCAACCTCAGTGCATAATTTAAGGGTTGGAAGGAACATCTCATACCGTCATTTGTTTTTAACATCTACCCTGAGTAGATGCAAATGCATTTGACTCTATTACAGATGAAATTTTTTGTCTGGTTACACATTAACCTGCCATTTCCCTGGTGCTTTGTTTTAATATATTGAAACTGGTGGTTTTATATACAATTCATGCCAATCTACCTAAACTATGCTGAACTGTAATCCAAAAATATAAGCTCAAAAATTTAATAAAATGTTTTTCAATTGATGATATGTATACTTTTAGTCATCACCTAGGAATTAAGTTTGAGAGGCCATTTGTCATAGCCATTTGAAACACCACATAGTGAAATTATCTTTGTTCTATTTACATTTTATTACTTTTTTTATAGTCAGAGTTATACCACATTAATCAGTTTTCTTGATGTGTTTTCTTATATCTGTTATTAAATAATATTTTTCACTCTGTGTCCTCTACCATACACTCTGTTAACCCCTTTGAATTTGTTTAAAAGTACATTTCACTCACTATATCTATAGGAAATTTAACCTTGGTTCCTTTCTTTTTCTACATTTTCTCATTAAAGTAGACTAGGATACATTTGGAGATATAAACCATTTTTTAAGAGGATAAGAAGAGTCCACATAAATGTAGTGGGATGCAATGAACTTATAGAAAAAAGGTAGAAGAAATGCTATCTTCTGAGAATTAAACTAGTAAAATACAGACATAAAATACAGACATGGTTAGAGGTTTGTTGTTGATATTAAGATGGAGATACTTGAATATTTGCATAACAAAGTAAATAATGTGGATATTGAGGGGAAGCAGCTGTTACAGTAACTAATAGACAAGACCTCGTGGTACAGGAGCCAGATATTCTTATTTTTAACAAAGTCTTCATTTAAATCTTTTGTAAACAGCAGATGTTTGTAAGGAATTTTAAGTGTTGATACTTACATTTTGCTCATTTTGTGTGTGTGTGATGTTATTTTTCCCGTACTTTCATTAAGGGTCTTGGTTTAAGTAACTTGTCTAACTTCACAGACTTTTTCTTCTCCATGCATGAGTGTGTGTGTGTGTGTGTGTGTGTGTGTGTGTTTAATGCTTAAGAAATTTACATATGGCAGCTTGCTTTGCAGGATTTTATGGCTCTGTCTACTTCCCCCACTGGATCATTTTCTTCCTCTGCTTCTGTTCTATCCTGATAAATTTTGATCCTGCCATTAGTACTGTTAGTACTTACTCTTTAACGTGGATTCACATTCTGGAAAGGAGCTCTGGTGGATCAGTTTGAGAGTTCATAGGGGACAGATTGCTTTGGCCCCTCAGATAATCTTGGTGTGCCTTTCTTGAGTTCACTCATGTACTATAGTGGGGGAAAACCCCTTAGTTTTGACTATTATTCTCAAATTGGCCTGTTCCAGTGAATATCTGTTGGCTAATTGGTGTTTTTACATTTTTAGACAGTTCTATAGGTGATTCTTATATACCATTGCACTACATCATAGTATCTCAGCTCCAGTGCCTACCACCAACTAACCTCAGTCTGTGTTTCTTAGTCTCAATACATGAGAGAGAAAACCTGAATAATTATTAGCCAGTAATAGTTTGCTTATTTTCATGTCCAAAAACAGACTAATCATCAATGAGTAGTGATAGGAACTATTACGTATTCTTACTTAAGATTCTTACTGGGATCCCTGGGTGGCTCAGCAGTTTAGTGCCGCCTTCGGCTCAGGGCATGATCCTGGAGTCCTGAGATCAAGTCCCCACATTGGGCTCCCTGCATGGAGCCTGCTTCCCCCTCTGCCTGTGTCTCTGCCCTTCTCTCTGTGTCTCTCATGGATAAATAAATAAAATCTTTTAAAATAAAATAAAAGATTGAAAAGTACAGATCAAAAAAGGAAAAAGAAATGGTTAACATTTATCGCAACTTTATGGTTTTCTCTGAAATATTAAAACATGTAACTGAAGATAAGATAATGCTTTCCTTCTCATGCTATTGCCTCTGCCTGAACTCACCTTATGCCCCATAATTTGGCTGACTGATTTCAACTTTTTCATCACATGTCATCCTGATCCCTGAATCTTCCTTGACCTATCCTTTTCTTTTGGTCTGAGTTAAAAGTTTTCTTAAAAGAGGAAAGAGATCCATTAAGTTTCAATTTTTTATCTTTTTATCTTTTTGTCTTTCTCCAGATAAGACACTAAATTCCTTAGGATGGGAATTGTGTTTTTCTCTCTGCATCTCCAGCATCAAGCTTGATATTTTTCATGTAGAGGAACTGAGGATGATGAATGAATAATTGATGAATGAGTGAAATGAATGAATGTACAAACATAAGTCATTGATAGTTTTACCACTTAGCAGTCAGCATTGGTTATTTATGGCAGGCTGAATAATGCCCGCTCCAGGATATCTATGTCCTAATCTCTAGAACCTGTGAATATGTTACCTTATACAGCAAAAATGTCTTTGAGGATGTGATTAAGGATTCTGAGATGCAAAGATTGTTATCCTAGATTATCTGGATGGGTCCTAAATATAGTCACAGTGGTCCTTGAGGGAGACCATGTGGAATAGGAGATGTGACTATAGGAGAAAGAGGTAGTAGTGAGTCTAGTAAGTGGTCATTAGCTAGGGGATGTAGACAGACTAGGAGTTGGGAAAGGCCAAGGAATAAATTTTCCCATAAAGCCTCTAGAAAGACGCATTCTTGTCAACATCTTGATGTTAGGCTTCTGACCTCCAAAACTGTGAGAGAATAAATTTGAGTTATTTCAAGCTTCCTATTCCATAATAATTTGCTGCAGCTGCCATAGGAAACTAAGACATATTTTGGTGCGTAAAAGTGGAGAGCTCCTTAACAAATACCTAAAAATGTGAAAATGATTTTGGAATTATATGAGCAGAGGCTGGAGGAGTTTGAGAGAATGATAGAAAAGGCCTAGTTTTGCCTCAAACAGACTACTGGTAGAAGTGTCAATGTTAAAGATGTTGCTGGGAAGGACTCAGAAAGAAGTGAGGAACACAGAAAGCCTGTGTCATCTTAGGGAATACTAAAATAGTTAAAAGCAGAATGCATATAGATATATGAATGTTGAAGATTATTTCTGTTGAGCGCTCAGAAGGAAGTGAGTCCCAGAGGGAAGGTGATTCTTTTTTTTTTTTTGGCGGGGGTGGGGGGGGGGGAGGTGATTCTTGTTACATAGTGGCAGAAAACTTACCAGAATTATGTCCTACACTTGTGTTAGAAGCAAAATTTGTGGAAGATTGACTTGGATATTTGGCTGAGATGATTTCCAAGCAAATATTGAAGGCAAGACTTCATTTCTTCCTGCTGCTTATAGTAAAATGCAAGAGGAAAGAGATAAATTGAAAGACCTCTTACCCAGAAAGAAACCCAAACTTGATTTGAGAAATTCTCAGCCTATCCACATGGTAAAAGATGCTAACATTAGAGGATTCATTGTAAGGAAAGCATACTCTAGAGATGAAGTCAAGTGTTTGGCTGCATAATCTCTTGACAGTGTCTCCAATGGATCAAAAGGTCAAAGTATCCAGCCACACAGAGAGCTCTTTGAGGAGATTAGGCATGTCACTCATGGACCCGTCAGTCATCCCAGCAGAGGCAGGGAATAGAGAGAGGATTATCAGGGAAGGGTCTGTGAGGAGTTTCTTATCTAATGGAGTGAATCCTTGAATATACACAGAAGACCTTCGGTTTGTTTAGAATGTTATACCAGCAGAAACACTGTCAGTTTGGATTGAAAAGGACAGAGAGAAGATGAAATGAAAGGAGGTTTTTAGACTTCCAAGATTCTATAGGAAGAAAATAGGCTAGAAACAAGACTCAGTTGCTAGAGAAGACTATTCCTGGGTCTTCAAACCTAACAGAGTTTGCCCAGTTGGATTTTGAAAGTTTGGGACCAAGGATTCCTTTTACCTTACATTTTATCTCTTTTTGGGTGAGAATGCCTGTAACTGTTAACCTATGCTTGACACCATTGTGATTTAGGAGCAGATAACTTGTTTTTTAAGTTTTATAAGTTTGTGTATGGAGAGAAATTTTTTACCCAGGATGTATTAAACTCAGACTCACTCATACCTAATTTAGATAAATTAAATGGTGAGGTTTGGGATTTTTCAACAGATGACACTTAATGAGATTTGGGGCTTGAGTTGATGCTGTAATGGTTTGACACTTTGGGGGACCCAGGGATGGGGCAAATGTATTTTGCATTTGGGATGGACATGAATATTTGGATGCCAGAGGACATCCTATAGTAGGCTGAATGTTGCTCCACACTCCCACCAGATGACTAGGTCCTAATTCCTGTAACCTGTGAATATGTTACCTCATATGTCCAAGGAGACTTTGTAGATGTGATTAAATCAGAAATTTTCAGATTATTTGGGGTTATCTGGGAGCAAAAGAGGAGGCAAATCTAATGATAATGGTTTTAT
Source organism: Canis lupus dingo (assembly GCF_003254725.2). Lineage (NCBI taxonomy): Eukaryota > Metazoa > Chordata > Mammalia > Carnivora > Canidae > Canis > Canis lupus. The sequence goes on from NC_064248.1 coordinate 44,610,608, forward strand.
TTTTTAAGGATTCCTTTATTTATTTGAGAGCAAGAGAGAGAACATGCACACATGGGGAAGTGCAGAGGGTGAGAGAGAGTCTTAAGCAGACTCCATGCTGAGCCCAGAGCCTGAGGTGGGGCTCAATCTCATGACCCTGATCAGGACCCTGACATGACCAACCTGGGCCAAAACCAAGAGTTGGATGCTTAATCAACTATGCTATCAACGTCTATATAAGACCAATAATGGTCTTATAAGAAAAAAGAATAATAATAATAAAAAAAAAGACAAGAGGGTGAATGAGGGGCAGAAGATGTGATGGCAGAAGGAAGGACTTGGAGTTATGCAAAGAAAGGTCCGTGGTCCAAGAAATGCAAGTAGCCTCTAAAAGTCGAAAAAGGAAAGGAGACAGAATTGCCTCTGATAACTCCAAAAGGAACACAGCCCAAATGACACGCTGATTTTAGACTCTGCACCCAGAACTGTAATAGAATAGATTTGTATTGTTTTGTGCCCCTGAATTTGTGATTTTTTTTTGCAGAAGCAGTTGGATACCAACACACTGTCATATTTTTGTTGTTATTTCTGATCAATAACATATAGCTTCTAAGTTATGTAAAAATTAACTGACAATTGTTTTGTGTTATGTGGAGAATATATTCCCAGTAAAGATTTGAAGACATTCTTCATTTTAATAACTGCATGAGTCTACGAGTTTTCTCAAGGTACTTGGGGACAGCTTCTAGTCCCATAAATATGAAAGTCACTACCAGATGTTTCTTTTCCTATGAAATGTTTTTGCCACAGGCAAGCTTTTATCTTCTTCCTCACTGTTACTTTGTATTCTCAGTGCCTGACCTTCAGAGATTGAGGCATCTCCCAACATACATTAGACCACACAAGGGCACTTAATCATGTAAACAGTAAAATCAGTCTCGCTGCTAATCTTTTATCTAATGGCAAGTTTCTTAGCTGTATGTACTTTGATGGTGATGATGAAAGGAAATACGTTTTATTTTATTATTCCACAATGCACATTCCAACTTGAGAATCCCAACATGCACCGGTTGTAATTATAATACAAAAAAATCTTGTTTCTTTTTTTCTTCTTTCTTGATTGTAGATACATTAGCATTGCTTTGGAATAGAATACCACTCCAGTTTTACTTTTCTTTTTGAAAGTGTAAAGTAGAAAAAAAAAAAAAAAAAAAAGAAGATGGTGCAGCTAGAGAGATTTTATCCATGGAAAGGACATTAGTTTTTCCTTTTTCCTTTTGTTATGTTATGGGCTATGTTGGAGATAATGGATTACAGTCAAGCCATCTTCACGGTGATTCATCAATCTTGGTGGGTGGGAGCAGCCTCCACTCTGCTCTTAATGATTGGTTTCTAAGTGACATGGCCTTTAGTGGCATGAAAAAAAGAGCTGGTTTCTAAGGCTTGAGAATTACATTTAGCAAGAAGACGGAAAATGTACTTATTGTCAATGAGTAAATTAGGATGACAAAAAGGATGTGGAACTGTTTAGGCTTCATCTCTTGGAGAAATGAGAAGTAGAATGGTTCCTCACACAGTCACACATCCACAGTCCTTTTACCTGTAGAATAATTAAACAACAAAAGCAGTTTGTGATTTGGAAGGTTCTACATTTACAAGATCAGCCAAATAGAACTGCTTGATTTTAGCTGCTAATCTTAGATCCGTGGTTCAACTCTGAAAGAAAGGTTTAATTCTAAATCTGATTTATAAATTAGCCAGTTTAAATAATTGGATAATTGACAAGGCAATTAAAACAGCTAGATTAGCTCTTATTTTAATATGTTAATCCTCCAAGGTTTAAAATGCTTTGATCACCACATGTGATAGACTCAGTCACATACTAATACTGTTAATCACTTTTTAAAGCAAGCTTTAAAATTTATCATTTTATGAATTTTTCCATTTATTAATGGATCCTCTTATTAGTTTTTTTTTTCTTTTTTTTTTTTTTTTTGGCAAAGTTTAAAAATGTCAGAGGTTATAGCCTATAGGCTTAGGGCACTAAAGTGAGTCTTTTTCACCTTTAAACTTTAAAAAGACAACTAAAATTTGGATTCTATTAAGATTTAAGCTTCACTGATTTTCCAAGACAACAAAGTGATCCCTCCAATAACTACAACCCATCTCTGGCAATTTCTCACTGTTTTGTCTTCTGTTAGATTATAGTCCTGTTGTCAAATCAATGCTGACAGTCATATGGCTCCTGCTTATGATTTCATAGAAGGGTTAGTAAAGAGAGAAATTAAATATCTGGGAATACAATCACTGAAAGTTATTTACCCACCCACACCACTTCTAGTATTCGACCTCATGTCTGCAACCCCTTTGGGTTTCAACAGAATCTCTTGATTATTAATTGAAATACTGAGATTATTATTATGTTAATTAGTCATTATTTTTAAAGAAAGTTTGCTCCCCTTAGGATTTCTAATTTATTCCTTTGGATAGCTAATGTATAATTATGCAGTATTTCTGATGAGAAAGATAAATGAGAAAGGAACTATGGCCATCTTGATGAGACATCCCAAAATTCTACCAAGCCGACTTCTTTATGAGCCTTGTTAGTTTTATGTGAGAAAGCACACATTCATCTCATTATTTACTCTCTTGAATGTCATTACAGCTAAAAATTGACCCCCACGAGTTGTAGGTAACAAGTTTCTAAATGCATTTTCCATTTACACAAATTCAGAGTCAAAGCAACCCAAATCCTTTCACAAAAAAATGAAAAATAATCATTGCTTCTTCCACACTGCCAATAAAGGGCATTTAAAATTCCCCTCAAGATTGTAAGATAAATAACTATTTATTAAGTTTAGTCATCTGGGCCACTGAAAATGAGGACTTTTATCTTGGATATTTAATGAAGAATTTATGTTTTTTTCACAAATCAAAGTCACTACTTTATCAGGCTCTTTAAGATAAAGAAAGCTGGATGGTAGAGCTTTGGACTCTACCACCTACTTTGGATGGTAGGGTCAAAGAACTTAGCTTTGTCACTAAACTATTTCTGATCCAGAGTACATAATTTCGTTTGGACATATACTTCCTTTTCTATAATCAAGATAAATAAAGATACACCTCATTATAGGTCAAATGAGATAATCCATGCAAAGCACTTGGTACATTGCCTCACACAAAGCAGGCACTCAGTGTGTGAGATGTATTTATTATTCATGATAATATAATTCATGGTTATATACTGGCATTCCAGCTCTAGTAGGAGAATGTAGAATATTCAGAACAAATAACCTAACAAATAAGCCAACTTCTGATTCTGTTCTATGAAAATATAAGTTAATAAAAGAAAGGAAAAAGCCACTGAATGTTTGTATTATAAAAACAGGCTCAACTATGGATTCCTTTAAATCCTTAGTCCTTCTAATGCTTTTAAAGGATGACTCAATTTACAAAAATCCAACTTAGAAAAAACTTTTTTTAGAATTGAACTAGCGTGTGGAGTGGTGCACCTCTTTGTCAGTTTTCTACTTGCTTTGGTAGCAGTTATTCTGCTGGGTTGAAGATAAACCGCCATGAAGAATGCGGGTGATTTGTTGTCATATTTCAGACTCCCATTTTGTCTGTTTGTTAGAATACAGTCACTTTTTTTCTTTATTCTCCCTCTAAAATGAGAAAGCCGATGGTTTGGAAGAAAATCTAGAGTAGGTTCTCTAGATCCAATAGTGCTGTATTTCCCTTCTTGGGACCCACTCAGGTGAGTGTAAGTACCCTGCAGGAACCACAGAGAGGGTTTCTAACTTCTTCTTTGTGCCTAGAATTGTGTTCTTTAATGCCATAATTAAAATAAAAATTTCTCACTAATTAAGTCATGTTTTCCTAGAGATAATTTATGAGTTTTTCATTTTCTTTTGAAAATGTTAATATGTGAGTAGGAGGTCCTGCAAATTATACAGTTGCAGGAAATTAATTTTGTGTAGTTTATAAATGAAAAGGACATGGGAAAAAAGCATTTAGAAAATTCTTTGGAATCTAAATTTTTTTAAAAGCTTAAATTGTTTTGCGAATTACTATGATTAATAGACTGAATAAGTAAATGATTTGTACCTTTTTTTACCATCTACTTTTAGTGGGACTTGAAACTGACATTTTTGACTCAAATTTAAGGATGGTCCAGTGAAATATATCAAGTCACACATAAAATACACATTCTGAGATGTTCTCAAAACTCGAGTTTAAACATGTATATGAAAATTTCACTTCCACTTCCTTCTATCATTTCCTATGTTCTTGATATCTTTATCACTATTGCTACTATTTATGGAGAGACAGCATCAAAATAAATTTTTATATAGTTTGTTTCATTTACCCCTCATGATAAAACTTTGTGTTTATTAGACATCATTCTTATTTAAAGGATGAGATCAATTAAACTCTGAGTGGTTAAATAACTGGACTGAGCTTATATGGCTACTAAACGATGAAGCCAGACTTCAGATCTAATTACACAGCAACTTGACTATGGTTTCACATGCCAAGAATACTCTTGGTTACTAACAAGAGAGAAAAGACATACAAAATAACTACCGTCTCGATCTATAGAAAGATGTTGGTGACAGAGGAATCAGGGTAAATTGAGACCAAGAGTTTTCCTGGAGGCGGTTGAAACATTTTCATAGAGGAGGCGGCCATTGGGCTGAGTCTTGACAGATGAGTGAGTTTACCAGGAAAGTAATGGTATCACAAAAATCGTCCAAGACATGGAAATAAAGCAAAAGAAATTGTTGGTTATCTTTTCAGGGGAGTGCTGAGTAATATTTACTGGGTCAGAGCTGTGTACCTTTGGTTGACTTCCTCTATTTTCAGTGTTGAAGGGATAGGGTTTAACTTTAGAAAACTAAGAATTGTACAAATGATTCATTCATAGGAATGAAAATGAATTTTTTCCCAGGAAAGATAGAGTTGATTTCTATCTAGCACAAATGAAAATACTAAACATTGCATTTTATAACCTTATGGGATATGGGATATTAACTAGACTTAAATATATGCAAATTTATTTCAGCTTCTTAACTAAATACTGTGTGTGTGTGTGTGTGTGTGTATGTGTGTACAGGCCCAGTGGTCTATATATATGTATTTTTTTCCCTCTGGTTCATTTTATATTTGCATGACAATAATGCAATTTTTTTTGAAAATTGTATTTTAGTAACAAGGTATGGAAATTTTCATTCATCAACCCCAAACATAGAACAGACTCATAAAATTGCCTGGCATCTAGGGGTTGCACATATACTTTAAATATAGGAGAGAAGAATAGTTTGGGGAATGCATGAAGCAGAGAAGGCAAGCAAGTCCCACTTTCTATAGGCCTTGAATGCTATGCTAAGCAACCAGAGTTATGTAGATATAATTGTTAGATTGAATTAAAACACATAGGTTAAAATCAGAAAACAGCTGCGTCTTTTTTTTTAATGCCTTGGAAAGCCCACTCAGTTGGAACCTCTATATTCATGGAATTCAACTGAAGAAAAATTGCAGTAACTTTTCTAGACATTCAAATAATGAATTCTAGTGAAAAACACCAATTCAGTAATTAATCTGTTCAATCCTAGGTAATCCAAACTTCCCGCCCCACTCAACTCTTGTCCACTCTGTAGCTTAACCCTCTTACAAGGTTGGCAAGCAAGCAGGAGGGGGCATGGTCATTATCTTCCTGTTTTTCCTATAAAATCTGTGCTCTTTCTTCTCTGCCACTTCTTAGGTGGTATGTAAGCCTCCTGAATCTTACTCGACTGGTTCCATCCAGGTTGTTAAGAGTTGGTCCTCTCTTGGCTTGCTAGGCTTTGAAACCTACTCTTTTCCCATAGGGCACTTGTGAAGGTGATTTGGAGAACCCTCTCTCACTGGAATCCTCTTAAAGACTTGCAGGTCGTTCAATAATAATGAAGTCCATCATGCTTTGAATGACTAGTATGATGATTTTTAAAAAATGTATAAAGTACAAAATAAATGTTCAATATATGTTTATCATTATTATTTTGAAATATCTGCAATATGTGATTGTAGCCACAAAAGAGACATGGAGGTGTGTTTGAAAATTTCAATTTCCTCTTTCATATAGTCTTAACTATTGTAACAGTGATTCTAAGCATAATTTTAAAATGATGATAAGATACATATACGAATACTGTTTTGAAGGATTATAAACGTTCATGTAAAAATACTTAGCCAAATCACAACAACTTTCTGGCATAGTCATCTTGAGTTATTACATATTTTTGATTTTTTTATTACCAAACTGATTGGAATTAATTTTGTTTGCTCTTTTTTCAGTTCCCAGGCACCAGCCTAATTGATACTGTTTCTGCTTCAGTTGATTAGTTTTTCTGTTTATATGCAATTTGGGGTTTGAAGGGAAACAATGATAAGCAGATTGTGTGTCAGTAAGTTTATCAACATATGGCTTTTCCATCTGAATTGAATGCAAATGTAAAAATTTATTAAAACTCACCTTTGAAACCTACGAATAAATAATCCAGAAAAATATCTAATGAGATGGCAACAGAAATTCTCTAAATGCAGCTTCAGCCATTACAGTTGTTGACACGTTTTTCTTTAATTCTTTTCTAGTTGTGGTAGACATGCTACCTCCAGAATCCTGAATGCAAGAAATAAGTGGTATTCTTCTTGCTTCCCTGCAAGTTGTCTTGTTTAGTTGCCTTCTGTCACTCTTTGGATTCTTGCTCCACAACCTTCTTTAATCTTTGTTTCTGTTTTCAACACTCATCCCTGAACAATACCTTGACTTCCTTGAAGCACATAGCGCGCAGATACATTCCTCTTCTGTGTGTTTATTTTCAATGACTTAAAAAAGGTATATCAACAACTTTTCCAAAGTTCTGGACTCTCAGTTACTTAATGTCTCAAATTCCAATGAACTTTTTTAGCATCTCATTTCATCAACCCACTAGTATCTTTTAGTCATTATCAAACACAAAGCAAAACAAAAGCAAACCAAATCTGACTACTTTCAAGACTTGAACCCTGAGTTTTCTGAGGAATTCAACTTAGAAATTCTATTGCCTGTCCTTTATATTCCTTATTTCCTTTTATTTATAAAATATTATCTACTAATAGCTGTTGAGGGATGCGTTAACACACTTATTTAAACATGTTAAAAGACTCCACTGTGGGCAAGAGGTATACAGAGAATCTCCGTATCTTCTGCTGAATTTTGCTATGAGCCTAAAGCTGTTCTTTATTTTTCTTATTAAGGATTTTATTTATTTATTCATAAGAGACAGAGAGAGAGAGAGAGAGAGAGAGAGAGAGAGAGAGGCAGAGACATAGACAGAAGGAAAAGCAGGCTCCCTATGGGGAGCCTGACGTGGGACTCGATCCCAGGACTCTGGAATCACAACCTGAGCAAAGACAGTCGCTCAACCACTGAGACAGCCAGGTGCCTAAAGCTGTTCTTAAAAAAAAAAAATCTGTAAAAATAAAAAAGACTCCACTATACATTTTTTGCAGTCTAACCTTTTATGGGCTTTTTAAAAACTGCTCAGCAATCCCTGTGTACATCTACATAGTCTCTTCTGAGGCTGTTCTAGATCTTTTCAAATTGTCTCAACATACTAAAGTACTCTGTCAACCAATGGCCTTAATATCAGATATTCCATATTATGTCATTGTAAATCTTCAGACCATCTGAAAGTGGTTCCTTAATGTTTGCACTTCATCATCTTTTCAGGTTTTCTGCTCATTCTTCTTTCTGCTCTCTAGGATGAAGACAGTGTTTTCTTACTGAAAGCTTTCTCAGCTCGTATACTCATTCAATTTCTCTACACTTCCTCTTTAACCTACCTGGTTTGATTGTCTTCTAACTATTTTGGACTTTTCTTTCACTGTTTCTTTCCCTTATATGAATACACTTTCCCCCCTAAATTAAAGGCAAAAAGCGAAAAATATCTATGTAGATATTTCTACTCAATAAACTTATACAGAGGATATTCATATCTCTCAACAGGAACAACCTACTGTGTTGTAACTTTCCCGCTTACTTTTAATAGTATTTAAGAATAATAGTATTTAAGAATAATAGTATTTAAGAATAAAGCATATATTAATATTATGATTCAACATAAGTCAAAACAATGGGAAAAAGTATTATTTTTTTGATAACTTCTGACTCCTGATATATCCAGTTTGGAGTAAGAGACAAAGTGTGACTTTTGCAGACCATTCATTTACTGAGTAGATTCCCTTGAATCTTTAAGACATTTTTAAAAAAGATTTTATTTATTTATTTGATAAAGAGAGAAATAGTGAGAGAGAGCATGAGTGAGCAGAAGGGGCAGAGGGAGAGGGAGAAACAGGGAGCCTGACGAGGGGCATTTTCCCAGGACCCTAGGATCAAGACTTGGTCTGAAGGCAGACACTTAAAGGACTGAGCCACCCAGGAACCCTTCTGTTGAATGTTTAAGTTAGAAAATTAAGTTTCCAAATCTCAGTCTTAATATTCTGTAAAATTTAGCATTACTTTTATAATGCAGGTTACACATTCTCCTGAAAATGTCCCCCTATCTTTCTAGATCTAGGATATTTTATCTTCTCTGCAGTTTCAGACTCTCTCTCTTTTTTTTTTTTTTCTTTCCTTCTATAAATAGTCATACTCCACAAGCTCCTGCCTGATCCAGGCTTCTTCTTTCCTCCCCCTCCTTCCTTTGGTGCTTTCAACAATTCCCACAATTGTAGCCTCCTTCAGAGGAAAATAATCAACATATTTACATCTCAAACTTTCTTCTGGAATTTTGAGAAACAGAGCAAACGCAATTGGCTAGATCACCTCTCACTTAACGTGTTCAAAACACACCTATCACCATCCTCCCTGATCCTGTTCCTACTCCTGCTACGTTTGTTTCAGTAAGTGGAAGAACATAATATTTTTCCAAGGCATGGACCTTTCAGGTCATCTTTGATTTTTCAACATCCTCTAGGTGTCCTATCTAGCATGTCACCAAGATACTATGGGTTTTACATGAGAATCTCAACGTAGCTTCCCTCAAGAAATTTAGAAGTTGTTTTTAGTTAAATTATAATATGACTATTCTAGAATAGGACCTAGAAAGGAATCTTAAAAGAGCTTTATCTCCAAGATCTTATTAGGACATTAGAGCATTTCAAGAAGAAAATAACAAAAGTTGTGTCAGACTGGGTAGGTGGTTGAACAGTGAAAGGCAGGGGGTCAGTGAGACATAACCATTTTCAACAGTCTCCACAGAAAAGAACATTGAGCTCTGAAGCTCCGTGTCTGTGGTAAGAATGAGTGAATTACATTATCAAGGCTCTGTAACACCAGCCATCAATTCATTTTAATGACTCTATTTCTTCTGTTTTCACTTTCACCCAGCCACCTCCTGATTATATTTTTGCATCTTATGTCATTTTGCCAAACTCAACTGAGGCAATTGTTCAGTCTAAATAATATAGTTGTATTTTCACTATAAATTAAAGCATTGGCCTTTTAGGTTTTATGTTACTATTCTGATGAATGGTGGCACATTTCAGAGAGATGGTCAATTTATTTTTATTTTTTATTTCACTTTCTTATGAAACATATATATGACCTATGATAGTTGTATAGTTCCATGAATTTCAGACAGTGACAATGCCCATATAAACCGAATCCTGATCTATAAACAGAAATGATCAGTCCCACCAGAGTTCCCAAGTCCAAACTTCTAGAACCTTTTACATTGGCCCTCAGAACAGACTTCACAGCAACCTCCCTCCTTCCCTTCACTGGCATTTTCTGAATCAGAGTTTAATCACGGGACCCCTTTGTTTGGGCACTTGCTGCTTCTAACCTATCTTATCATTGCCTAACTTTGAAGGTATTTTGATCTCCTAACCTACTTTCCCTGCTTCAAATCCTACTACCTCCCTGTCCAAAATAAATAACTTTCCAGACTTAGAGATTCATCAGGGAAGCCAAGCAGTGGGGATTACATCAAGATACACAGGAGTTGCCACCAGACCAATGATTCTTTTTTTTTTCTAAGATTTTATTTATTTATTCATGAGAGACACATAGAGACAAAGATATAGACAGAAGGAGAAGCAGGCTCCATCCAGGGAGCCCAATGTGGGACTTGATCTCAGGACCCCAGGATTACACCCTAAGCCAAAGGCAGATGATGCTCAATCACTGAGCCACCCAGGTGCCCCCAGACCAATGATTCTTGACCAACGTTGCACTTTGCAGTTATAAGAGACACTTTCAAAAACATACATATCTGGGACAATTTATCTGTTTGACTCTTTGCTATCATATCTGACAATCAATCTGCCAGCAAATTATGTCAGCTCCACTTTCAAAACATCTAGAATTCAACCATTCCTCATAACCTCCATGACCAACACCTCAGCTACTATCCTATTTCATGTGGGATATTGCAATAGTCTTCAAATTTGATCCCTTTCCATGTTTCAGTTTTTTAACACAATAGTCAGAATGATCTTGTCAAAATGTGTGAGTCAAAGCATACTTCTTTTTTCATTCTACAAATCCTCCAGGACCTATCTCAGAGTAAAATCCAAAGGTCCTTAAAATAGCTTTGTAGTCCCTAAGTCCAGCACAGTAGCCATCTCCACAGGTTGCTACTGAGTACTCCAGAGGTAGAGTCCAAATTGCGATGTACTATAAGCAGAAAATACACACTAGATTTGTGCAAAACACTTTGTACAAAAATTTTTAAAAATATATCAATGTTTTGAATTTATTATAGGTTAAAATGATAATATTTTTCACATGTTTATTAAATAACATATTAAAATTAATTTTGCATTTTGCATTTTTTACTTTTTTAATGTGGCTACTAGAAAATTTAAAATTAGTTATGTGACTGGAAGTCAGTAAATAGGTAAGCATCTGACTCAGGGTTTCAGCTTAGGTCATGATTTAAGGGTCCTGAGATCCCCAGTGTGGGGTTCCTCACTCAGCAGGGAGTCTACTTGAAGACTGGCTCCCTCTACCCCTCCTGCCACTCTTTCACATGTTCTCTATCTCTAAAATAAATAAATAAATCTTTTGAAAAATCACTTATGTGACTCATATTTCTACCAGATGTTGCCACTCTAAGCAGTTGGTATTATCTTTCTGACTTCCTTTCTCTGCTACTCCTTCACTATGTCTTACCATATCATCTTCTTTGAGCCCACCAGGCATGCCTCTGTTGCAAGGCCTTTGTATTTTCATTTTCCTTCAGTCTGGAAGGTTCTTTCCTCTTCTATATCATGATATCTTCCTCATTTCCTAGAAGTCTTAAAAAAAAAAAAACAACATTATCTTTACAGTGAAACTGTCTGTGACTACTTGATCTAAAATTGAAATCCATAGAACTTTGTATCTCTCTTCACTGCTTTATTTTTTCCATGTAGTTCTTATCTGTATGTAACACAGATTCATCTGATAGAGAAAACTGAATCCAAGAGAATTTGTTTAAAACTAGCAATCTAAAAAAAAAAAAAAAAAAAAAAAAAAACTAGCAATCTAGTTTCTGTAGGTCAAAGCATACAACCTAAAGGTAATTTTTCCTCAAAGTTTACATCAGTAATTTTTCCCCAAAGTTTAAAACAAGGAGAAGTTCTCGCCAGGACTTCAGAGTACATGACTCAACACTTAGGAGTCCACATGAGTGTACCTTTCATGTTCAGGAGGTATGATCATAAATAGCAGAAGCCCAGAGCTTCATCTCGTGAGAAAGACAACTGCAAAACTGTCATGGTCACACTTCTAGTCCAGAAAAGGCCTGGGTTGTTATAACCAGAGACATTTATGATGTAGATGGAATCTAAACACCAATCTCTCTTACCAATGGGCACAATAATCAATGGATTACTAACAATGAGAAGCATTATCTGAGAGAACAGGTCTATTTTGGTTGTAAGTAATACTAGAGACCTCTACTCAGCAGTTCTGACTCTCTCCTAACACCAGAGCAATGATCACATAAAGAGATCTGAGGAGACCATTGTTCTAGGATGCACACTTTGCTTTTTAAAATATTTTCTTTACTTATTTGAAAGAGAGAGAGAACATGAGCAGGGGGAAAGGCAAAGGGAGAGGCAGAAGCAAATTCCCCACTGAGCAGGGAACCCAGCAACTTGGGACTTGAATCCAGGCCCCTGGATCATGACCTGAGCTGAAGGCAGATGCTTAACCCACTGAGCCAACCAGGTGCCTCTAGGATGCACACTTTAATGACTGTCATATTTTGACTATCCGGCACACTACAGGCCAGTAGTCTGAGAGTCTGGCAGGCTTGTGCATTCTTAGGTCACTGCATGGGCCCTTGCATAATAGCAGGTTTACCAAATGTCTCAGAAGGAAGGGCAACAGTGTTGACTACTTTTCCACTTATATCCAAGACTGGAAGAAATCTGCTGCTCTTATCCATAGTGTTCAAGAGCACTTCACCTTATCAGAGAATACACAACATGCTTCCCTTGAAAGGGTGTTATTAGATACATTGACCCATAAGAGTTGGGGGAAAAAGATCAACTATCTCTGGTCATCTTTCAGGTTTAAACAAATGTTAAAGTGTGATTTATGTTCACTACATACAACTTCACAAATCAGCAGATGTGAGCATGTTACCAGCAGGAGGAATAAAATGGGAGTCTTCCAAACCCATGCTTGGTTATTTTATTGTAATTATGAACAACAACACTTTATTTAAAAATGAAAATGAAGGGCATTTGCTAAATCAGGACACAAGGTGACCATACCCAATGACCATTCACTTGAGAATATATACATATTTCATAACAAAAATGCAACACACAAAAACTTTCCAAATCTAAATATATAACAGTCACCACAAAGACTATGAACTATTTTAAGATAACATAAACTGAGCTAAATTATGAGGCTGCTTGTCACATCCATTGTGTACACTTGCTCCTTTTGGCCCATGCTGGAGACCAAATATGGCACAGACTGCACCAGTATATATTTGATGCTCCCCAAATACAACATGTGCGATGTTATCCTTGCTTATTTCCCATGATGATTTCCCCATTTCTCAGAAGATTTCTATCCTTCTTTAGTGCTCCACATTTTTTTAAAGAAAAGCCTCAAAACAAAAATATTCTAAGTGTATTTCTAAGAGACAAATATGTGATGTGTCACATATTGCTTTATAGTTTAGGGATGAACAGAAAGATACAAGTGGGGCTGGGAAGAGACAGGATATCACAAAACCAAATATAAAGCGCCAGGGCATTGTTAACTCTTTTAAAAACTGGGACTCATTATCCTGGGGAATTATGGGTAAATGAGGAAGTGACTGGGCAGGTTATTTAAGATTTCTAAAACAGTTTCTACAGTGATAAAGCATATTTATATCAAGTGTTTGCTGGGAGGAGAAAACAATATAATTTACGTAGAGCACTGTGCCTGATTCATGGCAACCATTCCCTCAAAGCATATTCTTATTGTTGTACTTACTGTTGTTCACCCAATGGATAAGAATCAACCTTGATTCTTTTTTCATTGCATACTTTAATGCACACATCAAACAATTAAATATTTTCCCTGAGTTTAACAATGATACTACGGTGTTATCATGGAGGAAAAAATTGCTCTTCACAAAGAGGTCTGTTTTTACAGAATCCCTGCCTCCAAGGAGTATACAATCTTGTCAAACATGTAATATCTATGCATGTGAAAAAATGTCAACTCCTGTGTACTTACTCAGGATGGGATACATGAGACTCGTGATCATTCTTTGAGTAACAATGACAAGAAGAAGGGAAAGAAGAAAAAGAAGAATATCTTTCACTGACTTTATGTCACAATAGTACTAAACATTTTAAATTGATTTGTCATATTTAACTCTCATAGCACATTGTGTAGGAAAGCACTATGATCCTCACCATTTTATATATAATGAAACTGGAGCTTACAGGGATAAAGTATCTTGTCCAAAGTCATGAGCTATTGGATGAGCCCACGGTGTGCTCAGTCCTTCTGACTCCAGACTCCACTTTGCTCCTTATGATTTTATCCACAGACCTAGTATGATGCTTGGAACATACAGAATATCAAATAACTCTTTGTTGAAATCCTTGATCCAATGAAAAAAGAAACACAATGTAAGGTATACACTACACATGCTTTTAGGAATTCTAAGACTGAAGAAATTCTTTTATGTAAGGATTTTCTCAACACACATTTATCAAGGATCTACCATAAACCAGGCATGGTAATAAAGCCTGTGAATAGAAGAAAGGGTGAGATATGATTTTTGCCTTCAGCAATTTCATATTCAATAAATAGAATAAATACCTTTGATATGATATTGTAAGTGCCGTCATAGAGGAATACTCCAAGTGCTGTGGTAAAACGTCTGAGGAAGAGATTTCTCTTGGTTGTGTTGTGGTGGATAGAGAATGTCTCATAAGTGAAGGATGATTAGAAGATATTCCCCAAATAGAAGAGAAATCCTAGGCAACTTAGAGAGAGAAGAGGGAACTTAAACACTAGGTTTGTGAAACATTTCAATTACTTTAGAAAAAAAGCGGCTGTGAGTGGCTGGTATGTGAGTAGGGTAGGAAAATGAGAGGTTGGGGTTAAGTTGGTGTGAGACTGGCCCCCCCGCACCCATAGCCCAAAGCAAATGCTGGCCTAATGCATAGAAAAACTGCTTGAATTAGGACATAAGGCATACCTATCCCAGCAGACTACTTAGAAGGCAAAACAAGATTTCACCACCTCTTACTACTTTAACTTCAAGCCTTGGACTGGCCCCTCATCTTTTTAGAGACCGCATTGGTACTTCCTTTTCATATGGTGATAAGTTCCAAGCCCAAGGGTCAGGATTCCTCTCCCTATCCACAGGTCCTGTTAAGCCCCTTTGTGCTGCTTCAGAACTGCAGCCAATGAGAGGACTGTGAATTCCTTATTAGGTTTCCTTTACTAAATATTGACCCAGGTGTGGCAAATGTGCTGTTTATGAGCTCTTAAATGATCAACTATGATCATGCTAGAAGGTCAGGTTGGTCATTTAGTGAATGGTATTAACTGTAATAAATACCAATGCTAAAGACTGATGTCATCACCCTATCCAATCCATATGTTGAAGCCCTAGCCCCTAATTTGGCTATATCCGGAAAAAGAGTCTTTAGGAAATCATTAAGATTAAATGAGATCTTAAGGGTATAGCTCTAATCCAATAGGACTGCAGATATATAAGAAGAGGAAGAAATAGGTCTCTACCATGAGAAGACATAAAGAGAAGGCATCTGTTTGCAAGGAAGAGAGCTCTCACCAGACCTGGACCACAGTGGAACCCTAATCCTGGATTTCTAGCCTCCAGAACTGTGAGAAAAAAAGTTTCTGTTGTTTAAACTACCCAGTTATGGTTGTTACGGCAGTCTGAGGAGACTAAGGCAGCCAAGGATTAGAAATGTAGTTGGAGGCACAGAGACAATCATGGAAGTGAAAAGTAGATGTATCTAGAATTCAAAGGCAACAGGGACAGTCAAAACTTTCTAATGCATATCCCCATCCCTTTCAGGTACTTCTTCCCTTACCTGGAATTGCTATTAAGCTTCCAATAGAAGAATGTATTTTGAAAGAAGAAAGAGAACATGTCTGCTAGAGGATTGAATGGATTATGTATTCCACAGCTATGCCACAAGTAAAAGAGATATAAAAATGAAAGTCAATGATACACAAAAAGGAAAGACTCTGGTCTTGAAACAATCATTAGCTGAAGACTATTGTCGGGAAGAGGAATTTCAAATTCTTGAAAATACTCAAAATACATAGCATTAAAACAAAAATAAACAACTTCACTCATACATCCCTCTATTTTGTTTAGAAAGCCTGAATGGAAGATGTGTGTCTTGAGAGCAGAGAACTTTCCTTCTGCTTAGTAGAAAAGGAACTCTTGCTTTTGTTTCAGGCTCATTAGTTCCTTTTGCTAAAATTCCTTCTCCCAAAGAACATCATTCAAGCAGTTGTCCCTTTTTTAAGCCTATTTCTGACACTTTCTCCCCAAATTTTACCCATCTTAAAACCACCATGATGCAATATATCAACCTACTCCCCAGATCTTACTAATCTCTGCATTCACAGTGAGGCATCTTTAAAAATTAAGTTTGGCTTTCTGTCTGTCTTCACTTGCTATCCTCCTGATAATGTTTGCACACACTGTTATCTGATTTCAGCACTGAAACATCCCCTACACTTTCTCTACTTCATATCGCTGCTGACCTACTGAACACCAAATCTGAAGACATGGCATTGCCTGCCCAATATGCAAATTTGAAACTTTAAAGCATTTCATCCTTTTGGATAATATTTTCTACCTACACTTCTTGCCTTTCCATGTTTTGGTTCCTCTGTTCCTGGGCAATCTGTCTACCACAGAGATTTGCCGTTGATATTCTCTTCTCACTCCACACATGATGACTGGGGTGATGGGTCTACTCTCATGACATCAGATACAAAGTTAACAAGTTCTACACTTACGTGTGCAGGTGAGCCCTCTCTTCTGCGCTCAACCATGCATATCCAACAGTCTACTGGGCATGTAAAAGGAATTTAATTTATCCTTGGAAAGATTACTTAGTTTCTTTAAATTCCTTTACTTGTAACATGGAGTAATAAGAATAGTAATAACCTCACAGAGGTTTTTTGTGAGGAAAAAATGACATAAAGATTGAGTAGTGCTTGTTAGCTTACATTATTATTTTTATTATTTGACAACCCAACGTTTACTTTGACTATGACTTTTTTTTTTTTAACCACTCTACCCAAAGAAAACTTTTGGTTCCTCAAGTCCCTATCTCTGTGAGGAGTAGTATCATCTACACAATTTTTCAAGGTAATGGCTAGGGAATCATTCTGAATTCTTCACCCTCCATTACCTTCCCCATCTTGTTGGCCACTAGGCTAGATGACATTTCTGGGACCCATCCTGTCTCTGCTTTCATAGCCATTGCCTTAATTCAATCACTCATCATTTCTCTCTGGGGAAGGAATGCATTTTAGTTACTTCTAAACTAAGTTAAGTCTTTAGTCTTAATTTGATTGGATCTATTCTCCACATTGCTTCCAGAATTCTCTTTCCAAAATACAATTGTGTATATTTTCTTTCTTCTTTTCAAATGCTTTTTAAATTCTAATGTTCTGAATATAATCCAGGCTTGGTAAATCACACAAGACCCTCCAAAACCTAAATCTAGTCAATATTTCTTAACTTTTCTCCTACAAAATACCAATTTTATTCCTTTTCATACAATCATTCCTCTTTCTAAAATGGCCATCATCTATTCTTTGCCTAGTAAATAATATATTTCCTTCCATGTCTGTTGTCCAACAGACAACAGACATTTGAGTGGGGAACATCACCAATATGTCTCCATTACACACTATTTTCACATCTATTATGGCACTGATCACTTTGTGATCTAGAGATTAACAGTGGTGAAATGATATGAAAATTAGTGCAGAATTCACATGGCCAGACTGTGTTTTAGGGACAATGGGGAAGCCTTCTTTATAGGTGGGGAAGGCTGGTGATATTGGGGAGTTTTTGTGCCTTTGGTTACATGCCTGGGTCAGTCTATCAATTCTGTAGAATCTGGGACAGATCCTTATTTTTTAATCTTGATAATATTCCTTCCAGATAGACTGAGTCCCTACCTGCTCAGAACATCATACATTAGGCAGAGGATATTAAAGGAGATTTATATATAATTCTTCCTTTCTTTTGACAAGGGAGAAATATGTAAAAGTGACTGTCATATTATTTACAATATGACATCTGGAACAAGAATATATAATTTTTTAATTTAAAATATCCCTTGGAAATACATAATGGCCTCTTGCAAGTTTTTGAATAATTCATGGAAGTAGACATCAAAATTGTTTGCAAGAATATTAATTTTTCCCCTTTTTTCTAGTTTTCGCTCAGCTGGATAATATAAAGTACTTAACATACATTGGCTTATTGTGAAATAGATTTTGCTTTAAAATTAAAATGTGATGCTTGGTAGTAACTGAGATTTTTGGCAATCTCTAAAACAGGCTTAAATTTTAAAAATCACTGCAGAACTTCATCAGGAGGTCCTTTTATATAATTGACATTGAGAACATGGAGACTGAATTCCTTTTTCTTTTCACCTAATGTTATCTCTCTCTCTCTTTTTAAGATTTGATTTATTTATTTGAGAGAGAGTGAGCATGAGAGAGCACAAGCAAGGGGAAGGGCAGAAGGAGAGGGAGAAGCAGGTTCCCTGCTGAGCAAGGAGCCCAATGTGGGGCTTGATCCTAGGACCAAGGATCCAAACACAGCCGCTATTTATTGTCCCATAAAAATGCAAGTACAACTTTCTTTCTTGAGCACTATAGTAGTGTATGGTTGGTCTGCTCCAGGAAGTCCTCATATGGAAATGAGTTAAAACAAAACAAAAAGAGCATGCAAGATCTGTGAGTCAGGCACACATAGGGAAGGAGGCATTATCCCTGTGTCAACATGACAAGAATTTCAAGAACCAGATTTTTGGAAAGCAGGCTTTGTGATGTGGTGTCCTGAGTAAAAAAATATGAGTTGATGCTATGTGCCGATGTGGCTCTGAATATAAAAGTCAGAGCTCACCATTCTGTGTGCCTCTGACCCAGAGGACTTCTCTCTCCATACAGACTTCTGAGAGCTCTGAACTTGAGGACATGATTAAGAGGAATACAAGGAGGCAATGGAAATCTATGTCCACCCTTGTGCTTTTTTATCCGTTTAGATGTTTTCTAAAACACATTAGTTGCTCTGAGAGTAAACCATAGTAAATGCAACAGTGGACTGAGCTCATCTTTTGAACTGGGACCAGAGTTTGTGATCTGTCAATCAAGAGTAACCAAATCCACAGTGTTTGGAGCACTCGATTTAAAGAATCTTAGCTCTAAAACCTATTCTTTTCAGACCCTTTTCCACTTTCCACTCCCCAACCACAAAGAAAACAAAGTTCTGGGAGCTTCTCACTTATATTTCTTAGTCATGCTCATTATACATACGAGAAAAAGAGAAAATTAGTTCAAAACAGCATTTTCCATAAAAGAAAAACATTGAAAAAATGGTTATTCAAGACAAAAATCTTGCAGCAAAATATCACCACCCCTGCCCCGAACTCCCTGACAAAAAATTCAGGCTATAATTTGATTTCTTTGAAAACTAAAAATAGTCTCAATAATTTTGATTTAGAATAACGATTGAGTATCCTTTCCTTAATGCTTTTAGAGAATATTTCTTAAAGATATGTGACCCCCCTTCCACTTTCCAAAAGAAAAGACAAATATATATTTTGAAGGTTAAGGTTCTGGATCAATGACATTTATGAGTATTTTTCTATTTGTCCAAATGTGTTTAATTAGAAAGTAGTAATTAGCTCAGTGGCTCTCACAGTAAATGCTCATTATTAAGTCTTTTAATGTTCTTGGTATTACCACCCTCTCTGGTAGTTTCTTGGGGGAGAAATTACTATAATTTATTTCTGCACATTGTCCATTGTGTGTGTATGTGTGCGAGGCTAAATAGTGGAGATCGTGTCTATGGAAGGTTTTCTCTTAGAAAACTCAACTCTCATGCAATTAACTTGTATGTGAGAAAATGGGTATGGTCAGCTCAGCTCTCTGTGTGCCAGTTGTTAGTGTTACTGCACATTCGAGAGAGAGAATTTCCAGTTCCCTATAAGCATTGTTCTGGCCTGAAACAGTTTATTGCAAGAAACCTGATCATTCCATTTCTCTTTATTGAATAAGTACAGGATGGGTTTAGACTCCCATGAGGAGAAAGGGAGTGGGCTTGTGATGAATATTATTTCTAAATTAAGTATTGTGTTAGATTTTGTTTTTACTCAGGCAGAAATCTTAACCTCATAATCAAAATGCCACTGTAATGCAAAGCTGGGGAAATACATATTTATCTTTGTCCATCATATCAAATGGCTGTGCAAGCACTGCACGGCTGAGAGCATAGGTGAGAAGCCAGGTGAAGAAGAATTGAGGAGAAACAAAGCAGCAGGATATAGAGTTGGCAAAGCAGGAGGCAAGGTGATGGTCAAGATACTTAAATTTTTTCTGGCCCCCAAACTCATTTTAACTTCCCTGGCATTATAACTTCCTGGCATTTTAACTTCCCTGGCACTAACTTCCTTCACCTATAAAATCAGATCATTTCAAAGCTCATTCCAGATTTAATCATTTTATGAAATCCTCTATATTCATATGTACTTTTAATCATTTTTTGATTTGTAATCAGTTTATATAATGATATCCATTTCAGGATCTCTTAGGAAATCAATATAAATTAAGAGATTTATTCAACAAGTATTTTATTCAAGGCTTACTATGTGCTAAATGGTACTATGTACAAAAGACAAGTTGTAAGCAAGAATCATATACCCTCCCTTTCCAGAAAACATACTTACAAAAGCCAAAGAGATATGATTATCACTGTAAAAAGTAGGATCTTGGAGATATATAAATAGTGCTAAGAAGAAAAGATGAGGTTGGGGTGAGGACACATAGGTACACAGAGAAAATGACATTGAAGTTGAGTGCTGAAGGGCAAGAAAAGTAGGACAATTCAGGGCATTAGAAGGATATTGAAGTAATGTGAGCAACATGAGAATGGTTCATGTATTGCTGAGAAATCACAAAATCTTTCTGTTACTTTCATTTTCAGTTGAAAAGTGGTCATTGTTTACCTCCTACATGCTAGGTAGTGTAGTTAGCCTTGCAGAATGAAAAGCATGGAAAGTAGAGGCACTAACCTCTGAGAGCCATAGTCTACTGGGGGGATGAAGAAACAGATCATTCTGGTAACAGGTGTTAAATATTATGGTAGGAGTATGGGGTGTTATAAGAGCACAGATATAATGGAACATCTCACCCAAGTAGAGAGGAAGCAACACTTGAACTCTGCCCTATAAGGTGGCTAAAAGTCTGTCAAAGGTGGAACATTTATCTCAGGAAGAGACCAGAAGGAGCTAAGAAACAGAAGTTAGAAGAGGAGTTCATTATCGTTGGATCATACTGTAAAGATAGAGAATATGAGATACGAGATTGAAGAAGGAAGGGACAGGTTATAGAAGCTTCATATTCATATTCAATAATAGCATATTTACCACCTTAACTCTGTAGGTGGCAATGAAGCTATTGGAAGCTTTTAAACTGAAGGATTACTTAGATTTTTTATTTTAAGACTGTGGGGGATGAAAATGACGGATACAGACCCGAGCACAAAGATCAGTTAAGAGGCTACTGTAATCATTCTTGAAGGAGCTTAAAGAAGGCCAGAAATACAAAGTGAAGACAGAGGGAGAGAAGTGGGGATTAACTAAAATAAATTTCTAAGAGTAAAATCTGAAGAATCTTTCAACCCATTATTTGTGGCTTTGTGAGAAAAAGAATCAATCCCCACCCCCAAGCCTCGCCAACATTTCTCTCTCTCTTTCCAAGCTTAGAAACAAATATCTTGGTGATTTCAGCAAGTCTCATGTCTCATGTCTTTAAGTACTCTCAATTTGGTGCTGTCCAAAAGAACTCTCTGAGATCACAGAAATGTTCTATATTTGGGTTATCTAATATGATAGCCACAGGGCACATGTGCCTCTAGCCACATTGAGCAATGAGCCTAGTGGGGCTCATTAAATTTTTTACTTATTTCATAAATTACTGTAAATTTAAATAGCCACATGTGCCTGGTGACTCCCATATTAGGCAGTAAAAATGACATCCCCTAAATTTCTGTCTTCAACTTGGATCTTTCCTTTTACCACAAGACTGTATCCAACTTTCTACTCATTATCCCCATGTAGGTTTCTAGTGGACATCAGACCTGTAGCAGTTTAAACTCTAACTTCTGGACTTTTCCCTAGACTTGCTTTTCCTAATGTCTTACCCATCTCAATAAATGGCAACTTAACTTACGAGTTCTCCTTGAGTTCTTCCTTCCTCCCTCCCTCCCTCCCTCCCTCCCTCCCTCCCTCCCTTCCTTCCTTCCTTCCTTCCTTCCTTCCTTCCTTCCTTCCTTCCTCCTTCCTTCCTCCCTCTCTCCCTCTTTTTCTTTCTTTCTTTCTTTCTTTCTTTCTTTCTTTCTTTCTTTCTTTCTTTCTTTCTTTCTTTCTTTCTTTCTTTCTTTCTTTCTTTCTTTCTTTCTTCTTTCCTTTCTTTCTCTTTCTTTCTTTCTTTCTTTCTTTTTCTTTCTTTCTTCTTTCTTTCTTTCTTTCTTTCTTTCTTTCTTTCTTCTTTCTTTCTTTCTTTCTTTCTTTCTTTCTTCTTCTTTCTCTTTCTCAAATACTCTACATCTTATCTGTAAATGAATCAAATTAAAATTTGTCCAGAATCTAACTGGTTCTTCCCACCTGCACAGCTAACTGCCACTAAGTCCACAATAATGTTGCCTCTTGTAAAGATGGTTGCACTAGCCTCCCCACCAGCCTCCCTGCTTTGATCTTTGTACTTTGTTGAAATCTAGATCCTATTGCATTATTCTTATTCTCAAAATTCTTGCTGAGTTAAGCCTAAATCCTTACAATGTTCTATACAATCTGACCTATGTTTCCTGTATCGCTTTAACTCTCCTTCATGCTCACTCTGCCCTAGTCACAGTGCATTTCCTTGCTTTCCTGGAATACCCCAGACTTACTTCCACTGCAGAACTTTGCATTTACACTTTCCACCCCCTGGGATGCTCTGCCATTGGATACCTGCATGGCTTGCTTCTTCATCTTCTACATGGCCTGTTCAAACACAGCTTGCTGGTAAGGTGTTCCCGGACTTATTTAAAATTCGATTCCTCCAAGCTGACACCCTTAATTCACTTCCTATCCAACTTCTTCAGCTTGCTGTTCTCCACAGTATTTAGATGCATCTGGCCCAGCAAATATTTTATTTATTTTGTTTATTAACTGTGCTCCCCTTAGCTACACTGTAAGTCTCTTGCAGGTGGGTTCTTAAATCTGTTTTGTTTATAATCACATTCCCAGTACTTAGAACATTGCCTGAAACATGATAGGTGCTCAATACATGACTGATTTTTAGATTTCTAATTCATGTTGAGTTGTATCACTAGGACAAAGGCTGAAGGAAAAACAAGTATGCAATATGGTAGGTGTTCTAAATATTTGTTGAATGAGTTTTTAAATGAATTAATAGAAGTAGCATGATAAATCTAATCCGATGTGACAAACATAGAATAAAAGGGGTGAAGATTATTCAGAGGATGGCCCGTTTAATGAGCAAAAGATAAAGCTGTGATACCAACAGGGTTGCATTTTATTCTTTAGAAGGGGGAACCACTGGAGATGATCTTAGGTTGTGGACCAATACTTGTGGATTCTGGCAAAGCAATAAACTGTGTTTGTATTACCTCTTTTGACATTTAGACTAATCTCCCCAGTCACTGGTCTACTTTGGGCCCTCATCCTTTCTTACTCAGCAGTAATTCCTCAAATGATCGATGCCGCTCCCATTTTTATTCCCCAAATCCATCCTTTATCTTGCCACATACTGATTTTGTAAAATATATACTGGTTCCTATATTGTTGACTTTCTTTCCCATGGACATTCCTTATGTTTATATATAAACCTGCAGCCTATTGGCTCTGATTCTTCAATAGTAACTAACAGGATATACTGAGGAAGGTTGTTATTATGGGATCGGGGCTAGAGCCTTCTATAGAGTCAAGGACTTCTCTGTACTTACCAATATATATTAAAATAAAAATTGGGTTTTTTTTTTTTTTTTTTGTAAAATTCACTCTCTCCAAAATATGCTACCTTGATTTGCTATTCCCTAAAAATTCTTTAAGTGAAGACATTTGTCAGAAGTCACCATATCCTCTAATGATTTCACTTCATGATGACAAATCCTTGGCATTTTGTAGCCAGGCTTTGGGGGGATGGGTACAAGGTGTACCATTAGTGCATGCATAATGGGTACCTTCGACAGCTCCAGTGTCAAGGTGTTTTTGACACAGCCCTGTAATTAATGGGAATGCACTTTCTGTGGTGTATGGCAGTAATTTAGCAATGACAGAAACATATGCCTTGTTTGATGAACCTGAAAGTGAGAGGAGGTGGGAAAAAACTTGCTAGAAAGCTCATCCCAGTTGACAGTCTAGCCTGGGTGACACTAACAAGGCTTTAAGTATGTTGATGTAAATCAAGATATAGCCAGAAGCAAGGCCAAGGCTACTTGAAGGAACTGAAAACTGAAATCGGCTGTGTTAGTCTCTGGAACACATGAAGCAATGATGTTGTTTCAGGATAGAGAACATTACCAGCCCTCTGTATCAGTCAACAAAAGGGGGGGAAAATCCAATGTCCACTTTCAGAACCTAACAGCATATTGGCAGCCAGGCCACAGCCAGGGAACTGGGTCAGTGAAACCACCCATTTTCTCTCTTTTTCTTTCTTTCTCTTTTTCCTTTTCTTCTCCTCCTTTTGGCGGATAATATTGGCCTAGGCTCTTGATTTCCCTTCCCCTTTTCTACCTGGTTTATACCTTAGTATTACCCCATGGAGGAAGCCTTCATGTTTACCTCTCCCTAAGACTGAACTTACAGTAAAGTGCCATGCTACTTATAGTCCCGGATGCTCTGAATCCGCATCAATTGGATAACTGCTTGAAAAAAAGAAAAATCTATTTCTGAGTTTTTCCTAGATTTGCTGCAGAAGGAGCCTCTAGAATCCTCATGTTTAACACACTTTCCAGGTAATGCCGATTCACTGTAGTGTTGGAGAATCACTGGTACAGTGATTAGGCAGGCATGAGTTCAAGCCTCAGCTTGATCCCTCACTAGGTAACTGTGGGTTGGTGACACTGTCTGGACCTAGTTTCCTTTAGCTATAAAACAACACTGCAAACAGTAGAGAAATAAAAATGGCATAATATATGTAAAGTACTTTGCAAGAAGGTGTGGTACACAACAAAAACTCAGTAATGCCAGCTGTTATTATTCTTGTCCCTCCGTTTATACAGCACTTTGCTAATATTGCTGTTATGGAATTTCCTGCAATTGCATGCAGTCCTCGGTTACTTGATTATTTTCCATCTTGGACTAAAAAGAAGAGAAAAGTGAGTTACCTTCAGCTTGTACTACCAAATACAATTCCCAGTATAGTTTTCCAGTCACTCTAAGTATTTGATGCAATAGATAAATGTGTGATTAAATAATTTTTAAATGTCCTATTTCTATTTAAAAAAATGTCAAATCAAAATTTAAAATAGAGCCATAGGACAAAAGGACCCCAATAAACTTATAATAAGCCATTCAGTTTAAAACAACGTTATCCTGACATTTATTTAATAACAGCTTAGATGTAAGATATATTCACTGATGAAAACCTGGAACTTTACAAAAAATATTTTTTCACTTAACATATACTTAGGGAGGGATCCCTGGGTGGCGCAGTGGTTTAGCGCCTGCCTTTGGCCCGGGGCGCGATCCTGGAGACCCGGGATCGAATCCCACATCGGGCTCCCGGTGCATGGAGCCTGCTTCTCCCTCTGCCTATGTCTCTGCCTCTCTCTCTCTCATCTGTGACTATCATAAATAAATAAAAATTAAAAAAAATTTTTTTAAACATATACTTAGGGAAAGCCTACTAGCTGCTGAGTAATCTTCTCAGACACTGGAGATGCAGCAATTTTGAAATCAGGAAAAAATAAAAAATCCTTTTCTCATGATAATTACAAGCTAATGAATGTGTTGGGTGGGAGAGGGGCCAGATAATACATATGCAGATATGTAGATAAATAAAATGCACACCAAATTAGTTTTCTATTGCCTGGTAGTAAATTCGTACAAAATTAGCAGTTCAAAACATGAAGTTATTACCCAACAGTGTCCATGGGCAAGTGTCAAGTGTCATGGTACAGTTGAGCTAGGTCCTCTGCAAGGTTGCAATGAAAGTGTTGGCTGTGGGGAGGTCCTTTTTAGAGCCTGGGGTTCTCTTCCAAGATCACGTGGTTGTTGGCAGAACTCAGTTCCTTGAAGCTATAGGACTGAAGTCCCTACCTTCTTATTGACTATCAGCAGAGGCCATTCTCAGCTTCTGGAGCTCCTCCCTCCCCTCAGTTCCTTGCTGTGTGGGCTTTTCACAATCTGGTAGGTTCCCTCTTCAAGGCTATCAGGAAAATTTCTGACTTCAATTTGCTAAGAAAGGTGTCTTACATAATATAACCTAATCAAGGAAGTGACATCCCTATACATTTGCCTTATTCTTATGTAGAAGCAAGTCACAGATCCTGTCTAGATTCAAAAGTAGGGCATTATACATGGATGGGATTCATGGGGAAGGGGAAGGGGTCATCGTGGACTTATGCTTACCCAACACATGATATGGCAGATGATGACAAATATTATGGAAAAAAATAAAAAGGGGAAAAAATAAAAAAAATAAAAAGGGGGAGGTGTGGGATATGTCAAGGTGATGGGGGAGGCAGTCATTGTAATATAAATGAGAATGGGCAGGAGAAGAAAGATCTCTGTTATTCTGGTTAATGCATCTTTTATATATTTTCTTAATAACCTCTAACATAAATGATATATCAATTAAAGGATGAAAAGAAATGATTAATACTGGAGCACTTAGTAAAATTGAGTTAAAGTAATCAGAGCAATTATACGACAATCTTCTCTGTCCAGACAAACCTGAGAGCAGAAAAGAAGTAGTTCACACAATAAAATCAACATTTTCAAAATCAGCCTTACACAAAAGGAGAAAAGTACAAATGAGCACTCTTCTCCTCAGGGATTTCCATTCATCAGTTAAGAATGTGGGGCTTTCTTCTTTTATTACTTGTAATTCATCTTAGAAAGTTCTTTATTCCCAGAAGGAACCGTGCTTTACTCATTCCCACTCACTGTGGGACTGGGTCCCTATGAAGCAGTTATTTTTAGTCAACAATTTATATCCCTAATTTGTTTCCTAAGTATTATCATTGGTAAGCCCACCAGTCTTCACAAAATCTATTTATATCCCAATCAAATGAGACTCTTAACAGCTGTTAGCATTAGAAGAGTGAACTTGTCTTCATTACAAGTTTTCTTTCTGGTTGAGTTGGAAGGAATGCGGAAGTGACAAGAAATGTCTGAGCCATATGTTCCATGCAGCAAACATCATAAATGGCCAAAAGAACAAAACAACACATGACTTCTTCCCCCAGCAATACTGAAGATTTCCATCTTTTTGCAGGAGTCTTTTTGGCTTTGCAGTAATCTTTTTTACTATTTTTCACAATTTTAGTTTTTGTATCAGTCTGTTCAGGCTGCCATAACAAAAATACCATAAACTAATGATTTCTCACAATTCTGTGGAGTCTGAGGAGCCCAAGATCAAGGGACTAACATGTTTGGTGTCTGCTGAGGACCTACTACCTCACAGAAGACTGTATTCTTACTAGAACTTCACAAAGAGGAAGAGGAAGGGAGCTCTCCGGGGCTTCTTTGATAAGGGCACTAATTCCATTTATGAACTAATCACCCCACTTACTAGCACTATTACACTGAGCATTAAGTTTTGAACATATGAATAATAGTGGGTGGG
This sequence comes from Canis lupus dingo, assembly GCF_003254725.2. Taxonomy (NCBI): domain Eukaryota; kingdom Metazoa; phylum Chordata; class Mammalia; order Carnivora; family Canidae; genus Canis; species Canis lupus. The sequence goes on from NC_064248.1 coordinate 44,638,212, forward strand.
GGACGGGGGGGGGGACAAACATTCAGATTATAGCAGTTTTCTTGTTCTTAGATTGTCCACATGTTTTTGTGGAGCCCGAGAAAAATTAAGGCCATCCCACCAAAAGCTTAGCATTAGCACAAGTACAGCCATCTTAGGCCCCTGGGAATAAGAGCTGAACTTTACAGGAAAAAAACCGCAGAATGTCCTCGGCAGGGAATCCCATATCAGAAAGACAACAGAGCCCACGCCCGTGGTAGAAAGTCCCATATTAGAATGAGAACAGAGCTCAATGCCCTTGAAAGCCCCATATCAGAATGTAAACAGAACTTGAGAAATTCCTCCACTCCTTCTAAAAATCCTCTAGACCAGCCTATAAAAAACCCAGCTGTAACCCACTTCAGGGTCCAAGTCCCTGCTCCACTGTGTCGGGTATACTTGGACCCAAGCCTGAGCTTGCTAATAAGCCCTCGTGTGCTTGCATCGGTGTTGGCTCCTTGGTCGTTTCTCAGATTCGCAATCTTGGGCACAACAGTTTTGATCTGTGTAGGAGGATTTTTCTGAAGATGGGGATGCAGATAAAAGGTTGAACTAAAACTAGTTAATTTTGCTACCAGTTGCCAGTACCACTCAACAGCTAGAAAAGCATGGAGAGAAACTTAGAAAGGAATTTTGATATTATCTTCATGTTTTAATGATCTATTATCTATCTACATTATAAAGATAAGGGGATTTTAATTACTTTGTACAATTTCTATGGTATGATGGAATTCCCTTTCCCTCTTCAGTAAACAGACCCAGTGAGAAAATTTACACCTTTTCTTCTGACATATACCATGGGGTGGGGGGGGTAGGTTTGATCTGATGAGTAATTTCTGCTCAAGTATGGATTTCTTTGAAGTCTTATATTTATGTGAAAAACTATATAAAATCTTTATGCGAACATACTTATTTTCATAAAACAATACTGCTATAAATTACTTACCACCATTCTAAGGAAAAACACTCCTTTATGTATCTCCTCTATTCTCAATATTCCATTTCACTGCTGCCACTCTCTAACACCAAATGTGAGTAGTTTTTCTCACATCAAACAATTCTCAGATTCTCTGAACACAAGTTGGGTGTCCTGCAATTTAACTCAATTTTTTTCCCCAAAGACTTATTTATTTATTTATTTAGAAACAAAACATGCCAGCAGGGGTGAGGAGGAGCAGAGGTAGAAGGAGAAAGAGAATCTCAGGCAGAGTCAGCTCTGAGAGAGTGCATGGAGCTCCATCTTCCAACCCTGAGATCTTGTCCTGAGCCAAAATCAAGAGTCAGATTCTTAGCCAATTGAGCCACCTAAGTGCTCCTAATTTAACTCAGTTCTAACATTACCTACCTGGAGATAGTGACAGATCCCATAGATTAAGGGCTAGTCCCACAGGACTGCCCCCCAATCTTCAGATGCCCATAGCAAGTCTAAGTTGTTATCTGTGTTTCTGACAGACCAGTTATTAATCAAAGTTTTCTATGACCTAATCTTCATGTTTGATTAATTTGCTACAGTAACTCACAGAACTAGGAAAACAGTTTATTCACTAGATTATCAGTTTATTATAAAAGGATATAACTCAAGAACATTCAGGAGGAAGAGATGCATAGGGCAAGGTATGAAAAAAGGATGGGAGCTTCTTTGTTCTCTCTGAATGCAACTTTTCCTGCATCTCTGTGTGTTTACCGACACAGAAAATCTTGTCCTTTTGGATTTTTATGGGGCTTCATTACATGGGCATGTTTGATTAAACCACTGGTTATTGCTGATTAAACTCAATATTTAGCCATTCTGTCCTCCCTGAGGATCAGGAGGTGGGGCTGAAAGTCCTAGTCCTCTAATTATGGTTAGCTCTTCTGGCAACCAGCCCCCATCTTTAAAATACTGGGGGGCTTGTTAAAAGTCACCTAATTAACATAAACTCAGATGTGGTATGAATAACAAAAGACATCTTAATCTTTCTCATTGCTTAAAATATTTCAAGGGTTTTAGGAGCTCTGTGCTAGAAATGAGGACAGATTATAATTTTTAATCTTATAATAATAGAATTACTATGAATCTTATTATTAGAGCCTTCTTATAATCTTATAATCACAATATCACGGTCACACACACACAAACATAAATCTGTAGTCTTGGTGAAGGTCCTAAAGCAGAATGCAATCAGCACCAGTACCACTAAGTATTGTATACTATTTCAGGAGAATAATAAAAGAGTCTTTCCAGGTACCACTTTAATGACCATTAATTAACATAAACTCAGGTGTAGTATGAATAACAAGATACCTTAATCTCTCTCTTCACTTGGGAAGTTCCAAGGGTTTTAGGAGCTCCCTACCAGAAATGAGGGCTCTGAGTCTACTTCAGATTCTCTCTTTCCCTATGCTCTTCCTCCACTTGCTCATTCTATAAATAAATAAATAAATAAATAAATAAATAAATTAAATATCAAAAATATCCTTAGCCTTTATTAGTCCTTTTAATTAGAAATTTTATATATCAAGAAAAAATATATTTCTAGTAGGAATATATTAGGAAGCTCTACTAAGCCTTCTGGATAGATGTGGTATTTATTCATTTCCTCAACAAAAGTGTATTATCAAGCATACACCATATATCATATGCTTTGCTAGATTCAGGGAGTTCTGCTGTGAACAAATAAAAAATAGCCATTTCTTTCATGGAACTTATATATGAGTGAAGAAAACAGAAATTGATCAAATTATTGAACCAATAATCTGAATAAGAATTTGATAAGTGTGGGGTGGCTAGGTGGCTTAGTGGGTTGAAGCACTGACTCTTGATTTCGGCTCAGGTGGTGATCTCAGAGTAGTGAGATCCAACCACACACTCTCTGCATCAGGTCCCATGCTCAGCAGGAAGTCTTTTTGAGATTCTTTTCCTCTCCTCTGCCCCTCCCAAGGGTTACATGGAATGAGCCACTCTGCTCTAGCATTACTCTAAACAGGAAGAAACTGCCTAAACCCTTTTTGTGGCTTATCCAGGCATGTAATTGGCAATATAAGTTCAACTCTATATGCCTTATGGGATCTTATAACATCTTAAAGATGTCTGCAAATATAATTACTACAAATATAATTCAACCATTAAATGTACAATTCATTTACTAATGGCTATCTTTCCCCAAAACATAAGTTCCAAGACAAGACTGCAGGAGCTGTGTCAAGCATATTCAATTCTGTCTCCCCGAGGTCTAACAATAAGGCCCACACTGAGTAGTATATGATAAATGTTTGCTAAAGAAGTGAATGAGCCATATTTATGAATCAGGAACAAATGGGGTTAAGTAGGGCTAGGTAGGATACCATGGAATCAGACTCACATAAATTCCAAAAATGCTGAGGTGTAAGGAAACAAGAGATAAGGGAACAAACCAGACCACCCTGCCCTAGGTGTGGGCAGACAGTGTCTTTTTTTATGACAGTCATCTATGACCAACAAAGAATAGCCAGAGCCCAAAGAAGAAGTAAGCCATTAAAGATGTTATCACTCAATGGTGATGTCAATAGATATATTAAAAGGATTTAGGTTCCCAGGTTGGCTTTGAATAAAAGGCCAACGCTACAAGTCCTCAGTGGCAACCCTATCAGGATCCCTCTCACTTCTGAGAGCTATCTCTTTATCTTTACTTAATAAATTTCTATCGCTTTACTCACTTTCCTTTGTCCACGAAGACTCAATCTTCGCCTCCATGAGACAAGAACTAAGCTCTCCTGCATCATTTATTATCTAAAATAATCTTCTGAGATGTGACCTCAAATTGCAACTTTACCTTCCCTCTTTTTCAGGCACACAGTCATGTCTCCTGGGCATACTGCCTACTAATGTATAGCTGAATCCGGGAGGCAGGGTATTAAATGATTCAATTTATTTGTTAAGCAGGAATTATTTACTGCTGGGGCACAAGATAGATTCTAGACTCCATAGTAGCCCCCAAATAAATATAAAACAAAGGAATATAAGCACTGTCTGATTACACTGGGTAGGGTAGTGGGAAATTAAACTTTTTTCCCCTATTGGATTTAGAAATAATAATAAAAAAAAAAACACTAATATTGAGTTAGAAGAAGAGCTCTCAGATTTTTAGTCTCAAGATTTCTGTACACTGTTAAAAATTCTTGAGACTATCAGAATGTTTTTTATGTGGGTTATATTTACAGATATTTTCTGTATCAGCAGTTAAACCTGGGACTTGACAAACAACAATGAAGTGTGGAATGTGTGGGTTTAGACAAAAAAATTTTAACAAAATATTATTTAAATTTGGAAGGTTAATCATTGTTAAGTATTCTATGATCTTTGTATTGATATGTTAAGAAGAAGGATAAAATATACTGGCTAACTTTAGACTTTAAGTGTGAATATCAAACTAGCTGGAAAACCCTCTGAATATAGAAAAAAGAGTATAACTCTAAAAATATAAAGGAAAAAGTTGTAAAAACTAAAAGAGAAAATATGAATTATTGTGAAAGAAGAAGAAAAACTATATACATGAAATTCAGAAGATGTTAATAGAAAAAAAATCTAAAAATATCTTAAACCCCCAAATAAATATCCTGGGAGGGGGGAGGTGGAGAAAGACATTAAAATGGACAATGAAGATTTTAAATCATTTAAAAATAACAGCAATAACCCTATTACATGTTAACACAAACAGCATATTTTTATTAATAGTAACTGCATTTCCCAAAAGAAAAAATAGAAGGGCGGCATTGTTTTACATGTTTGTCAATCTCTTTCATGTCTCACTTAGCAATGGACAGCTGAATGCTTACAAAGGAAGAAAGATAAAATGAAACCTTTTAGTTTACTTAAATTAATTTAGAAATGCATGTCAATTAGCTCTTGAGTTTGTTCTGCTATGTAGTGATGCGCAATCTTCAAACGAAAGTTGCGGAGGTCACTAGATAACTAAATGGAGGAGCTGGAAGGGGAGAAACTTACAGGTGTTAATGCTATAGAAATCCAACCTCAAGTCTCAGCTTTATGAACATATTGACAATGTCTACTCAAGAAAGTTGTTTGATCTCTGAACCCTGGTTTCCTCATTTGGTAAGAGGGCAGCAGTGCTTCCATTTAGTGAAAGAATACATATGAAATGGCTGGCATGTCGTTTGCTCCCTGTAGATGTTAGTTCCTTTTCCTTTCTCTAATCCCCAAATCCTTGAATAATCTAGAACTGAAGCATAACAGTTATTATATTTGCAAGTAGTTAAGAATTATGCGCATTAGACATTGTTTCTACGATGCACGCTATTTCATCAACCTCTGTGTGTAATTTTGTCAGAAAGGTATCATCAACGCATGTCTTTGAATCTTTGTGAAATGTCAAGGATGCTACAGTATTGTATTTACTCTCAAGGTTCCTGATACTCGAGCAGACAAGACTCAGTGTGGAAAACTCAAGCACTTAGAAATAAGTAAGAGTTAGCATAGTACAAGAGTTATGAAATACGGTGACTTAAACCAAAGAAGGTAGACCTCCAGTGATCACAGTGTGAATGATGAAGGGACCATATTTAATATACATGTCCAGTCCAAACGTGTATGTATGTGTAGGGGTATCAGCAATCTGAATACAGCACAGAATATCACATAGTGAAAACACACTCATTGAAATGTAACTGGGTCTCTTACACAGTGTAGAGCAGTGGAAAAGAACATGGCTTTTGAAATTGGAAACATCTGGTTTTAATTTCTGGTGCTGCCCTTAGGAACTATGTGAACTTCAGTAATTAATTAAATGTTTAGAGCTTCATTTACTTACATGATGGGATTGTAGTAGAGGTTATCACTATCTACAAAATACTAATACTACTGCTACTACTACTACTAATAATACCTATCCATCAGGTTATTGAGAGGGTGATGTTATATTGAATGAAAGACCTCAGCTCTGTGGTTCTCACATAGCAAATACTCAATAAGTATTAGCCACTATTACTATTATTGTTGTGAATATATATGTATCTGGTTGAACATAGCTTGGCAGTTGTGTTCTTTGAATCACCCAGGACAATCCTAAATCAATTTTTTAAAACTTTTGTCAGATGGTGTTCCACATGTCAGTTTTTCATTAAAACTACCTACTACAATGAGATATCTGAGAAAAATTTCATATCCAATATTGGAATCACATTATGAATATATATTCTTTATTAACCAAGGAGTTTGCTCTATTTTCTCAGTCTGCTTCAGTGAGGGGCTCCTTTATTGCTCTCAACTCTTCTCCATTTGCTGGGCAATCCTCTCAACTATGCAGGGCATTTGGCACATTATTTATAGGAAACTAGGTAAGGATTTCAGGCCCTGGTGATAACTGTTCCAAAATCTGGCCTCCATCATCCTATATTTTCAGCTCAGAAACAAGGCCTAATTTCTATACTACTTTCCCTAGTGATCCTGTCTTCTTGAATTTTGTATACTGCCTCCTACCCAAATAGAGATCTAATATTCACACCATTGGAAAGATATTGACCAAGCATTCACAAACAGTACTTTTTTTTTTTTTTTTTTTTAAGATTTTATGTAGTTATTTGACAGACTGAGAGTGTGCACAAGCAGTAGCAGAGGGAGAGGGAGAAGCAGACTCCCCACTGAGCCAGAAGCCTAATCCCAGGCTCCATTTTAGACCCTGGGATCATGACCTGAGCTTAAGGCAGACACTCCCCACAAATGACCATTTCTTAACCTTCTCTTTGTCTTGACCAAATTTTAGTCAGCCTTCTCTCTTCCTATAGGTCCTTGAACTTCTGCTTGCCCACACGCCAGAGCAAGCACTAAAAAGTAGAATGTGTTCCTTATTGGCTCCTCTTGGGAATCAGCAAGACACCTTCCTTGCCATATCCAATTGGTCATTTCTCTTTGTTGTCCAACTTCTCTTTAAAAGATTCTGCTTGGGGCACCTGAGTGGCTCAGCTGTTGAGCACCTGCCTTCAGCCCAGGGCGTGATCCTGGAGTCCCGGGATCGAGTCCCACATCGGGCTCCCTGCATGGAGCCTGCTTCTCCCTCTGCCTGCGTCTCTGCCTTTCTCTCTTATGAATAAATAAATAAAATTAAAAATAAACTAATAAATAAAAGATTCTGCTTATCTATGTTTACTCCTCCTTACCTCCTTTACTCCTCCTTACCTATAACAGAAAAGCCTTTTCTGTTGATTTTGAGATGCTTGCAGATTTCTGAGATCAGAGTTTTCTCCCTAATGCAATAGCTTTTCTCCTGAATAAAATCTCTTATCTAAGTCTGAGTTGGTTTTGACAATATCTTGGTTATAATCCCTTAGGAAACTCCCCATTTTCCCTGTTTTTTTTTTTTTTTTTTTTTTTTTGCTGCACTCCATCTCTTTCCCTTTATGTCCTGATCTCCTGACTATTTCTTGGCAAAAACATCCAGCAACATTTTCCCATACATCCTGTTCCCTGCCCTGAGGAATGAGCCTGCATTATCAAATATAATATTGATGTTAAATTTAGAACATATTTCCTTTCAGACTAATTAAAGTCAACATCTTACACTGAGCAAAAGACTAAATATCTTCCCAAGTTTAAGGGAAAATACTGTGATTCAATATAAAAATATACTCGCTATGTATCATGCAGCAGGGAGGAGCAAAAAGAAAACATGAACAATCTATTTTGTCAACTTTCCTTTTACTCTGCTTGACTATGTCAATTAAAATAGTGTTTTGTAGATGAATTTCCATACTAAATTTAATTAATATGTTGGTTCATGTGCTTATTATATGGGAATCATTGCTTTGTTTTTCTATCCCCATTGAGGTTATTAACATGTCCCAATTTAGTATTATCTGAAAATAACATGAATGGCTTTCTCTTCTCTTATAAGAACAAACAAGAAGGCTAAATCACTCATATTGCACCCTGCCCCCATTGTATCTTAATTGCTGCTTTTCTCATCTTAATTCCATTTAATTATTACCTTCCCATAGCTTCTTATCATGTGCAAGTCACCCTACATACAGCAGTGAAAAATGGATTCCTGAACCATCATTTAGATCCTGGCATTCTTTCTTCTAGAAGCCTACAATTTTCTTTTGAGGCATGTCATAACAAAATTCTCTACCTCTTCTCTAGTTCCTGGTCTTCAGCTGATGGCCAAGCAGGTTCACATAATATACACACACCTCACCTTAACTCTCAGAGCATATCCATATTACTCTGCCTTTCGTTCATCCACTGCCTTGAATTCTTCCAAACATCTTTGGTGTGTTTGAATTTGTTGCCTTCCTGTGATTATACTTATATTATATATATCAATATTAATATATTAATATATTAATATTAATTTATATTATATACTTTTATTATATATATAGTAAATAATTTAAGCTTGCCTGTATACTTTTAAATTCCAGATACACTTCTTTGATTTTTTAGAAATGCCTACTCTTTTGAATTAATTTCTTTGCCTTTCTTTTTTCTTTTTCTCATATGTTCACATTTTCCATACAGTTTAACTATTATGATCTCTAAATCAACTAGAAAATAGTAGCTACTATTAAAAAATACTAGGAAACAGTATTTTCTAAACATTATCTTTAATTATCACAACTTCAGAGGCAGGGAAACTATTTAAAGAAGATGATGTAGGACCCCTAGTCTCACCTATACGACAATGCCTCTGTAATTTGAAATGAGCATGAGCAAGCCTGCTTTGGGTGTGGAAATATGCAGCACTTTGGGGAGTATTATATCAACATATAAATGCAGGCAACCCTACTTGAGAACTCACAAGCCACTTGAGTCTTGTTGCTTCTCTTGCTAAGTTTGATCAGGTTAGTTGTGCACCTGCCCTGTTCTGACAAATACTAGACTCTACTGCTGAAGAAAAAACAGAAACCCAACCTTTGGTGTCCTGTGTGTCCTACTAGGACTGGAACTGTCTGAGCAGCCTAATGCCGGACATGTTCTTGCTGGCCACATCTCACCCTGGGGTGGCTGTGCCCGCCCAAAGGGTCACTAGAGCAAGAAGCCAACATTAAGAACAATAATACAAAATAACAGCAAGAATTCTCACAGCTGATATTCACTAATCGGGGTCTGCCAAGTGCTGTGTGGGGCACTTTATACAATCATTTTAGCTCATCCTGATAAACCATAGGAAGATAGACTTGTGTCTACAAATTTAAGAAGTTTATCTCACAATTTGAAATCCATAAGCATTTCAAATATATTAGGAATGTCTTCACTTCAGCCTTTGGTCCTCTCTTACATAGTTGAGAATCTCAGGCTCTCTGCTCATGCTTACATTGGTAGAGAAAAAACAAATAGGAGAAGCATACTGTATGTTTTTACTATTACGTAGTCTAATGCACATATTTGCTATAGTAAAAGTATGCTGTAGTTTGTGGTGGGTGCATAAATAGTGACCATATAATTTATCACCAAAGCATGGACACTTTTAAGGCTGAATGTGGCCATTAAGAATCTGTTAACAGGTGTCAATGCATATGCATCAGATGTAACTGAGACTGTCCCCAGGAGAGTAAGAAACGTGGTCACCTTATGCCTAAGCCATGGTCAGCTCGCTATATAATACTGAAATGTTTCTGGATGCAGACCAATTAGGTGACATGTTATTTACCTATTATATGAAATACATGCAATGAGAAGTTAAAATATTTTCGGAATTACAAATTATGCATTTTACTATCCAGTTAATTTGATTATAAAGAAGTAATTGATAGTCAAGCTTTTTATTACAATTCTATTAGTAAGATTTCCAAAAAATGATGGCATCATATTACATTAGTAAGTTAGATAAAAAATTACTGTCCATTATCTTCACCTCATTACATGATTAAAGTGAGGGACAAAATAAAATGGTTAGAAATAACCAAAATACTAATTATAACAATATATGATTTTCATAGTTTTATATTATTGCTTATTAGTATTTAGATTTCATGGTGCATTAAGATACTCTTTGGATTATGTCAGTTTCCTACTTAGAGCCTTTCAAATTTTACCTCCAGAAAATATTGTCTCCTTACCATGACTGCAAACTTGTCTCTTTTGTGCTATCCAATATAGTAGACCACACAGGTGGCCATTTAAATTTAAAATTAAATAAATTCGAATTGAGTAAAGTTAAAAATTTAGATCCTCCAATACAGTAAGCACATTTCAAGTGCTCAATAGACTAGGTGGCTAACGGCAACTATGTTAGACAATGCAAAATAGAAAATATTCATCATCACCGAAAGCTCTAATAAATATTCCTATACTTGTTATCTACTGTTTGCTCCAGATAATTGCTGCTTTTGGCAAATTAGACTTGTTCCCATTATCTAAGAGATTACACCTTGTTTTCTTTTTTCCCATTTTGCTCAGGTTAACACTATGACTTGGAATACTTTTACTACTTGAAGAATTCATATATTTATCCATACAAAAATATGATTATTTTTTGTCTTTTTTGTTTTGTTCTGGTGATATCAGAAAGTTTGTTAGGTGTTAGAGAGAAAAAGACAAGAAACATAGTCTTTGCTCTGAAAAGTTACAGTCTAATGGGGGAAAGTGACAAATAGACAAGTGGGTACAGATGATCTCTCTAAGACAAGTAGGCAGCAAGTTTCACAGGAGCAGAATACTCCTATCAGAAACTAGCAATTTACAGTAAATGCTCCTGTAAAAGATGGCACATGATCTGAACCTAGAAGCATAATAGGAGTTTGGAAAATGAATTTTAAAAGGAGAATGGAGATGAGTAGAATGATCTGAGAGAGCATGAGCCAATTTGGAAATTGAGCATCACTGTAACTAGATTTCAGTCCACAGGAAGTTCACTGCAATACCAGACCACGACACCTGGATCATGTAAGAGCTCAGTTGCCATATTGAGAATGCTGGTTTTATTTGAAAACCTAAAAAGCCACTGATAGACTAAATGCAGGGATGTGACAAGATCAGATTTTTGTTTTTGCGCAGAATACCCTAGCAACAAAGAAGGGAGGGACTGGAGAAGAAGGTCATTTAGAAGACCTATTCATAATCTAGGTAACAAATAATAAGGGACTAAATTAATGTGACTGTTGGGTAGGAAGGAAGGCTCTGAGAGATTACAATGCATAATTGATCATAGTTATTAGCCATTTCAGATACCACCTTCAGGTTGAAGCCTTCTGAGAATCTCTGTGCTTAAATTATTATGGCACTTATTTACTGATTTTTAGGGCTATCTTCCACTACTGATATCCTTGACACCAGAGACTGTGGTATACACTTCCTATTATCCCTTACAGTGAGTAGCCCAGACCTTTGCTTTAATGAGCACTTGATATATATTTGATTACTGATAGGTTGCTTTCAAATCAAAAGTAATATTGTTGAGCAAATGCCTAAGTGAACTCTAGTAACAAAGGACATATAAGGGAAATAATGAAAAGAACTTATGGGTGGCACGGTTGGTGCTTTCATATCACACTATGTTACTTGGCTGTATTTCTCAGAATGTTAATTAAATAACAAAACGTGTAATTGTTGAGCTTTGGTCTTCCACACTAGGGTATATACATTTTATTACTGTACGAATCATGGCTGTCTAGCTTATTGTCGAATTCTATTTTCTAGAATGGTTTCTATATTATAGTTGATGCTTAATAAATATTTAGGGAATGAATGATTCTGAACTTCATAGATGAGAGAGAAATTACCATTAGTGGACCACACATTATTTTCTGGCCATTATCCTAGTATACAGTCTTATAAATATTATGTCTTTTATTTATCAAAATATGAGTATTAGAACATCAGAAAAATAAATATCAGTAACCCCTTTTTTTCCAGTTGAAGAAACTCTGGTTCAGAGAGTCTAGATGACTTACAGACTAGCTGATGAACAGTAGTCCTGGAACTTTTTTTTTTTTTAAAGATTTTATTTATTTATTCATGACAGACACAGAGAGAGAGGCAGAGACACAGGCAGAGGGAGAAGCAGGCTCCATGCGGGGAGCCTGATGTGGAACTCGATCCCAGGTATCCAGGATCACACCCTGGGCTGAAGGTAGGCACTAAGCCGCTGAGCCACCCAGGGATCCCAGTAATCCTGGAACTTGAAGGCAATTTCTTCTGTGTCCAACATCCATAGGTTTTTTTTGCTAAAGTAACTTGCCCTTTATCTTCCAAGTATGGAAATTCCATCTGTGAGAGGATATTTGTAACACATAAATATCACTGAGCATTAGATCTCCTTAGTGGGCTATTGTTTAGATTGGCAACCACCTACTCAATGCTTCTAAAGTACCAATCATGGTTTGAGACAAAGACAATGAATAATAAATGGTCCCTGTCGTAAAGGACCCCACACTAGTGGTGGAGACAAATACTCATGTAGATAATTTCAGCAGTAAGGAATGGGTGGGTAAGTGGCTCAGAGAACTTTCTCAGCCCCAAACTATATGCATATGCAACAGAAACTAGCTGTAGTTTAATTTTCCTCAGCACTGATAAATGTTGGAACAAGAAGTGAGATGAAATGAAACAAGGAAACCTGATTAGGCTTTCTGTCCCAAATTATGATGCTTGAACTTAATTATGTAAACACTGAGAAATAGCCATTTTATGCAAGGTACTGAAATAGTTGTACCTGGTTGACTCTGGTTTCCTTTAAAAAAAAAAAGGGATTTAAAGGATGGACTCCATTTTCTCTCCCCCTGTCCTCTAAACTCTGGTAGGGTCTCTACCCTCACTATTTCACTGAGACCATGTGTAGGTCACAAATGACTTTCACTTTGTCAAAACTGAGTATTTTCATTACTTATCTTATTTGACTCAAAGCAGCATTACCCCAGGTATTCATTCTCTCCATCTTAAAACACATTTTTTTTTCTTGACCTGTAATACTCTTGTTATTTCTCTTCTTAAGCTCAATTGCTCTTGTGATTCTTAAACCTTGGAGTGAACCAGTCCTCCATTATCCCCTCCCTTTATAGCAACATAATCCACCTAGTAGACCTATCTTGTCCCCAGCTTTAAACATAAGTCATATGCAGTAACTTCTAAATTTATATCGTCTGCCTTTTACTTTCCTTTGAATTCCAAACTGGACTTCAAGTCCCTGACACCTCCATGGGTATATCAATAATAATCTCACAGTTCTTTTTCTAAGAGAGCTAGCATGCGTGAAGGGAGGGACAGAGAGAGGGAGAGAGAGAATCTCACACCGACACTGTGCTGAGTATGAAGCACAATGTGGGACTCAATCTCACCACCCTGAGATTATAACATAAGGTGAAATCAAGAGTCAGATGCTTAACTAAACCACATAGGCACCCCAAGACACGCTTTTGATACCACTACCACTCACACATCCGTGATTTTAATGGGTTATACCACATTGATCGAGCCTTGATTTGTCCTTTTGGTCACTATTCTCAGTACCAGTGACTCCTGCCACTATATACAAATGTACCCCAAATGGCCATTGCTGCCACTTCTATTGGTACCACTCTACTCTAGCAAACCGTTGTTATATCTCAAACACTCCAAATTATCCACCTAAATGGTCTCCTTGTTACCACCCCTTCCTGATTGCAATTCATTTCTCACAATCAGAGTGATCTGATAAAGATGTAAGTTCTGTTTCCCATTAAATCCTCCTCATACTGGCTTTAAAACCTCTACTGAAGTTACACATTTTCTGATACATACACCATGTCTTATTATCCATAAGACTCACAACCCAATAAACATCTCTGTCTTCCTCAAACATGATCAGTTCATTTACAACATTGGACTAGCCATTCTTTCTGCTTGAATTACTCTTCCAGACAACTTCACATGGCTGCCTTCATCTTGTCATTCAATCTCAGTTCAAATGCCACCTCCTTAACGAAACCCCTTCAGACCCCCAATCATTTTCTATCACATCCAGTTAATTCTCTGCATAGCACGTATTGTAATCTGTTGTTTTCTATTGCTTATTTTTATTACATTGTCTCTCTGTCTCTGACTTCAATTACTATTCACAAACTAGGAAAACTACTCAAGAGTAGAGATTTTGTGTTGCTCATTCTGTGTCCCTAAGTCCTAAAATAGGCAATGTGGTAAATAAGTCTAAAGCAAAAGCTAAAGATGGAACCTGGAGGGAATGATAGAATGAAAGACAGTGGTAAACACATGAAATAGGCTAACACAGTCTCCGGTTAGGTGAACTACTATGAGGTAATATATGTCACAGAAGCCACAAAAAATAGAAAGTAAGAAGAAATCACTGCAAAACTATATCAAAAGTGGCAGAGATCCAATAAAATAGGATTGCAAGAAGTAAGTGTTCAATGGATTTTGCAAAATGCATGGTTTGGTCTCTCATGACTTCGGTCACAGTTGTGTCAGAGAAGTGAAGACCGCTGAAGGCAGATAATAGGAGTGGCTGGAGGTAAGTGGAAGGAAAGGTAAGAGAAAAGGGAATATGACACTTTTTCAATGGGCTTAACTGAGGAAGAAGAGTTGGGGTGTCAGGCATGGAGGTACTCTAGATGGAGAGATGGCATGATGTGCTGAGAGATATTTGAGGGAAAAGAAATATTAGAGAGAAAGAACTTGGGGATAAAAAAGAAATGCAGCCAAGTCCCAGAGGCAGCAAACAGGAATGGAGATTGACCTCAAGAAAAACAAAATGAATGAAGGAGATGCTTCTAGTTTGAGGTAGTTCATGTTGATGTTTTAAATTTTCTTAAGTGGCAAGTCAGCCTTCTGAAAAAAAATAAAAAAGGAAAGTTCAGTATTAGGTAGAATCCTTGGAGAGGGTGGTAAAAGTTTGGAATTTTTTGTGAAGTGAGAGACACATCTGACACAGGAGTCGTAAAAACATTTTAATATGGTTAGGTTGAGACCCACTGAATTTGAAAACATTCAAAACATTTGAAAACACAATGTACAATATTAGAAAGAGCTCAGTATGTTGGGTGTGGGATTGGATGAGAGGAATTTGGAAATTAACTAAGGACCAGAGAATTCCTGGAAGGTTCTGGCATAAAAGCAGAATTGAGAGTATTGGTAGTTCAAGTGATCAATTATGTATTTTAAAATGGTGAGGCCAATAAATACTATTTATTACTATGGGTTAGAATTAGAGAATTAAACTACAAACTAAATCATGGGTTGTGTAGGAAAACTTCAGAAGGGTATGCTTTTATTTCTTCTTCTTTTTTTTTTTTTTCAAAATAAAAGCATCTTTCTTTTCTGATAAAATGTGTTTAACAGCACCCCAAGGGAGGTGCCCCATACACTGGCAAGTTATGTAGCCATGCAGGCATCTGGTTCAAAGCGCCAGTGGAAACTAACATCCAGCCTACACAGTCTGCTCCCTCCAGGTAGAAGGAAGGGGAAGAGATGTTTCATTCACACAGGCATGGGTCCAATGTAGAGGTAATCACTGTTGAGTACTTCAGTGAACATCTTCTAGATGTTACTCTATGGCACAGGCAAATTTATGTAAATAGAATCACACTGGGCATACTGTTTTATAAGATTTCTTAAACCTGAAAAATATAATTCTGTTTTGTCTTCCTGTCAACTGGTATATCTATGAGCCTTAATTTTGGCAGTGCTGTATGGTCCCATTATGTAGGTATGTATGTATTTATCTATTAGTTTCAGAGGTAGAATTTAGTGATTCATCAGTTGCATATAACACCCACTGCTCATTACATCAATGATGTAATCAATGTAATCAATCAATGTAGTCAATGATGGGCCCTCCTTAAGGCCCATCACCCAATTATCCTTCCCCTCCACCCCCAGCAACCTTTAGTTTGTTTCCTAGAGTTCTCTTATGGTTTTCTTATGGTTTTTTTTTTATAATTTTCATCTTATTTCATTTCTCCTTCCCTTCCCCTATGTTCATCTGTTTTGTTTCTTAAATTCCACATGTGAGTGAGATCATATGGTATTCGTCTTTCTCTGACTGACTTATTTTGCTTAGCAGAATACACTCTAGTTCTATCCACGTCGTTGCAAATGGCAAGATTTCATTCTTTTGATGATGAGGAGTAACATTCCATTTCATATATATACACGTATATAGGCATACATATACACATACACACACACATATATATATATATAATCACATCTTTATCCATTCATCTGTTGATGGATATCTGGGTTTTTTTTCATATTTTGGCAATTGTAGACATTTCTGCTATGAACATTGGGGTGTATGTGTCCCTTCAAGTTACTATTTTTGTACCCTTTGGATAAATACCTAGTAATGCAATTGCTGTGTCGTAGGTTTATGAGGAACCTCCATAGTGTTTTCCAGAGTGGCTGCACCAGTTTGCATTTCCACCAGCAGCATAAGAGGGTTCCCCTTTCCCTGTATCCTTGCCAACATCTGTCATTTCCTGACTTGTTAATTTTAGTCATTCTGACTGGTGCGAGGTGGTATCTCACTGTGGTTTTGATGGGCATTTCCCTGATGCTGAGTGATGTTGAGTGTTTCATGTATTTGTTAGTCATTTATATGTATTTTTTTGAGAAATGTCATGTCTTCTGCCCATTTCTTGACTGGATTTTTTGGGGTTTTTTGGGTGTTGAGTTCGATAAGTTCTTTTTAGATTTTGGATACTAGTCCTTTATCTTTTTTAAATATTTAATTTATTTATTTGACACAGAGAGAGAGCGCAGGCAGGGAGAGTGGCAGGCTGAGGGCCTCGGAGGGAGCCCAATGTGGGACTCCATCCCAGAACCCTGAGATCATGACCTGATCCAAAGGCAGAGGCTTAACCAACTGAGCCACCCAGGTGCTCCAGGGAGTCCTTTATCTGATAAGACATTTGCAAATATCTTCTCCCATTCTGTAAGTTGCTTTTAGGTTTGGTTGACTGTTTCCTTTACTATGCAAAAGCTTTTTATCTTGATGAAGTCCGAATAGTTCATTTTTGCCTTTCTTTCTCTTGCCTTTGGAGATGAGTCTAGCAAGAAGTTGCTATGGCTGAGGTCAAAAAGGTTGCTGCCTGTGTTGTCTTCTAGGATTTTTTTAAAAAATAAATTTATTTTTATTGGTGTTCAATTTATCAACATACAGAATAACACCCAGTGCTCATCCCCTCAAGTGCCCCCCTCAGTGCCTGTCACCCATTCACCCTCACCCCCCGCCCTCCTCCCCTTCCAACACACCCTAGTTCGTATCCCAGAGTTAGGAGTCTTTATGTTCTGTCTCCCTTTCTGATATTTCCCCACATTTCTTCTCCCTTCCCTTATATTCCCTTTCACTATTATTTATATTCCCCAAATGAATGAGAACATATAATGTTTGTCCTTCTCCAACTGACTTACTTCACTCAGCATAATACCCTCCAGTTCCATCCACGTTGAAGCAAATGGGGGGTATTTGTCATTTCTAAAGGCTGAGGAATATTCCATTGTATACATAAACCACATCTTCTTTATCCATTCATCTTTCGATGGACAACGAGGCTCCTTCCACAGTTTGGCTATTGTGGCCATTGCTGCTATAAACATTGGGGTGCAGGTGTCCTGGCATTTCATTGCATCTGTATCTTTGGGGTAAATCCCCAGCAATGCAATTGCTGGGTCGTAGGGCAGGTCTATTTTTAACTCTTTGAGGAACCTCCACACAGTTCTCCAGAGTGGCTGCACCAGTTCACATTCCCACCAACAGTGTAAGAGGGTTCCCTTTTCTCCGCATCCTCTCCAACATTTGTGGTTTCCTGCCTTGTTAATTTGCCCCATTCTCACTGGTGTGAGGTGGTATCTCATTGTGGTTTTGATTTGTATTTCCCTGATGGCAAGTGATGCGGAGCATTTTCTCATATGCATGTTGGCCATGTCTATGTCTTCCTCTGTGAGATTTCTGTTCATGTCTTTTGCCCATTTCATGATTGGATTGTTTGTTTCTTTGGTGTTGAGTCTAAGAAGTTCTTTATAGGTCTTGGAAACTAGCCCTTTATCTGATACGTCATTTGCAAATATCTTCTCCCATTCTGTAAGTTGTCTTTTAGTTTTGTTGACTGTATCCTTTGCTGTGCAAAAGCTTCTTATCTTGATGAAGTCCCAATAGTTCATTTTTGCTTTTGTTTCTTTTGCCTTCGTGGATGTATCTTGCAAGAAGTTACTGTGGCCGAGTTCAAAAAGGGTGTTGCCTGTGTTCTCCTCTAGGATTTTGATGGAATCTTGTCTCACATTTAGATTTTTCATCCATTTCGAGTTTATCTTTGTGTATGGTGAAAGAGAGTGGTCTAGTTTCATTCTTCTGCATGTGGATGTCCAATTTTCCCAGCACCATTTATTGAAGAGACTGTCTTCTTCCAATGGATAGTCTTTCCTCCTTTATCGAATATTAGTTGACCATAAAGTTCAGGGTCCACTTCTGGGTTCTCTATTCTGTTCCATTGATCTATGTGTCTGTTTTTGTGCCAGTACCACACTGTCTTGATGACCACAGCTTTGTACTACAACCTGAAATCTGGCATTGTGATGCCCCCTAGATATGGTTTTCTTTTTTAAAATCCCCCTGGCTATTCGGGGTCTTTTCTGATTCCACACAAATCTTAAAATAATTTGTTCTAACTCTCTGAAGAAAGTCCATGGTATTTTGATAGGGATTGCATTAAACGTGTACATTTCCCTGGGTAACATTGACATTTTCACAATATTAATTAAGCCAATCCATGAGCATGGGATATTTTTCCATCTCTTTGTGTCTTCCTCAATTTCTTTCAGAAGTGTTGTGTAGTTTTTAGGGTATAGATCCTTTACCTCTTTGGTTAGGTTTATTCCTAGGTATCTTATGCTTTTGGGTGCAATTGTAAATGGGATTGACTCCTTAATTTCTCTTTCTTCAGTCTCATTGTTAGTGTATAGAAATGCCACTGATTTCTGGGCATTGATTTTGTATCCTGCCACGCTACCAAATTGCTGTATGAGTTCTAGCTATCTTGGGGTGGAGACTTTTGAGTTTTCTATGTAGAGTATCATGTCATCGGCGAAGAGGGAGAGTTTGACTTCTTCTTTGCCAATTTGAATGCCTTTAATGTCTTTTTGTTGTCTGATTGCTGAGGCTAGGACTTCCAGTACTATGTTGAATAGCAGTGGTGAGAGTGGACATCCCTGTCTTGTTCCTGATCTTAGGGGAAAGGCTCCTAGTGCTTCCCCATTGAGAATGATATTTGCTGTGAGCCTTTCGTAGATGGCTTTTAAGATGTCGAGGAATGTTCCCTCTATCCCTACACTCTGAAGAGTTTTGATCAGGAATGGATTCTGTATTTTGTCAAATGCTTTCTCTGCATCTAATGAGAGGATCATATGGTTCTTGGTTTTTCTCTTGCTGATATGATGAATCACATTGATTGTTTTATTGGTGTTGAACCGCCTTGTGTCCCGGGGATAAATCCTACTTGGTCATGGTGAATAATTTTCTTAATGTATTGTTGGATCCTATTTGCTAGTATCTTGTTGAGAATTTTTGCATCCATGTTCATCAGGGATATTGGTCTGTAATTCTCCTTTTTGGTGGGGTCGTTGTCTGGTTTTGGAATTAAGGTGATGCTGGCCTCATAGAATGAATTTGGAAGTACTCCATCTCTTTCTATCTTTCCAAACAGCTTTAGGAGAATAGGTATGGTTTCTTCTTTAAACGTTTGATAGAATTCCCCTGGGAAGCCATCTGGCCCTGGACTTTTGTGTCTTGGGAGGTTTTTGATGACTGTTTCAATTTCCTCCCTGGTTATTGGCCTGTTCAGGTTTTCTATTTCTTCCTGTTCCAGTTGTGGTAGTTTGTGGCTTTCCAGGAATGCATCCATTTCTTCTAGATTGCCTAATTTATTGGCGTATAGCTGTTCATAATATGTTTTTAAAATCGTTCGTATTTCCTTGGTGTTGGTAGTGATCTCTCCTTTCTCATTCATGATTTTATTAATTTGAGTCTTCTCTCTCTTCTTTTTAATAAGGCTGGCTAATGGTTTATCTATCTTATCAATTCTTTCAAAGAACCAACTCCTGGTTCTGTTGATCTGTTCCACAGTTCTTCTGGTCTCGATTTCGTTGAGTTCTGCTTGAATCATTATTAACTCTCTTCTTCTGCTGGGTGTAGGGTCCATCTGCTCTTTTTTCTCTAGCTCCTTTATGTGTAAGGTTAGCTTTTGTATTTGAGTTCTTTCCAGTTTTTGAATGGATGCTTGTATTGTGATGTGTTTCCCCCTTAGGACTGCTTTTGCTGCATCCCAAAGATTTTGAACAGTTGTATCTTCATTCTCATTAGTTTCCATGAATCTTTTTAATTCTTCCTTAATTTCCTGGTGACCCTTTTATCTTTTAGCAGGATGGTCCTTAACCTCCACGTGTTTGAGGTCCTTCCAAACTTCTTGTTGTGATTTAGTTCTAATTTCAAGGCATTATGGTCTGAGAATATGCAGGGGACGATCCCAATCTTTTGGTATCAGTTCAGACCCGATTTGTGACCCAGTATGTGGTCTATTCTGGAGAAAGTTCCATGTGCACTTGAGAAGAATGTGTATTCAGTTGAGTTTGGATGTAAAATTCTGTAGATATCTGTGAAATCCATCTGGTCCAGTGTATCATTTAAAGCTCTCGTTTCTTTGGAGATGTTGTGCTTAGAAGAAATTTCGAGTATAGAAAGAGCTAGATTGAAGTCACCAAGTATAAGTGTATTATTATCTAAGTATTTCTTCACTTTGGTTATTAATTGATTTATATATTTGGCAGCTCCCACATTCGGGGCATATATGTTGAGGATTGTTAAGTCCTCTTCTTGGATAGATCCTTTAAGTATGATATAGTGTCCCTCTTCATCTCTCACTACAATCTTCGGGGTAAATTTTAGTTTATCTGATATAAGGATGGCTACCCCTGCTTTCTTTTGAGGACCATTTGAATGGTAAATGGTTCTCCAACCTTTTATTTTTAGGCTGTAGGTGTCCTTCTGTCTAAAATGAGTCTCTTGTAGACAGAAAATAGATGGGTCCTGCTTTTTTATCCAGTCTGAAACCCTGTGCCTTTTGTTGGGGTCATTAAGTTTGTTCACGTTCAGAGTTACTATTGAAAGGTATGAGTTTAGTGTCATCATGATATCTATTCAGTCCTTGTTTTTGTGGATTGTTCCACTGAACTTCTTCTTCAAGGGGAATTTTATGAGTCCCCCTTAAAATTTCTTGCAGAGCTGGTTTGCAGGTCACATATTCTTTCAGTTCCTGCCTGTCTTGGAAGCTCTTTATTTCTCCTTCCATTTTGAATGAGAGCCTTGATGGATAAAGTATTCTTGGTTGCATGTTCTTCTCATTTAGGACCCTGAATATATCCTGCCAGCCCTTTCTGGCCTGCCAGGTCTCTGTGGAGAGGTCTGCTGTTACCCTAATATTCCTCCCCATTAAAGTCAGGGATTTCTTGTCTCTTGTTGCTTTAAGGTTCTTCTCTTTATCTTTGGAATTTGCAAGCTTAACTATTAAATGTCGAGGTGTTGAATGGTTTTTATTGATTTTAGGGGGGGGGGGAATCTCTCTATTTCCTGGATCTGAATGCCTGTTTCCCATTCCCAGATTAGGAAAATTTTCAGCTATGATTTGTTCAAATACATATTCTGGCTCTCTGTCTCTTTTGGCGCCCTTGGGAACCCCAATTAAATGTAGGTTTTTCTTCCTCAGGCTGTCGTTTATTTCCCTTAATCTGTCTTCATGGTCTTTTAATTGTCTGTCTCTTTTTTCCTCAGTTTCCCTCTTTGCCATCAACTTGTGTTCTATGTCACTCACTCGTTCTTCCACCGCGTTAACCCTCGTTGTTAGGACTTCTAGTTTGGATTGCATCTCATTCAATTGATTTTTAATTTCTGCCTGATTGGATCTAAATTCTGCAGTCATGAAGTCTCTTGAGTCCCTTATGCTTTTTTCTAGAGCCACCAGTAGCTGTATAATAGTGCTTCTGAATTGGCTTTCTGACATTGAATTGTAATCCAGATTTTGTAACTCTGTGGGAGAGAGGACTGTTTCTGATTCTTTCTTTTGAGGTGAGGTTTTCCTTCTAGTCATTTTGCTCAGTGCAGAGTGGCCAAAAACAAGTTGTATTGGGAAAAGGAGAAAAAGAGAGGAGAGAAAGAAGGAAAGAAAAGAGAAAAAGAAAAAAGAAAAAAGGAAGAAAAAAAGAAAAAAGATAAGAAAAATAGAAAGAAAAAGAAAGAAAGGAAAAAAAAGGTTTGGGGGAAGCAAAAAAAAAAAAAAAAAAAAAAAAAACACGGGGGAGTATCTTCTGATTCTGTGTACTTTAAGTCCCTTGGCTTCCCCTGGAACTTGTCCGTCTAGCTGGTCTTCTGGGGGAGGGGCCTGTTGTGCTGATTTTCAGGTGTTAGCACTTGGGGGAGCTGCTCTGCCCCTGCCTGGTGCAGGGCTCAGTGGGGGTTGTTTACCCCGTGAGGCCGCAGGAGGAACAGCCCCAGTGGCGGGGCCAGCTCTGGAGCCCTGGATTCAGCCCCCGCAGTGACTCCGGAGCTCTCCTCTGCAGGGCCTGGAGGCTCCGGGGCGGGGCCGCTGATCTGCTCAGCCGGGGCAGGAGCGTCCTCGCTGTCCTGGGCCCTCCCGGCCTCTGCCTGTCCCGGGGGAGGCCGGATCCTGGGCTGTGTCCCGGCGCCCTGTGCTCCGGGGCCTGCGCTGTTGGATTCAGGCTCCCGCCCCGCAGCCCCCTCCGCGGAGCCGCCCCCGAGCCCCTCCGAGCTGCTCCTGGAACCGCGCAGCCCCCTCCGCACGGAGCCTCTTCCTCTGCCCGAGCCCCTCCGAGCTGCTCCGGGTCCGCCGTGCGCGCTGCAGCCCTTAGGGAGCTCGGCGCACTCTCCCGGGGCGCAGGTGTATTACTGTCCCAGGGAGCCCGAGGGCATCCCCGCCCTCCTGGGTCCTGCTCCACCTCCCCGCGAGCCCCTTTCCGCCGGGAAGGTCGGTGCAGCTCCTGCTTCTCCGGGACGGGGCTCTCCTGTCCTGGGGACACTCGCTCCCGCCCCAGCCCGGCTCCTCACGGGGCGCTCCCACTTGGAGGCCTTTTGTGTCTTTATTTCTTTTTCCCCCGTCTTCCTACCTTGATAGAAGCGCAAACTCTTCTCACTGTAGCATTCCAGCTGTTCTCTCTTTAAATCTCAAGCCAAATTCGTAGATTTTCAGGATAATTTGAAAGTTATCTAGGTAATTTGGTGGGGACAGGTGATTTGGGGACCCTACTCTTCCACCATCCTGCCCCTCCTCTCTCGTCTTCTAGGATTTTGATGGATTCCTGTCTCACATTTAGGTCTTTCATCCATTTTGAATTTATTTTTGTATAGTATTGAAAGTATTGTATTGCACTGAAAGTGAATCACGGGGCAGCCCGGGTGGCTCAGCGGTGTAGCGCTGCCTTCAGCCCAGGGCGTGATCCTGGAGACCCAGGATTGAGTCCCACGTAGGGCTCCCTGCATGGGGCCTGCCTCTCCCTCAGCGTGGCTTGTGTCTCTGCCTCTCTCTCTCTGTCATTCATGAATAAATAAATAAAATATTTAAAAAAAAGAAAGTGAATCAAGGAATTGATTTCATTTACAATTGCACCATTATTTACTTAATAGATAATCTAATGATAAATATTGAGGTTCTTAAGAAATATTATTCCATTTTATATTCCCACCAGTAGCATATGATAGCACCCAATTTCTTTCAATCTCATCCCAAATCGCTTTTAAAAAATCTTGAATATTTTATCCAATCTTATAGACAAAAAAGAAATATCTCAATGTTATTTTCAATTCTTTGATTTTTTTGATATACTGGGCATATTCATTTGCATTTCTTTTCTAGTAGATTTTCTATTCACCACTAAGAATCAGTAAAGTATGGAGATGAAGCTCACAAATTTTCAAATCAGTGTATCCATTTTTGGGATGCCTGGGTGGCTCAACGATTGAGCATCTGCCTTTGGCTCAGGGTATGACCCCAGAGTCCAGAGATGGAGTCCCACATTGGAATCCCCTGCAGGGAGCCTGCTTCTCCCTCTACTTGTGTCTCTGCCTCTCTCTGTCTGTGTGTCTCTCATGAATAAATAAATAAAATCTTAAAAAAAAATAGCATATCCATGTTCAAAAACTACTTACTAGCTATATGGCCTTGATCACATTAGTTTTCCCTTTGACCTCATTGTTTTTGGAGGATTTAGATAATATAAATAAAATGCTTAGAAAATTCCCTACACATAGTAAATGCTATTTAAGTAGTAACTATTGTTTTTGTTATTCAAATCACTTAATCTTTTTTTTTTCTTTTCTGAGTATAGCATTATAGTTAAGAATGTGGTTTCTGTAATTCAGATGGTATTTGGTCATCAACTCTCCAAAACTGGCCATGTGACCAAGCAAGCTACTTCTCTCTCTGAACTTCAGTTCACTTATCAGTAAAATTGAAATCTTCGTAGTATAGATATGAGAATTAATGGGTTAGTTCTTGGAATATATTTTGCAAAGTAACTGGCATAAATGCTCACTAAATAGCAGCTCCTGTTAATGTTGCAATTATTTATAATGTATATGATAAACACTAATCTTTGTCTGTTATATGTATTTGAATTTCTTTCCTAGTGAATCTGTCAGGATCCCAACAGAAAACACATGGCCCAATCAAAATAGGATAATTTGAGAAAGATTCATTTATGAAGATTGTAAGACCATGTTTTTAAAGGAATAGTGGAGAGAGGAAACCACAGGAGACTATGTAGTAACCTAGAGCTGACACCTCTAGGGTGAAAGGACAAAGGGAGGAAGAGATTTCTGGAAATTGAGAATAACAGTGGACACTGACTGAGCAACACAGCAGGTTTTAAGTGATCACCAAGCCTGCTGGGGCTTCTCATGTTAGAGCCCAAAGGAAACCAGAATCCCCAGGAGGCACTGATTCAGTCAACTTCAATGATTTCTGGAATCTTTGGACATCTGTTCAGTCACAGGGATAGAGAACAGATTAAAAAAGGATAGAAAGTAGATCTTAAGGGGCAAAGCTACATTGTCATTTTAATTTTTGTTCATGTTGCCTTTTGCCAATATTCTCATATAATTTTTAAAATGAAATTGATTAATTTTCTTCATAGTGTCTGGTATTGAGGTCACATTTAGGCTGTCCCTATTCCAGGATTATGAAAAAAATATTCTCTCATACTTTTTCTGTGTCTACACTTGTATTGGTTCATTTTTTATATTTAAATACAGATAGATCTGAAATGTATTCAACATTCTTTTTTTTATGTCTCCAGTGTCTATTTATTTGAATGCAATTTATTAAATTATTCATTTTCTGGGGGGTATGCTCTGATTGGCTATTTTATTGTGATGGCATGAGAACTACCAGATAAGGGGTTAGAAATAGGTGTTAATTTTCTAAGTTGTCTTGGGGATAAATGAGAAACAGATGCTAATAGAAGATTAGGGAATCTTTTTTTTTTTAAGATTAGGGAATCTATGCAAGTTAAAGGTATTATAAAATTAAGATGGAATCAGTAATACTTTAGGCTTTCATAATTATTATTTCCTTTGCCTCAAATGCATTTCTCATCCCACCTACTACATCCCCAGCCTTTTTCTGGTGATGGATCTTGTCTTGCCCTTTTATAACTAATCTCAAATGTCAGCTTTTGGGAAATGCCCCCATCTCCTCTCTAGTCAGTCTCTGTTCTTTGCTCCCAGGTATTCTGCATACTTTTTAAAAAATTTCATATATAATATTGTAATGATTTCATGGATGTTGTTTTCTGGCTAAACTATAAGATCCTTCAAGGCATGGCTACCTCATATTGAGTGTTGATTTCCTGGTTTCTGGATCACGTCCTAGAATGTCCACAGATGATGCCATAAGTAGTGTGTATCATATGGTGAATAAACCTGCCATAGGGCTACCTGGTGTTATGGAAACTATCTAGAGCTGAGAGGCAAGAGTCATGTAGAAAGCTATGTTTCATGCTGAGATAATTCATGAAACAGAAGTCAAGTGGGAAAGGGAGAAGAGAGTTGGCTGAGGCAAGTATCTGCCAAGATTCACCAGCAGGCTTGGAATTAGTAAGAGGACTTGGCCTGGGTGGAAGGTGGGTGACTAGGTGTGTGGTGAAGTGAAGGTCACCAGCAGGCAGCTGGCTGAGGCAGGATGGTCCAACTATTCTGTGACTCAGGGAAAAGAGGGAGAAAGGAAATGTGCAAGGTCAGAAAGGAAATGGAATTCTGAAGGAGGAAAAAAGGGTCCATCTTCCTCACATCCTATCTTTACCATTATATATAAGAGCTGTACACATTTTGAAGGCTTAGAATTTCTTCTGGGTGCTATTTCAGTTGCAGCAGACACTTAATTATAATGGTTGGGTTGGCAGGAAAGATTGCGGAACAGGAGGAAGAGGTGAGTGAATGGCATCATTGCTAGCAAGGAGGATGGTTGGGCTCCTATGGGAGATTCCAGAATTTGTGTCATGACTGATTAGGCATTTAAATATGCCCATTGACTCCTTTACTAAATACGTTTGATCTTGATCTCTAACTAACATGGGGGCTCTTAATCTACTAAAAAATCAAATATGAGATGATAATGTTAATTAAACTTATTGAGGTAATCATTTCATAATATATGTTAAGTTGAATCCTTATGCTGTACATCTTAAAATTACACAGTATTGAATGTCAATTATCAATAAAACTGGAAAAAATCAAATAGCATCAATTATAAATTGTTGTTTATGTCAGTATTTTTAATGATAAATCTTGTGTACAATATCAGGTCTTAAGATTACATAAATAAATTGAGTCATGTCCAAGACGTCTTATCCATAATTTTGTTGTATTTATAGTACATATAGTCTTTTATTTCATGCATTTAATTTTATTTGTTGTAAATGTTTTAGGTAGAAGAGTATGCATGTTTTCATCAACAATTTATTGGTATACCTGTGTTTTCATGTTAAAAATAGATTAAATGAAAAAGTTGCAAATTGCTATTTATATTCTGCAGACACAGCATAAGTTTCCGAGCTCAATTAGCCCTCTTCTCTGATGCACGCATTTATGCCACCTCTTTTGGGTTTGAAGCCACACAATTGCATCAACAGCAATACTAAGACATAATATTGTTAATCAGAGTCAACACTATAGTACTTACAATGTACCCTGTGTCCTGGGTACACTCAATTCACTTTGTATTCACATTAGGTCTATGAAATACACATAATTATTATTATTTTATTTCTAAAAATGAGGAAACTGAGATACAGAGATGTTACTCATACAAGATTCCATAACTAGTAAGTAGAAGAGTAAGACCTGAACCCAGGCAATCTGGTTGCCGATTCCAATATTGCTCCCAAGACCCACATATAATCCAAATTATAGTGACACAAGCTCTTGTGTGTTAGAAAGTACAGTCAAAGCTATTTTTCAGCTGTTTCTGAGAGCTTCCCTGGGCATTACCAGTTGTGCTGGGGAAAGATTTTAATTGGTTGATAGCCTCTTTATGCCACTCTGACTTGGGGGGATAACTTTACTTTCTACTTGTCTGCCTCTCCCTAATCATCACAAATGCTCTTATTCCCCATAATGCATAAGATTCTAGATGATAACCTTAATATTTTAATGAAGGCGAAGAGGCAATTCAAAGAAAGACCTCCATAAACGAGCTTTTCACTCCTGCAGGTAGCCCAGACCCATCCTTAGATTTCCTCCCTCATTGTACTCCTTCATTTTTGTTCTACCTTCCTGGGGCCCTGAGAAGCTCTGCCCCTCACGAGTTGCTCAGGCTGCCTCCTGGATTCCTGAAAATGGGTCATTTTTGTTGGCCTTAGTTCAAACTGTTGAGAGTGTTTGCCTTTGCCTTTTTCTTTGTTTTGGATGGATAATTTATTTTATTTTATTTTTAAGATTTTATTTATTTATTTATGAAAGACACAGAAAGAGAGAGAGAGAGAGAGAGGCAAAGACCTAGGCAAAGGGAGAAGCAGGCTCCATGCAAGGAGTCCAATGTGGGACTTGATCCCGGATCCCAGGATCACACCCTGAGCCAAAGGCAGACGCTCAACTGCTGAGCCACCCAGGCATCCCTTGGATGGATAATTTAATGGTGAGTTAGGACAGGGCTTATCACAGATGGTGATCATCACACTCCTTTAAATCGAAAGGTATCACATTTTGAACTTTGCAGCTTTCTTGCACATTACTCTTATAGGACATTTTCAGAGTACAGATCTTCAGATTAGATAATTTAATACTTACTAAATAGGAAGAGTTGTTTCTTTATTGTGACATTTTGTTTTTGTCATTTTATTCTCATTTCTATTTTAACACCAAAAATGAACATGTAACTCTAAGTTTTAGGACTTGAATTTAGTTCCATGTTTTGCCATTTACCAATTATGTGGCCTTTGGCAAGTTCTTTGAACTGAGTCTGTTTCATTGAATATAAAATAATGCAAAACTTTCACATTATATTTTAATGATATGCTCCAAGAAAAAACAACTTAAAGCAAAATACTTATAAAAAGAATTATTTCCATAAAAATCAATGTAAAAATTGGGGTGTCTGGGTAGCTCAGTGGGTTAAGTGTCTGCCTTCAGCTCAGGTCATGAGGTCCTGGGATAGAGCCTGCATCAG
Source organism: Canis lupus dingo (assembly GCF_003254725.2). Lineage (NCBI taxonomy): Eukaryota > Metazoa > Chordata > Mammalia > Carnivora > Canidae > Canis > Canis lupus. Next base: position 44,666,862 of record NC_064248.1, read on the forward strand.
GCTCCCTGCTCGGTGGCCAGTCAGCCCCTCCCTCTTCCTCTCCTTTGATCTCTCTGGCTCTCACTCTCTCTCAAATATATAAAATCTTGCTATGCCTGGGTGGCTCAGGGTGTGATCCTGGGATCCAAGATCGAGTTCTGCATTGGGCTCCTTGCAAGGAGCCTGCTTCTCCGTCTGCCTGTGTCTCTGCCTCTCTCTCTTTCTGTGTCTCTCATGAATAAATAAAAATAAATCTTTAAAAATAAATAAATAAAATCTTTTTAAAAAATTAGTGTAATAATCAAGAGAGTTTCCCAGATACTCATTATCTGATGCATGTTACGCCAAATGCTTAATCCTGTCACTCCTTTTTCTACCCTACCTTCCTGCAAATGATTAAATTACACAGCCACCTTAATGAACATAAAAGATCATACATTTAAACTCTTAACCATGGCTACTAAGGTGGCATGTCATGTGGCTTCTACTTACGCTCTTTCACTTGATTTCTGATAACTCAAATACTTGCTCATTGTGTTCTAGTTACAGAAGCTTTTGTTCTGCTCTCTGAATATGCCAAGTTCATTTCTGTGTTACAGCTTTTGCAAGAAGCTATTCTTTCTGCCTGAAATATTCTTCCCCAAATCTTCCTATAGATGGCTCCTGCTTGCAATTAGATCTTAGTTTAAATGTGACATTGTCAGAGAGGCCCTGACCAGCTATCTCATCCTATCACTGAGAATCACATTAGTCTATTTTTGTTTCTCCATAGCATTCACTGCTACTTGAAATTATTTTATTTGCTGCTGTACATTGTCTGTCTCCCATAACTAAAGTGTATGCCCCTTGTGCATATGGACCATGTCTGCCTTTTGCATGCTCAACACACTAAGCTGTTGCCCCAAAGGAACCAACTACAACAATCAATTCCTAAAGTGGAGTGAGTTAAGTGGAGGAAGTGAGTGCTTATAAAGGATCATCAACCTCCACCTTCATCAACTCTGTAACTGCCTTCAAGAGTAGAATCAGAGGCAGGGCTCACATTTAAAGTTTAAGGAAGACCTAAAAGCCCTGTAACTTTTCTGTCTTCCTTGAAGAGTCTATAAAAAAAAAAAGAAGTATAGATTGACTTTAAATTTTGTCATAATGAGTCTTTTATTTATTCCTCACTGAAGTACTTGTATGATTTATGCCAATAATGTTAGTGCAAAATATGAATATTGATAACAAAATAGGATGTGTATAAGTGGGAAGAGTAATTATAAAGGAAGCTATAAAGGGATGATACACTCTAGCTAGACCTCTTTTACCTAATACATAGTGAAGCCTTACATCCAGAAATGTTGACATAATAGGACTGGGTGGAGCCTGGCCATTGGTATTTTTGGCAAGCTTTCCAAGACTATTAAAATGATTTGCCATTTTTGAGAACCACTGATCTAGACCAGCCTCTTCCTAGTTTAAATATGACTCAGAAACCCATATGATATATTTATATAATGTTTTTTGCACTTTTTATTGATTTTTGCATTGAAATTTTTCAAGAATTAAAAAAGTACAGTTATGCCCAGTTATAGAAACCTGGTAATAAAAACTAGACAGACATGCTTTTAAAGCCTGTTTGATTACACTCTGAATGTTATAAAGTTCTAACTTTTAATTTAATCGATAACGGGCATAGTTAGAAATGTCATGAGTTTATTAATATTCTTCTGGGTATTTAATATAAAGAGTATTTTCATAGAATCATATCAATAAAGAATAATTAGATGGAAGCAAAATATTTTAAAGTCTATTTTAATTTATGTTCTGGAGTCTTAAATTTAGAATTTTTCTATTTTTCTACAAGCATACCAAAAGCCAGCTTTTTATTTAAAGTATTATAAATAAATTTTGGTTATTTAATAGAAATTAATAAATAAAAATTACATTTTCTTTAAATGACATTTTAAATATAATTCCCCAGGAATGCAGGTGATATTCTCAAACCAAATGAAGACTTTGAATATATGTAAATATTATTTTTTTAAATTCTCAGAGTGGGGGTTCTCTGGTATATAAAATATATTCATCCTTTTAATCTTGATATGTACCCTTGATTTTTCCTTATGCTCTATGTCCTTAGCCATGGACTGCTAGTCTTCTATAATGAATACTTATTTATCACCTATCAATGCCGGGAGATTAATCACTGGGCATCAACCATAAAAAATATATATGTATAACTAGGATTCCTGCCCTCTTGAACCTTACAGTTTGGTCCAATGTTTCTCAACTTTATTGTGTATACAAGTCACCTGCATCTTGCTAAAATCCAATCTCTGATATAGTAGATCTGGTAAATGGCCCGAGAGTCTGCATTCTAACAAGCTCCCAGTCTTGCTGCTGGTCTGTGGATCACACTTAAGTAGAAGACCTTATCCTTCGTTGGTGGTTTTAAGCCTCAGTGACTCCTATTATTTAATCAGTACCAACCTATAGTTTTTTTACAAAGTGTACTATCTAAATCATATTCAGTACATTCATTCTTTTATCTTGCTGTGTAGTTCTGTTCTCTAACTTAATTATAACTTGTCTGAAGGCAAGAACCAAGTTTTATATTTATCTCTCCTAATGCCTGGTGTGCCTGGGATCAGAGAAACTATCCAGTGACTACTTAACTGGGTGATACTCCATGATTTAGGTTTAACGCTGCATAAAAGCTGAAGGGGGCATCACAAGATTTCTCAAAAACCCTAATGTAACCAGACTGAAGATCAAATGGATTTGGAGATCGTCATCTTTCCACTGAAAGGACTCCTGACCTCCTTCGCAACACACCTTATTAGGCACTCACCTTTTTATTTCTGGCATGTGAGTCCAGGAGAGGCCATGCTGCAGGACAGGACACCCACCCCCCCATGCCAACAGGAAGCAGCTCGTAGAGAAAGTATCCATGGATTTAAAAAGTTTGTGGAGAGCAATCAGCGGTGTGCCTCATCTGTAGGAAAGGTTTGTGGGAAAATACAGGTTCTGATTATTCCCACAGTGCCTCTTCTCAACCGAAATGGGAATTGTGGGCTTCATTTTATTATTTTAATTAGCCTTACACGGTGCATTACAGACCTCAAAGTGGTCAGAAAGCCACTTGTTACATATTTCATAGGTCTGTGTGCCATGGCTTTCAGATTTCAAATAATTTCATCCCTAGGCTTTGGCCATTTGGTACGATGATGCAAATGTGCAGGAGCCCATGCACTATTATTTATTACATAAATGCCCACCGAATGCTACCTAGCATCCTCATTTTATGGCTTTTCTTCTTTTTTTCTTTTTGAGACATGCCTTCTCTCAAGCTGACCTTACAGAAACGTGTTTCTCTGTGTTAAACTGCCTTCCTAGGGCACTGACTCTTGCATGCATATAGTGAGATTTCTGTCATGTTGCAAAAGGGCCATTTTCCTCGGTGACATGAGCCTTTTTCAACTGCTTCACACGTGCAGCTGCCTGCTGCTTTCGGGCCTGTTACTGTCACCCAAGGAGTGCTGCGTTTTATTCCTCTAGTATGAGTGAATCAATGTGACAATGACAATTAGTTTTTGATAGTGAATGAATTATAGAGAAAGCACAGAAAGCCAAAATCCAAGAAGCAATGTCCTGTTCGAGGGATAGTGAACCTTATCCTAAGCCAATGTTTGGTTGTTTGATTTTAGTCAAAGATGAATAAAACGAACAGCATCATCTCATGGAGATGGTCTGTGAGAGAGTGGGGTCTTCAGAATTGAGTCAATGCTGAACATTTTATTTAGATTGGAAAATATCTAGCTACCTCAGCAGACTGCGAAATCAACTGGAAGCTTTTCAGCATTTAATTAAGCAGGACAAAAGAAAGTCCCAATAATAACAGTGTGAAGCTGCTGGAGAAAAATTATCAATACAAAGGGAGAAATCATCAGTAATTAACCCCAATCTGAAACTACAGAGGAGACTCCCAAACCAGAGGGGAGCACATGCAAATAATGCTAAATTTGCTTGTTTTGAATGATTTCATGTTTAATTTCACTATAAATTCACAAAAACAGGGGTCTAGTTGCTAAAGAGAGAAAATGTTCCACGTAGCAATTTCCCAAACTTTCACAGGGAAGAGGAGTTTCACGTCTAACGTGAGCTTTGCCTTTTGTTCCATGGTTGGATTTTCCTGGTCTTCCGTGGTCTCTCTCCCTGCTGAGATACCTGAGGGGGAAGGAAAGGATACTGGAGATTGGGTTTGGGGCTTAAGGAAAGGAAAGGAGGGGAGGCATTCTGCCTATAAATCTGTGAAGACCCTTCAGCATCCGGGCAAACTGTGGCTTTCCTCACTGCTTGTCAACCATGGAGAATTTTCTTTTTAAAATTCTGGCTCATGTATTATCTTCTTTCATGACACCTTCCATGACCCCAAAAGGTTTGTCTGCTAGTAGCATTTGGATGCCTCTCGATTAATTAGTAAGTTTCGCCATCACCCTATGACGGTTTAGGCTCCATTATGACTCGTTTTTCTCCTCGTTGTAGCTTCTCTTTGGCTACCCTGGGACATAACCTGGATCTCGTGGTGTTCATCCTTAGAGTCCAGCTCCTAGGACGGTGCCTGGCTACACATTAGCTTCTTAACAAAAATTTTTCGATTTTCAGTGCTGAACTTTATACTCTGTTATTTTATATGCTACAGAGGCAAAATCATTGGACTCATGGAATAAAGTGACAAGTGACTAAATATTTGGAGCAGCTGATTTTCAAAAAGACTTGGCTTCGAGATGCCCACGTGGCTCAGCAATAGAACGTCTGCCTTCAGCCCAGGGCGTGACTCGGGGGTCCCAGGATCGAGTCCCATGTCAGGCTCCCTGCATGGAGCCTGCTTCTCCCTCTGCCTGTGTCTCTGCCTCTCTCTGTGTGTCTCTCATGAATAAATAATTAAAATCTTAAAAAAAAAAGACTTGGCCTCAATATCATAAACACAGACAGATTTTGAAAGAGCCATCTTGAAAATAAAAGAAATGTGTCCTGAATTGAAGAGATGCTTGCTTTCTAAAGAACACCTATGATACTGATGCATTGCCATGTAGGTTCTGAGAGTTCAGTAAATATTAATTCATAGAAGTCTGTTTTGTGTCATAGAATTAGTGATTATTATAGGTGTAAAGGTGGTAATGAGTTATACTTCCAAGATGTTGAGATTTAGGGAAATTAAATGTATTAAATGGCCTTACAAATCACAGAATGGATACCTACAATAAGGCCATCTGTTACATTATCAATTACAAAGCTTTATGTGGCATTTTATTCATAGCATTTATATATATTTTAATAGCCCATAGTATCAACCCTCATGCTTGAAGAAATTCAAATTTTGAACTTTTTGGAATTATTATTCATTCTGAAGACTTGGGAAATGCAGAGTTATATCTACCGTTTAGGTAAAATATAAATCATTTACAGAAATTAGCTTTTGTTTATAAGCCTCAATTTGAATGATGTATAAGTAGCCCTTTATATGACCGTAAAATAGCAACTGTGATTTTCCTTTAAATTAGCTCACAGTTTATATGCCTAACACCAGATTTGCTTCCTTAATTATTTTAAACTTGATTTTTCCCCTCTAAAGTGCCAATTTATTGTTGGAATGTTATCTCTTGTTCAATAATGGTATTTGTAGTTTGAACAGATGACACATTGTCAGGTCTCATAGTAAGTTAAAGTATATTTTTTTAAATAGGGGTGTTATTTTGGAAATAACTTCCTAAGCCATTGTTAAAACTGTTATTTTGAGAATTAAAGAGAATTTGGCCTAATGGTTGTTTAAACAAATTCCTGTGCTAATAGCATCCTACCATTGTAAATATCAGCGCTGAATGACATTACATATTTCAGTAAAAGTAACCCCCTGGTAATTGATTCTTGACTCATATTCTTTAACTTATTATGAATTGGGATTAGTCTCGGTTGTTTAATTTTCCTACCTCTGTGCATTTGCTCAAACTGTTCTCTCCACCTGGAATACCCTTCCTTCATATCTCTGTCTATTTAAATCCCAACCATTTTTAAGTTTCAGCTTGTCCTTCATATATTGTATGCCAGCCCAATGCCTCATCTTTGTAGGCATTCACTAAGCATCCACTGGCTTTCTCTCTTCCTGGAGGGATTTGTAGTCCAGTCCTTAATTATTTCTCCTTCTAATATGCACCCCCAGTAATTGCATTACTACAATTAACTATAATTAATTACATTCACCTAGTAATACAAATTCAACTAAATGTGCATGGATTGGGATTGGGGAGAGTATGTGCATGTGCCAGAGAGAGAGAGAGAGAGAGAGAGAGAGAGAGATTTTAAATAGAGGGTGATTTTATAGCTCCTAACCCATTCCATTCAAAGCAACTGTCCTAAATGAGCATGAGCTCCTAGACTCGATCCCTTAGCTATTCTCAATTACCTGTATCTCATAAGGTAAGATATCACCACTATGCTGGGTTGATTCAATGTGACCCCATAAAGGCTTATGCTTGATTTGTTGATCAAACAGTAAAACAACTATTTGTTCCAACACTGAAGAGGAGCCTAACTGAATAGGATTTAATGAACAATCCAGTCTTCAATAAGTTGTCTTCCTAAAGAATTTTCTGGGAAATTTTGAAACCACACAATTTTCCTCTGACTCACTGACTTTATAGTCTAACCTTCACTTAAATGTGACTTCATTATATCATGTAAATACTGTAAATACTTCTTTGCATATCTATTTTCTCTGTTAATTATGATAAATTGGATTCATGCTTTCAATTTTCATGCTCTTTCTCTCATTAACATTATACTTCTCCATTTTTGTCATGGCTTGATGGCCTCCAGATTTTCCTTCTTCACCTTTATCTGTTGGTCTTGATCGTGATGAAACACAGCAGAGACTTTAAATGTGCTATTGAATATGGCTTCTTCCCTTATGTTCTTAGGACTCACCATGAGAAGTACAGGGTTCCAGTAGCAACTGTTTCAAGAATAAACATTTGTAGCAGCTGGGAGTGGAGTTATCTCATCCCACCCAACTTCATCAAGACCCACAGCCAATAAGCTGTGATATGTCCTGTTTCTTTGTCAGTTCAAGGAGGATGATAGTGGTGGTGGTAGCATACTATGCATAGCGTAGGGTCCCTGCTGGTATTAAATGAGTATCTGACACGACGTAAGTGCTCAATAAGTGTCAACAGTTATCATCACCATTTTTTAAAAATGATTTTTTTTAAGTAGCCTACATGCCCAGCATGGGGCTTGCATTCATGACCTCATGATCAAGAGCTGCATGTTCTACCAACTGAGCTAACCACCCTCTCCTATCACGACCTTTTTAAAGCATAGTTTAATCACCTTAAATATAGTATCTCAATATTAAAACTTTATGAGATGAACACTATCATTATTTCCATTTAGTAGATGAAAAACTAGAACAGAGAGTTAAAAGTTTCACCCAAGGTCAAGAGTGAGACTCAGAACAAGAACTGTTGAACTCAGAGTTAACTCTGAGTTCACTTCTAACCACTAAGCTGTCTTCTTCTTGTTACTTTTGCTACTTACTACATACATACTCCAAGGCAATGTGGAACAGAACCAGCTAACTGCTAAAATGAAAGGGAACAAAAGAGGAATAATACAGGACAGAAAAGGAATAATATCTCAGAATATTATCCCACCACACTAAGTGTGTTGAGTAACCATAATGATTTTCACTTTGTTTATTTCTAACATAGCAGAACATAGCAGCACCTGGAAAGTGTTTTCACAAATTTCTTTTCCTATGGTGGTTTTCAGGAGGCAGCACCAAGCATATTTAGAAACGAAGGAAAGCAAAGAAGATAGTTTCTTTGCAAATCAGAATTATTAAAAATATTCACTTACTTGTATATGTGGACTTTTCACAGTATTTCAAGAGAAGTTAAGGGTCCTTTGTAGAAATGGTATATTTTAAACCCTAATGTTTATTGCACAGGAATGGTAAGGACATTGAATTTTCTTATGGAATTAAGTCTCTGATTTAGGTAACCCAGTCCTTTATCTGATGTCAAGGCGAATAGACTAACATTCAGCTGATAGCTATTTTCTAAGCTATCTTGTTTCCCCAAAGGCATTAGTGGTTGAGTGTGGAAGGAAGAAAAGCCCACATCATCTACTAGGATTATAGATAATTCTATAGGAGAGCATATCTCATTACATTTAAAAGTTACAGTGGGATCCCAACACAGTCTCACCAACAGTGGGATCTACAAAGCCTTTGGGTAGGTAATACTGGTAGCATTCCCCCTTGGAGAAGGGAAAACACCCAGTTATTCTGGCAGATGTTTTGCACTAGAATGTTTTTGGTAAGTCTCTTTTCTAGAAGAGAACTCCCTAAATTTTTAAAGGATCCAGTATTTATGACCTCTAACCCAAGGTTTGAAATAGAGGTCACTTGGGGCCAGACCAGGATTTTAGCTCACATACATAAGTCAGTAGATGGAGAAAGACAATGGTGGCCAGGACTTCCTAGTCAGCCTATGGGTGAGGGTCTTCAGTTGCCTCTTCAGCAGTGGAGTGATTTGTCTGACACTCATCAACACTATTTATTATCTCTACCCTACATATTCAGACTTTTGAGGCTTTGGAAGGAATCTGGAAAGTGGAAACCCCACTCTAAGGATCAATGTCCCCACTGTGAGACCAAAGAGAATAAATCTTTTCATGGAAGAGTCATTTAGAAGTCTGGAAAGAACAATCTTCGCAATGTCTTGAGATTTCTGCCAGTTGAAGAGAAGTTAAAATTGGAAAATGAAAGGTTAGGAGAATAGGCCACTCTAAAATATGACTGTAGGGGTTCAGTATATGCTTTGGTACGCTGATTATTTTGAGTTGTAGACACTTGAAAACCAGAAAATACAGGAAGAAGTTTCTGTAAATGCTCTGATCTGTCCTAAAGACAGATCCTTTAAAAAGAACTCACTTGTCACAAATCCTCTCCCTGGGAGTTTCATCAACAGGGAAGACGGACTCTTCCCACAGAAGAGATACTAGAAGTCAACACCAACACTCAGTCAAACCTTATCATGAAATATCATACTTCCCGTCTGTTCTTGTAAGGGTCCATCCATCTTCCCTAAACACCATTTACTCTCCCCCAAGAGGCCTACATCTCCTCTGTCCTTTCAGTATTAAGAGGGTATTTCAGTCCAAATTCTATGCTACATTGGGGAGTTATTTATTTTTTCCAGGTATCTCGTGTATATACATAAGGTATATGTGTTAATAAACCTCTGTTTGTTTGTTTGTTTCTTGTTAATCTGTCTTTTGTTACAGGGGTCTCAGCTAAGAACTCAGAAGGATAGGGGGAAAATCATTCCCTTTCCTTAAAAAGGCATAGTCTACTCCATATCATTATCTCCCCAATTCAGTAAAAGAAGTAAAGGTGGCACTAAGTCAGATCCAAAAGAGGAGAAACCAAGGCTCTGCATCTCCTTTGGCTGCCAAAATGAAATTTTCATTTTGTTTAGAATGCAAATATTTTTGTTACTAGTTAGTTTGGAAAATGATATTGCTTAATTTGACAAACTGAAACACATTCTTGTAAAGCCCCGAAAAACCAATGCAACCCCACCACAGCACATATTATGATATCTCTTTGGCACTGAAAATTCTCAACAACATTTTTCATTCCTTTCTAATGTGGGGGAAAAAATTGCTACAACAAAAGTTTTTCTTTTGGTGGATATGCCATAATCCTGCTAAAGCTTTTTGGTGTGTTGCCTTTTAACCTAAAATAATATCACAAGAGAAAACATTCATATAATCTAGTCAAAGCATAAAAATATACAGAAGAGAAATATACCTAATATTGAAGAGAAGACATTTTGAGCAAGATTTCTAAAAACTGATGAAATTACAGACTCTTATATACAAGGTTCTGTATGAGGAAGGATGGAAGTGAAATTTGCAATAAAATATGTAAGTTTAAAATGACAAGAGAAGGGATCCCTAGGTGGCGCAGCGGTTTGGCACCTGCCTTCGGCCTAGGGCGCGATCCTGGAGACCCGGGATCAAATCCCACATCGGGCTCCCAGTGCATGGAGCCTGCTTCTCCCTCTGCCTGTGTCTCTGCCTCTCTCTCTCTCTCTCTCTCTGTGACTATCATAAATAAATAAAAATTAAAAAAAATAAATAAAATGACAAGAGAAACTCTCAGAATGCTTCTCCAATTGAAGGAGATGACTAAATACTAAATTCCAAGGGGTTGTGGTTCTTACCAACTGCCTTCATCTCCCCATTATAACAGAAGTATGAACTCGTTTGTTCTGGCTTGATTCTCCTGGCCATAGACATGAGAAGAAAAGCAATGTAGTGATAATATGGAGAGACAGGCCATCCTTGGGACAGTTTGCATGTTGCCTCATTTTACCTCTTCTTTGGTGAATCTAGTATACCCAGGTAAGGGCTCTGAAGAAGCAATGTGAGGTATTATGATCAAACAGCCCACCTAGTTCAGTATATATCCTGCCAGATGATAATGATTAATGTGCTTCCAGATAACTATAGAAGGCAGACTTAGTCCCCCAGAATAAATCATTGCAGGTTTGCTAAAGGTTTGCCTCTGATGGCCATTGGCCTGTGGTTTTTCTAAACCTGGCCTTGGGAATCAGAAGCAGCCTGTGCCAGTAAAATAGAACTTTTAGGTGAGCCCAAGAACCTCCAGCCATTTCTATCAGCACATTTTATCAAGCATCTCTTTCATCTTCATTATATTCATGGGATCAGGGCTACTTGGCAGAGAAGAGAAAGGTGAGACCCATTCTCTGTTTGGTTCCAATGGGGCAATGGTTCTCAGACTTTCATGCACATCCAGATCACTTGGAGGAATGGCTGACACACAGACTGCTGGGCTCTCCTTCCAGAGTTTTTGATTCACTGGGTCAATCTCAGGAAAGCCTGAGATTTTTCTAGGTGATCCTGATGATGCAGTCTGGAGACCACACTATAAGAATCATTGTCATGGGGCAGCTAGAAGTGTGAGTGTCCAAGCAAGTGCTTTTCCAGGTGTGATCTTCAGACTTTGCACTTCGGTTACCTGTAAGGGACAGCAAGGCTCAGAGACCAAGGCTGAAATGGTCTAGTTTGGGACACTAGATAGAAGCACCCAGGCCTCTTCAGGCTCGTCATTCAGATAGAATCATTTGCAGCAATTTGCTTACATTATGAATCTACACTTAATATCAGTCTTAAATATTCTATATCATTGTTATAGAAGGTGATTGAGAAGCCATTTTAACCATGAAAATATTTGGGGGGAATAAAAGGGAAGAAGGATCTGTTTTGAACTGTGGGCATTTCAGGCCAGGGGACTCTAGGCAGCCCTTCTACAGGATTAAAGGACAACCAGAAACAGTTGCAACATTTGCACTTGTCATATACTTGCCTTTTTCTAATTTTCCTTAGTTTCCTTCCTCCCTCTCTCCCTTCCTTCCTTCTACATAAACTCACAAGCAAAATAAGTAAGGCATTTCTGGGAAGTAAAATACATATAAAATGTATTGGAATGTAATGGAATAAAATATGTAATGGAATAAAATACATAGAAAATACATAGAAAAAATCACCATCTTTAAGGTGTGCATCTGCCAAATTTCTATCATGTAAGAAAGTTTGCTAAAAAAGTAAACACTTGATCTTCTGAATCTGAAAGATTTGCTCCTTTTAGCATTCCATTGGGAGTATATAAAAAAAATTATCTTCCCCTTCTAAGTAGGTAACCATTTAGCTTCTGACATGAAATAGCTAATAACCATCTCTTCCTTTTTAAAAGATTGAAATCACTGTTGAAGGCGTGGTTAATTTTTAATGTGCTTTCTCCAAAAGTCAGACTAACTTTTAAAAACTCAAGTCAGAAACTAAAATGGATGTTATCCCATGAACGGATGACATCAATTGAAATGTATTTTTTTTCCTTCAAGGTGATTGATGTAATTTTCTATTAAAGTGACCTTTGCTAGAAATGTTTTCTCTGTAATGATTTCCTGTCCTTTGGGCTCAGCAACCAGAACAGAAAAACTAGCTTAAGCCTTTCAGCTACTTGATGTTGAAGTGAGAAGAGAAGTTGAGTCTGAAGGGAGCACAGCTGAGGTGCCATGAGTGCCAATTCCAAACCAGCCTTCTAGCTCCAACATCACAGTGCACTGTGGTCATCTCATGAAGATCTCTGCAACTTTATATTAAAGTCCCACTTCCCTTCTATTGTGAAGCATGTGGCCATGAGGGCTACACTCAGAATTCCAGATGAATATGCTAACATTATGTGTATCAGGTGTAGAAACATAAATACCTGTATTGTTGGGATGCCCTACAATCTTAAGAATTGGGCAAAGGGAAGCTAATAATCAGGTGGGGAAGGAGTGGGGAATATAAATATACAACTTGCAATAACTTGCTATTCTAGGATCTCTGGTTGGGAAATCAGGGTGTGTGAGTATGAGTGTGTGTGTGTGTGTGTGTGTGTGTGTGTGTAAATCAGTACTGCCTGGTATGTCATTCTCTGCCATTCTTTATTAGGTCTTTTTCTATCTGGCCTCTTTTTCCTGGCCTTTTCCTGTATATCCTATTGTATCACTTCCTGTGTGGAGTTCAGCACTAGCTCTAGTACAAAAATCTAATACAATACATTACTGATTGCATCTTAGAATGTGTGACTTTTCTGAACCCCGTACTTAGTACTACTGGGAATGTAAAACAAACAAACAAACAAACAAAAAACAACAACAACAAAAAACACCACCAGTATTTCTTTGATTTTCAGAGTGTTTAAGATTTTGATTATGAAGGAGGATTGTTTTCCTGCAGCATGGAAGCCTATGCTTATTACTGTCTGACACAGAGGCAGAATGATATCTGTGTCAGCCTCGCCTAAAAGGAAGTGGCTGTAACATGGGAGTCTCACGCATTTGTGTTTCTCTAGGAAGTGAACAGAGGCAAGATCTGCTTTTAAGCAATGATCTGTGGTAAGTAGTCATTATGGTTTACAAATTAAAATCTATTCCACTCCGTATAGAAAAAGCATCTACAGAGTATTGATATTCTCCTCTCTCACTATGCTTCATGCTGGATCAACTAAATCCACTCTGCTTTTGAACACACACACACACACACACACACTCTTGTTACTACCATTTGTTTTCTTAGGGATAAGAAATACCAATAATAAATACAATACAATGTAAGATTTTTGTCATTTGAACCTATACTTGAATTTGTTGAAAAGCACCCCCACCACCTTCAGCTTAAACATTATGAACTTTGCTCAGCATACCAGCTAGTCTCCCTGTAAATATTTATCCTTAATATTTAAATAGAGATCCTACCTGAATTTGAATGTATTAAGGTACAGAATAATGGGATGAAGACATAAAATGAGCTTTTGTCTAGTGCTTGTATCTGAGGTGATTTCAAGGAAAGATACACTATATCCTTGTATCAGAGACACTTAATCCACAAATCTTAGGTACAATCCAAGTTGTTTAGGTCAATTGAATTAATTTCAATGGCCTAAAAAGAAATAAAACCAACAATTTTGTTGCAGGAGGCTCTGGAATTCAACACATGCATATATATGTGAATTCAACCCCCCAAAGCCTAGGTAATGCAAGAAGAATTAAAAAGAGAGAGAGAGAAAGAGAGAGAAAGAGAGAGAGAGAGGGAGAGAGAAAGGAAGGAAGGGAGGAAGGGAGGAAGGAAGGAAGGAAGGAAGGAAGGAAGGGAGAAATGTAGGAGACTTTTTCCATCTGCTGTACTAGAATACCATAGACTGGATGGTTTATAAACAAGATAAATTTATCTCTCATGGTTCTGGAGGCTGGCAGTCTGGATTCAGGATGCCAGCATGGCTGAGTTCTGGTGAGAGCCCTCTCTCAGGCTGCAAACTTCTCCCAGCATCCTCATGTGATGGAGAACAGTGATTGGACACCAGCTTGCTCATGATTCCTATTAGGACACTAATCCCTTTCATGTAGGCTCCACCCTTATGACATCAATCTAAACCTAATTATCTCCCAAAGACCCTATTGCCTAATACAATCACATTGAGGGGCAGTATTTCAACTTATGATTCAGGGGCAGACATATTCAGTCTACATCAGAGAGAAATGGTGAAAAAGAACATAAAGTCAAATTAAATTACCCTCGGGTCCCTAACTATTTGCAAATACATATCTAACCCAATTTTCTACATGATCCTGGGTTGCCATCCTTCCATCTGTGACAAAGCATCAAGCTTAGCACTCTGGATATCAGCAAGTGGTGACGCATTTCTCCCGTTAGTCCAGTCTGAGTAGCTTGTCCTGTAGAGGACAGAGAAGCTGCTATGACTCTCAATCTTTCTTTGATTTGTCGGTGAACTATGTTCAATAGATACCAGACAGATCTGTTTGGAAGTGAGGATGCTCTCCACGGAATGCCTAGAAATAAATGCACAGAGTAGCTGGAAGATATGATTCTCATGGATTAACTAAAAAGCTGAATTTAAAACCCTTAACAGAAAATTACAAATCAGATATGCACAGGTGACTTTATATAAATATTTCATATACCTATATTTTTTTCTGTTATACTTTTAAACCTTTTTGACTTTCCTTTGGTACTTTCTGTCTTCTATTGTTCTGATTATTTTGCTACGTGATCCACTAAAGATCACAGATTCTCTATTATCAAAGTTTATTTTTCATGAATAATTTTAGAACTCAAACTGCTTGGTAGGTATAGTTGGGTATTTTATGGGAATAAATTTGGTAAAAGTAAGCACTTAAGTATTATTCATTTATAAATCACATTTTTTGGAAATTGTACCTCCAAGACAGATTGAGTAAGAGATTCTCATACTCAGTATTTTTCCTAAGTATCCCGCAACGTGGCTGCATAGCTCAGTGTGTAGACTTGCTGTTTACTAATCTGAAAATAATCTTAGAGTTGCACATAAAGAACTTTTTTACCCCCATAGGTCCAAGCAAGAAACAATGCCATGTGATGAAGACAATCTACTTTTCCACAAACAGCTCGGCTAAGGCCAGGCATATTACCAAGGCACCACTGTTCCAAGTGGGCAACATGTTAGGCGATCTTATTCATGCTGATGTATGATCTAATTTCAAGTTTTTCACTTTGTAAAAGTTCTTGTTTCAAGGAAAATAATTCTCCCTGCCTACATCCTATTTTTGTCCATGAAATGAATACCAAAAAATGCAAGATACCTTTGGAATAGAATTTTTTTATTATTAAGAGCTGATTCTGCTCTTCTTTGAACTACAAATGCACATTATCCCTTATCAATAAATCATTCCAATGGCTTCCGTCATCCCTCTCAGCCCAGAAAGTCACACTTCCTCTGGTCTGACAAACCTCTTAGGTTACTTCTTCTTTAATGTATGTCAAATGTATCTACACATCAAATGACATTTCAAGAATTCCAAGTATCTCAGGCCTTAAAGTAGAGTGGCATTCTAAAATAGTTGGATTCTATTTTGCTTTTAAAGAGGTAAAAGATACAACTTTAGGTGACAATATATTTACCCCTTAGGTGTTTTTGTATTTACCTTCCTTTTTTTTTTTTTTTTTTTTTGTATTTACCTTCCTACCTGACTAGATTAGGAGCTTGAATGGATTAGGTCTCTGTCTTCATTAACTTTTTAACACCCTTAACATAAATTGTGAGCAGAATTTTGAAATTTCTAGAAACACTTGTTTTTGTCTACTTCCCACCCCATCTCTACCCCTAAGAATGTGGACAACGTGAGAAGCAAAGGGGAGGAATATGTCACTGACATCCTTAAGGATTTTGAGGAAATAAATTTGGTTTCCTTTAGCTCTCTTTTCCCCAACACACACACACACACACACACACACACACACACACACACACACAACACAATTTTACTTTGTCCATCTTTACTTATAATCCAATATTAATATTAACCAAAAGTTCTGTGTTTTACTTACCTACTTTATTTAAACTACTCATTGTATGCGGGGAGATAATATTATTGGAAGTTTGATTTAGTGAATTGTCTGCTGTCATGATTTTCAGTGGCAAATACCAGAACTGGACATAGTATCTCTGTGCCATTTCTATTCTCAAAAGTGAGGTATTCTCCTGCCTCTCCTACTGGTCTCAAATACAACTTCTCTTGTCCTTTCTGACCTTTCTCTATTATTTATCACTATCATTTTCTTTCCAAATGTCTCCATTCTAGTATTTTTTTTTTTCTAAATATCCTTTGGGCTCTCTCCTCCTAAATTTGCCTATCTTGATCTTGTACTTTCTTGTGGCTACAGCCTGATTGCCCTCTTCTCCATGAAAAGGTAATCCACATTCATTTTGGCCCCACTTCCTCATTTCTCACTTAAAATGCAACTCAGAGGGATTAGCTTTTGTGCCAAGCAAAATGAAATTGCTCTGGCAAGGGTCAACAACCAATGGACATGTTTCAACTTTTATATTCTTGAAATAAAGGCCTAGAATAAAAGCAATAACTTTTATTGGATGGACGTATAAGCTCTTTGACTTTCACGAAACTCCTCGTTGCCTTCTGTGGGACCAGTTACGTCTTACCTCTTTGACTTCCACTTCTAAATTTCTCCTCTGAGTACCTCTTTTGCATACCACTTAAGCTATGATGATTCTCATGGTCTACGATTCTACTCACTTTACATCTTATTCTCTTTGGATACTATCCTATTCTCTTTTAGATGAAACCTTTGCCTATTTATGTATGTGAGAGGCAAATGTACCTCTATAGCTCCAATTTTCCCTGAGACAATCTAACTTCTTATTGCACATTTCCACCCAAATATTGTAGAAATACTTGCTATTTAACAGGTCTCTTTTGAAATAATTTGCAATTTTGTCTTTCAGATTTTCTTTTCTGCCCCTACATTGCATAGTTTTGTAAAAAGTATCACGTCCACCTGGAATTACCATTGAATCCTATTCCTTACCCATCACATCCAACCGATTGCCAAATCCTTTTGATGTCATCTCCTCAATTGTTGTGAAATCTATCTCCTACTTTGTAATGCAACCATCTGATACCAAGTACAAGTAGGCTCTCATTCTCATTAGCATGAAATAGTGAGAAAGCCAATTAACCTAATTCTTCATCTTCAGTGTGCTCTTTTCTTCCCACCTCACCAGCCAATCCATACCCATCTTGCACCCAGAGAGATGTTTCCAAAAAGAAAAAGGCTCTAAATCACTCTCCTTTTTAAAGCTTTTCAGTGGCTCGTCACCATCTACAGAATGAAATACAATCTCTTTGGCTTGGTATTAGGATCTGTACAAACTATATGGTTTATATTTCCCTACATTTGGTTGTTTGGCATCTCTTTAAGATTGGTTTTGGAACTGCTTGAATGGCAAGGCGTTTATTAAAAGTTTTGCCTCTCTTAATTGTGTTCATTCTTTAAGTTTCAGGTTAGTTTTCATCTCCAGGAAGCCTATGGTTCATCATAATGATCTCTTTTTTGTCATCTTGCAACATCTTATGTCTAGCTCTCTCCAATAGCTTTACCACCTTGTATTAAAATAACTTAGGTGTCTTCCTCTGCACTAGGTTATAAGTTCCTCAAGGCCATAGGTAATGTCTGATTTGTCTTTGCAGATCTATGTGTCATCAGAATACTTCATACAGTAGTACGAATATATGCATCTTGAACTGAATTGGACTATTAGTGCATATGTTATTTCAGTTATTACCCCAAATCTTCAGTGCTTCAGAGAGTTTTGATAATTCTCCCTATTATATGCAACTAGGGTTGTGATAAAAAGTTTTGCCTAATATATCTTATTAATCACAACCCTATGGGGGAGATAGTAAAATTCCCGGGTTGGTTGTGAGAAAACGGATTCACAGAAATTTTAAGTAACATATCCAAAGCCACACATCTAGTAAGTAGCAGATTCCAGATTTGTACCCAGGAAGTTTGCCTTTCCCATAACCAGATCTATACCAAGAAATTCCCTGGTTTTTCACATACTTTCTATATCTCAGGAAAAGGAAGTTTTGTTTTATGACTTATTTGTTCTTATAGATACTCTTTTGATGCAAAATAGGGATGGATTTACTCTGTTCTTTTTGGGGATATCAAAACTGAATTTCAAGTAAAGAAAAATCACATTATAAAGATGTTTAAGGATAACAATGAGTCAAAATTCCCACAACCCAATCTCCG
Organism: Canis lupus dingo; assembly: GCF_003254725.2. Lineage (NCBI taxonomy): Eukaryota > Metazoa > Chordata > Mammalia > Carnivora > Canidae > Canis > Canis lupus. The sequence continues at coordinate 44,685,078 of NC_064248.1, forward strand.
TCAGTCTCCACATTATGCCCAGAATGTATTACATAATGTAAGTGGTCATACTTTGGTTTTAATGAATAGCATAATTCATTGAAAAAAAATATGACTGTTTCCTGAACATCATCCATGCCCTCAGTACTACAGGCACAATAACCTAAAAAATAAAACAAAAAAGATATAATTTGAATTGATAGGAATATTCAGAAACAGTTTTGAAAAGTTACTTTCCTTCACTCATATTTATTCAAACACCTACTAAGTCTATCTGCACAGGTTTCTCTGCAACCCCCAGTATCTAAAATAGGGACAATGATCTAGATCTTTCAGTTTTATTATGATGTTTATGTGAGATAACCTATGTAAAGTTTCTGGTCCTAATTGCAGAGCAAATGCTCGATAAATACAAATTTCTCACTCTTCCTTATTCCTGCCTCCATTATGTTATTCATTAGGTGACTGCCATACTGTCCTCAGTGGTTTACCATTCTCTATCTCTTTTTCAATCCTATCTTCCACTGTGTAATCTGGGCACAAAGTGAGCTAATTACACCACTGGAAAGGTCAGCCTGTTAACCTTCAAAAAATGCTTATTAATAATGAAATTGAACATAAGATTTAATTTAATTTATATTTTAAATGAAGCCATTTGTGAGATTTTAGTCCAAGCCACTTGCAGGTCATTTGAAACCATGCATTATGGTCCATCCAGCCTAATCTACGTCCAAAGCTTTCTTCTTAATAACACAATCTAAGAATCTTCCCCTACATGTGAGACAAGAATTTCCATCAACATTTTCCCTCTCTTTGCCAAGGTAGGAGAAAGTATGAAAGTTCTTCCCTGTTGAATGTTTCCTCTACTTAAAACCAATTCATACTCCAATGCAAATTCATATGAACCTATCACTGTATATAATTTAGAGATGTCAAAGCAAGTTATTAAATGATTATAAAATATTGTAATCCTTCACAGTTTTTTAAAAAAAATTATTTATTTATGATAGTCACAGAGAGAGAGAGAGAGAGGCAGAGACATAGGCAGAGGGAGAAGCAGGCTCCATGCACCGGGAGCCCGACGTGGGATTCGATCCCAGGTCTCCAGGATCGTGCCCCGGGCCAAAGGCAGGCGCCAAACCGCTGCGCCACCCAGGGATCCCCTGTACAGTTTTTTTAATGGCTGTGGTTCATGCAGCAAAAAACACCTTTAAATAGGGCACTGGCCAAATTGATGAGATTATCTTTTGCCTTGCCCCTTGCAGAGTTCCCTCCCTCTAAAGAAGCCTTTGTTTCCATGGGCAACAGAGCTGCCAATGGCACACGGATTCCGAAGCGCTGGATTGACTCTCATGCCCTGAGGTAAACAGTTGCCTGCTGCACTACATAAATACTGAAAGCAAAACTCTCTTGGTAAAAGACCTGACCAGCATGAATAGAGGGCTAACTACAGGCTGCTCCAAAAAGCCCACCTCCCACCGTGCCCTGATAAAGGCTCCCAGAGAGAGTGCTATATGCCCTGTGGTTTCAATAATTTCTGCCATTTAGGGATGGGAGTCTTTTTGTCAGATGTTTGCAGCTTTTATATCGGCTTGACATACAACAGAATGTCATTAATGTTATCGTTGCCCTTCATTTTCCAGGGAGGACAAAATTTCTGGGAAATTTGTTTGTTTCTAGATCAAGGTGAGTTGAAGGAATTTTCATCTTGCTTTGAAACCAAGGGTATTCGGCATGTACATATAATCACACATTTTTGGCTATGAATAGTCAATCCTTTTCTCATCTGTAGGTTCATATGTGTCCCACATATGATATTAGGCTATTTTTAAATAGTATTTAAGGATAGTTGCAAAATTCAGATGGTCCTAGCAATGCTGTTTTTATAATGTAGGCTATCTGAATAAGGGTTAGGCAAAACATTCAGGTTGACCTTTTTTTTTTTTTTTCAATCTCATGAGAAAGTGCAAACAAAGCAGAAATAATACTGGGAGAGAGAAACCTTTAGAGTCTGGCTTTATATGACTGTTCTTCAACTATAAAGCAGTTTCCTCATATTCCAAACACCTTATGTTATTGAAAAGGATAGGATGACTTTGCCATATTTTGATGGTGTATGTCCTCTCTGGGGGCATGGGGCAGGGCATTTAGTCCACCACTGTATTCCCATCCTCTGGCATCATTTGCTGAATGATTGACAGGTAGATAAACAGAAGCATTTGCCAAGACGCTAAAATATTAAACCACACCACCTGTACTGGAGGGAAGAGACACATAAGCCAATACCTATGAGGCGTAAATGTTGTGGTAAAAATAGAGATTCTTCTAGGATTCTGTCATTGATGTCTGAAAAAGCACCAAAATGATGAACTGATGCTCAGTAATAAGATTAACTTCTGTTTGTGTGACTGTTTATGAAGCACATTCTCTTACTTGATGCTCACAGCTAACCTAGGAGGTATAGGTAAGTAAATGAAAGTTAGGAGAACTTGAGTTAGTTTGCTAAGGTCATTTGGCAGTTATTCGGGTCCTCAGGATCTTTTCTCAGTACTCTTTCTGGTCTACTTCGGCCTTCTCAAATTCTCAGTGGGGAAAACCAGGGTGAAGACTCTAAGAATGCAGAGATGAGTCAGCAGAATCAGTGTGTTGTGGTTGTCATTACTGTACAATGTTCAGATAAAATCCAAAATTTTTACATATAGATAAACTACAGATTCATTGACAGAATTTGGGCCATGCTGACAAAGTGTTAAGAGAGATATTCTAATGGAAACATGATTTTAGGAAATACATGCTAAAATGTTAACTACTAATATTTGTAAAATGCTTCAAACTGGGTTACACTTCCAGTTATTTCTATGACCAAGTTTTCTTCATTCCTAAAGTAATTGGTAAAACATCCTGAAGGCTTTGGAAGTATTGCCAGTGTGGTGTGTAGCCACATATAAATTCCCACCTGGGACCATTCAATTTCTGGTGGCTCCACGGACACTACCTGCACAGTGGCTTTCTGCAGTTAGTTCTTCAATTCCATCAGTGACATGGCACAACAGTGTGACTTGATTAGTTCAAATCTATCCCACACAATGGAAGATGTTCATTCCACATTTACTGAATATTTTGCCATATGCTAGGTACTATGGTGGATGTTGGCTTTATTTTATACAATGTAAAAGACATGGTCTGTATTCTCAACTAGGTTATCAACCACACAACAGTTTCTTCACCTTTCTATATAAAGAAGATAACATAAGTTTATAACAGTTAGGAAATGGCTTATGTAAAATTTCTAAAGAATGAATTTGCTGGATGAAGTCATAGTGGTTGATGTTATTATTAAATTGCTTATCACCTGAAATATTTATCACAAGAATTCAAATTTAGTGTGCAGGTGTCAAGAATGTTTTATTTAAAGTTACAGCTTAAGTGATGATGTCTTTTGTAAGCATTTGGGCAACTTTTTTTTTCTATTAGTAAAAATAATTTCTTTTGGGTTTTCAGGGGTGTCTATAACTGCAGGATGGATGTCATTGTTAGTCTCTAGGATTTCCTCTTCGAACAGATGATCTGGCTTCAGGTTCTTCAGTAGCCTCCTCTTGCTCAACTGTTGGCAAATTGATTTCGCGGCATTTCTCCTGGTACCCTTTTAAAAATATATATTAACATCTCAAGTCCCATTTTAAAAATGTACTAGAAGCATGAAGACATAAAGAAAGGGACATGGGCCTCAGAACCAAGTCAGACAAGATTTTGAACCTCAGTTCTATAGATGAGCATTTAGGTTTACTCTGGGGAGGTAATGAGCTTCTCTGGACTTCAGTTTCTTCATCTATAAATAGAGGTCAGATTTCTTGTTTTCTTTCATATTCACAAAGAAAATATCAATATAGTTATAAAGCCAAATAAACATATAATTGATTACTATAATCCTTTTCATAGCTGTCTTCATAATTTTTAGTGGTTCTTATATTCATAGGTAATGGCAGTTCTCATAAGTGTGGACTACTGAGGATCCAGTATATACAGTATCTTTTATAGCAGATTGCTGCTTTCATTGTGCAATGCATTTGAGGAACTGAATCCCAAGACTGATCTCCTCAGAGTAGGCAAATTACCAAAATACATGTATGTTCCTCTGTTTGGGCATCTTTTGCTTACATTCTTATTTCTTTATATATGTTCAGTAACTCTGTCTCACTACTGAGCTTTGTATAGTTAACATGAATATTGATTGTTGTGTTTAGCCAACTAATAAATACATTTAATTCATTGATTGAAAACAACCAGTAAATACATAAAGGCCTCAAGAACTGTAAGTGTTTTTAGGCAATGTTGAATATTTAAATGCTCTGACAGATGAATTGTGAAGCAATGAAAAGAGGACTCTTGCTTGGTTTTAACCAATTTTCCTAGGACTACCTGATTCAATAAAACTTCTTGAAAGCATAGAGATATTAAACTCTTATATACCAGTGCTCATAATAGGCTCATCATAGGTTGTAACATTGAGAACTGAGAAATATTTGTATAACTAACGTCTATTAATTTTCTATTGCATGCCAGGCACTCTGCTAGGCATTGCAGAAATTATGGTGGGTGAAAATAAACAATGTGGCACCCACCAAAGTAGACATCATAAACAATTCTCCAACTGGCCCGGTCTCTGCAAAATCACCCAATCCTCCAGTCCAACATGACCTGGGCCAGAGGTAGAGATCCCTGGTGTAAGCTTGGCCATTCATGGTCGCTCTCTTGAACAGTTGCAAATCTAATAAGAGGCATCAAAATGTTGGGTTCATTGAGGCTGAGCCATATTAATGTTACCACATAATATTTTACATATTATGTTACATATGTTACAGCGAGGACCACAAATTGATCCAGTGAGGCACTTGGAATTGCCTCAGCTTTACCTTTTGATTTTGTGAGTAAACCTAGTCTTGAGTTTAAGCTGACTTAAACCAATCAGGTTCTTGTAAGACCTATCCCCACAAAATACATTACATTGACCAATATAATATTTATCGATATGTGATATAATATTATATATATATATATATATATAATGTACTAGAAGTCCTAGCCACAGCAATCAGACAAGAGGAAGGAATCAAAGGCATTCAGACTGGTAAAGAAGATGTTAAATTGTTATTATTCACAGAGGACATCTGAGAAAATCTTAAAAACACCAAAAAACTACTGGAGTAATAGACTAATACAGTAAAGTGGTAGGATACAGCATTAATATAAAGAAATTGGTAGTATTTCTATACACTAATAATGAAGTAGCAGAAAGAGAAATTTAAAAACACCACCATTTATAATTATACCCAAAAGTATGAAATACCTAGGAATAAACATGACCAAAGAGGGAAAGACCTATACTTAAAAAACTATAGAATACTGATGAAAGAAATTGTAGATGACATAAACAAATGGAAAAATATTCCATGCTCAGATTGGAAGAATTAATATTGTTAAAATATCCATATTACTCAAAGTGACCTATAGATTCAATGTAATCTCTATCAAAATACCAACATCATTTTTTTAAAGAGAGTAGAACAAGTAATGCTAAATTTGTATAGAACCAGAGAAGACCTCAAATAGCCAAAGAAATCTTGAGAAAAAATAAAGCTGGAGGTATCACAATGCCAGATTTCAAGATATACTATAAATCCAGAGTAATCAAAACAGTATGATACTGGCACAAAAATAGACATAGTGATAAAACAGAATAGAGACTCCAGAAATAAACTTATGATTATATGGTAAATTAATCTACAACAAAGGAGACTAGAATATGCAATTTTAAAAATCTTATAATGAGATGGAATGATTGAGTATACTGGTTTTGAATTATGTTTTCTTTGATCAGATGAATTACCACCTAAATTTACCAGCTAATAAAAACACACAGAACTACGTGAAAGACTAAATATCTTAAATATGCTAGTATATTTGTTTATTTTTCTAACGATAAATTTTTTTAAAAAAATTTTTTGGAGAAAAATTACAACTATCTATTTGTAATGGTATGAATTCTTTAACTGTGAGAGAAGGCTGTACTTAATGAGAGGGTTCCATTTATTTACCCAACAAATTCTGTACACCATGCAATGTACCATGTCCCTATCCTTGTATAATGTATGATACAGGAATCTTTGAGTCCCCATCTGCTCTTATATCATTTGCAGCACCCAAAAGAGGGTAGTGTATGCAACTGGTACCCAAACACTGTTACTACCAGTGCTCAAATGGAGAGTTTGCTGGGGTCAAGTTAAGTGAAGCAATAGTATCTCATCCATAAGCACATACTCATTGTTTGAGTGCATGTGGTTTAATATAATGCCCTTGATGCTAAAATTTAATCATACTTTGAGTTTTTGAATGTCTTTTCAGCTATTCAGTATAATGAAAGTATTTCCAGGAAATATATTTATTCAGATCACAGATATTTATGCATTTCTTAATATACCTAATACACTCTGATGATTACTTCTATTTTGTTCTCTTGGAGCTCTGAGCTGCCATGCAAAAAGTTCTACTGCTATTTTTCAGGATAGACCTTGTTGAGGGTCCCTCAGCCTATATGGAGCAGAAGGGGCTCAATTGAGCCCAATCTTCCATCCATTGCCTCTATGGCACATTTGATTGCCCATTTTGTCCCCTCCTGACTAGCCATGATACCAGTTGAATACCACTCAGTGACCCCAGTCTCTGGCATGCAGAAAAAAAAAAGTACATCCAACAAGCCTTGTCTGAATTTCTGATCCATAAAATAATAAAATGAAATCTAATAATATTTTTGTCATTTCCACCTTTTATCTTTTTGGCATTTTTTTAGGCAACACTAGATAACTGGAATATGAGTAGTTATCAGATTAATATATAGTTATAAATTAAAAGAACTAAAATGGATGGAGAGATATAGCATTCTAAAAGACATTATAATGGAGAGCCTGAGAATAATGTCCATGATTTTTTTAATTCTTTCTCTATAATGAGTATTATGCTTGTATTATGTATATTGGAGTGGGGGTGATTGATAATGGGTTATAAGACTGTTAAGTAAGGAGAGATGAAGGTTAACATCATTCCCTACATAATTTTCCCTAAACCACTTCTATTAACTCACATTGAGGAGATATTATCTATAAACTGTTGTAGAGTGGCCTCTTACTTTTAGAAAGGATTAAAAAACCCCAAAAATAAAATTCAATATTTCAGAGATGGAAACTATATCAGAAAAGAGATTAATTAATAATATATTTTTTGAAAGGCCAGTGATTAAGCTCCCACCATGTATCAGGGGCTAAAATAAGTCTCCTATAGCCATTGCTCCTTTAAATTCATTTAAAACACTGATCTTTCAAGGTGGTAGGGTTTAACTGATTTTTATCCTACTAAACTGATACTTTAAAGGCATGGGTTGGTGGGTGAATAATTTTCTCAAGATCTGCACAGAATTTGCAGGTAGAAAATCTGATTCATGTCTGGTTATTTGATTCCAATATCTTCTTTGAAAACAATGCCATTATTATATAAGAGGAACATTATAGTTATGACTTGGGACTAGAGTGTGCAAAGAGTAACTGAATAAGAAAAAGTTTAAGCTGTGTTGCCACTGAGAACCAATAAAGCTTTTTTGTTATATTTTTTATTGAAGAGGTCTATTTTACTTTGAACTCTGAATATGAAAATGTGGCTTTCACAAACTACTGAACACACACACAAACACACACGCACACACACACACAGTTGCAATCAAACAAACACATACAAACACACCCCTGAGGTTTTCTAGCAACTTTACATCAATTGTTTCCTTAACCTGAGAAAATCCTTGAGTAAGATCTACAGTAGACAGTACAGCAGAAGCTCAAAAGAAAGGCAAATCAAATCACATACACAGACACACACACAAAAGTTATGAGTTGGCCTGCATAGGATAGGCTGCTGCAATACTTTCTTGATGGTGAATATCAAAAAGGTTCTTCCAATTCTGTTTGATTTTAAGCACATTTAGATACATATTAACCTAATTCAATTTATTTTTATCAATTATAAAAAATGGAAGATGTAACTAAATCCTCAATTTCTGTGATTGGAATCTCTTGTTCCAGGAATCAAGGATTGATTCATCTTAAATAGGACAAATTTTAATTTGACTTATGGAAAAGTGGATAGATTGGGACTTCCTTAACGATACACTTCTAGAAGGCAGGAATGTGTGTAATAATGCTTCTGTGTAAGTCTCCCATTTGGGCTGTTTTACTTATTACCAAGCATGATTTTGAAGTAGTACTTGTTTGAGACCGCTGCAGTGGAGTCTATTCTATTGCCAGTGACATCTATTTTACCCTTAGAGGACACAGATCCCTTACCTCTAAGTCTGTGCTGCTAAAGGAGAACTAGATTCATTTTTTTAAAAAGATTTTGTTTGTTCACTTGAGAGAGAGGGGGAGCATGAGCAGGTGGGGGGTGGGGAGTGGGAAGAGGCAGAGGGAGAGGGAGATGCAGACTCCTCACTGAGCAGGGAGCGTGATGTAGGGCTCCATTCCAGGACTTGCAGATCATGACCTGAGCTGAAGGCAGGTGCTTAACCATCTGAGCCACCCAGGAACCCCGAATAACATTTGTGGTAGAGCTAAACTTGTTTCATCTTTGATTCTTCCTCTGTCATTAGAATGTCTCATACATGATTTTCTGTACTAAAAGGATATGACGTTTTATTTCAAAGACTCTTAACACTTTCTAGTGACTTCTTACCATGTCAGAAACCAGAAAACACAGAAGAAATCTCGTTAAGGTGCCAAGGATGTTTAAAACAGTGTAACCAGTATTTATTTATTAAGTACCATGAAATGGTGTCCCAGGAAAAATTTTATTAATCCTACAACCATAATACTTAAAAATTGGCATGACTGGTAACTTCACATCATACATATAATTTCTACTTCAAGAAAAAGTATATATTTGTCAAGTGGCTTAGAAAAAAACAGAATGAATTTTGGGGGAACTGTAAATATAGAGATATAAAGTATACACCAGGGATCCCTGGGCGGTCAGCGGTTCAGTGCCTGCCTTTGGCCCTGGGGCGTGATCCTGGAGTCCCGGGATGGAGTCCCATGTTGGGCTCCTGGCATGGAGCCTGCTTCTCCCTCTGCTGTGTTTCTGCCCCCCCCCACCTCTATCATGAATAAATAAAAATTAAAAAAAATCTAAAGTATACACCATACGTCATAATGCTACTGGTAACTATTAAGCACTTTTTTTGCCAAGGGTAAAAATATGAATATTGACATAAAAGGGTGGATAGGTAACTCTAGGAAAAGTGCTGATTTTGTTAGCTGCAGAAACTCAACATTCCTAAATTAAATGCAATAAGGTGAAGTGTCCAACACAGTGATCGAAACAGTAGGTACTTAATTATAAGTATTTGGAAAGCTGAATGTGAGGAGACCCTCTTGTTACAGATTGATTACATTTGACACATTTAAAAGGCAAGTGGACAGTCCTTTCAGATCAGTGGGTAATATGTATAGTATGATACAACTTTCACGTTGGGAGGGGAAGGATACAGACTCTGGAGGCAGACAAGTTACATTTGAAGTATGGCCAGGAACTCATACACATGAGCTATGTGGGCTGGACAATAAAGTTGAGAAGAGTTTTATAAAGAGGCTCTTCACAAAGAGGTAGACAAAGTTCAAGAAACCCAACAAGGGATAGTACAGTGCTCAGGCTCATGACAGGTAGGAGTCCTTACCCTACATCTGAAGGGACAAGGAAGGGACAATTGGCATAATTCTGAGGAGTCTGCCTAACGACTGGTCCCTAACAGAGGGACCCAGCAAGGAGGGACCTGGGGAGAAGTACCCTGACCTCTCTCTGCTACAGCTAGTTCTCACATTTCCTGCCATTTCTCCACTGGACAAAGCTAACAGAGGGAGGGGGCAAAGGAACACGGTAGAGCAGGTTACTGAGGGTCAGCTGCTCAGCAAGACGGAAGAACTCAGAAAGGAGTTGAGGGAAGGCTATTAGGTAAAACCCAGTACCCACACCTACGTCAGCAGACATTAGAGCACCAGAGAGAAACTCTTTTTTCCAATCCCAGTGCCATGTGTCTATATTTTGAAATTCTTTGCAGCACCTCTTCCCTCTTGACAAAATCAGAAAGGGGAAGTTACCGAATTCACATGTTTTCCTTTTCAACTTGGCTGCCAGTAGGGAAACCCCTACGTAACGGTAATGCAATAATAGTAACTCAATTAGCAGTAACTATAATTGATTGTTTCTTGTTCTTCTTCTTGCCTTTTTTTCCCTATCATTTTCACAGCTCAACTGCACTTTTAACCAGTGGCTATATACTCATACTGACTGAATTCATTTATAGCTCCGCTACTTACTACCTGTGTGATCTTGGACAAGTGACTTCACGCTTGCCGAATCTTAGTCTGCTCACATAAAAAATGAAGATATCTTAAAAAAATAAAATAAAATAAATAAAAAATTTTAAAAAATGAAGATATCTTGATATGTCCTATGATTTTTTTTTCATTTGGACATACAGGAGGAGCTCAATAAATGCTATTTGCAATTGTTGCTTCTGAGAAGATTTTTTCAGAGTAATTAATTCATAAATAATTAATAATATATATGAACTATTTATTTGTATAAGTAAAAATAAATTATAATGTAACCACACTTTCTTAAACTGAACATGGGGGTCTTCCTCATAGTACTGATGTGAATATCAAATGAGATGAAACATGGAGAGTTCTTTGTCATCTAGGGCACACTCATGAATGCAAATTCTTGTTATTCTTATTAGTAGTAGTCACAGGATCTCTCCTTTGTCGTTGAGTTCTGTCCAGCAGGAGAGGGATGGACTGGCTGAGCTTTGATCTCAAATTTGGTCTTAAAAGGCTCAGGACAGTGTGTGTTAGGTCCAAAATACCAAAGGAAGGGCGAGGTCAGTCAGTCTCCACCTATCTAGCTTCTACTCTGGAAAATGAGGAAGTTCGACCAAAAAGAAGTCTGAGAATAAGGATTGCAAGAATAAAGAAATGAGGATAATATGCTTACCCAGAGATGTTTTTTCAAGAGTTAGAACTAAGCCAAGCAAGGTACTTTTCCAAGGTTATATTTTAGGTGATTATGCCAGCAAAGAAAATGATAAAAGACGACCTAAGAAACAGCAGGATAATGAGGGCATTTCTTTGGCATGGATATTAAAGTCCAGTGGCAAAGCAGTTGTGATTTACTATTCTCCCTTAATGGAAGTATTAAAATATGTATATGTTATTTATAATGTATACAAAGCTATAGAGTTTGTAATCTCCAAAGAGAAACCATGTGTTTTAGAAGAACAAAATCCTGGACAAAACCAACCTACTAGAATACGGTTTCTTTATGATCCACACTGGCATAAGCATGGCCTAGCCCAAAATACCTTGACATGACTTTAAGACATAACACAAGTTTATGGGTTCCTGGGGGTGGGGGCTGGGTGTAGTGTGTGTAGGTGTGAATGTGCCATTGCAATGCTGACCATTCTACAAATCTTTTAACACTTGGGAAGATTTGGGAATTTTTATGACCCGGATGTCTTTTAGTTTGGGGCCTTTTAATGTGCCTGTTTGTAGTTTATCACATGAAAGCTGCCTGGGGTGGGAAGAATTGCAATGAAGCCATTTCAGGAGTTCTCAGTTCTAGTCCCAGCGCGGTCATAGATGAGCACTGTGACCTTGAACAAAGTCATTTAACCTCCCTGGATCTCAGCTAATTCATCTGTAAAGCACGGAGGTTGAACTCTGTGATCTCGAAGGTCCTTACCAGAGGTAAAGTTTTACGATTCTCTGTGAGTTAATTATTGAGGTCTTTTGGGGTCAAGTTTGCATCCTTCATTGTTTAAGGCAGCAATAAACAAGAATAACCTCTGCTCTAAAATTAGAATATTCTGGAACTTGCTAGAAATAGATGAAAATATTCTAAGGAGAGTAGAGATTACATCATTTGATCTAGGCATGAAGCTGAAAAATTCAAAACAAAGCCTATTTGCCATCTCCTTAAGTGTTTCACTTGTTCAAAAACAAATCAAGACTGAGTCTCATTATTCCCTATGGCTCAAAGCCACATAACGCTGTGGGTGCTGTGGGTAATGCCTCTGCTGTGGTGTGACATAGTCTTTGGATCTGCCTCCCTTCCTTGTCAGTGCCAGTAACAAAGCCTGGTTTCTTTTACGCAGAGTGGATTTAAAAGAAAGGCATGACAGCGTCTTTTCTGTAGCTTAGATTTCTTTGGTTGCACATTATATCTCACTTCCCTAGTGTGAGGCCACTGGCCTGTGTTCCAACTTTAATTCCCTCACAGATGTTAAAGAGACTAATAATATCCCCAGGGCCTGTCTCGGATAGAATAGCACAGGAGACAAAGGCTGTCTTTGGGACATTTTAACCTCCCTTTTCAGAGCCATCACCAAGTGCCTAGCCTGGGCCCCATTCTCTCCGAGCTCGATTTTGATACTGTTATTATCTGTTAGCTGGCAAGTATTTGAGGTGTTGCCCACACAAGGGGCTTTGCCTTATGATAGTGTATTCTCGACGCTGAACAAAACATAACAAAAAATCTTGAGAACCAAAGGAATTCTAATTTTACCAGAAGCGAATGTCATTTATAAAATTAAAAAGTCTCTGCAGGATGGGGGTGGGGTAAGTTAAAAGTATTTATACATATATTCTCACAAATAGAATCCTTTAGGCATTGTAGACAGATAGGTGGACTGGGTGGGTAATATGGGATATTAGAAAAAACAGAACTGCCTTTAAATTTTAGCCCTCAGCGTGGTTTCTTCACTTCCATGAGCCTCAATTTTCTAATACAAGAAAAAAAAAGAAGGAAAGTGTATAACCTCATGTGGGCTTTCCATGAGGTTTAACTAGAATGATTTATTTAAGGTCCCTGGCATAACTATTGTGTGATTTATATGCATTTCCTAAATACTCATTTTTTTTTCTCTTAAAGAGCTATTATATGAAATAAGAAGGTGGCCATTTACATGTTCCATGTAACAGAAAACACGATTAATAGTGACATAACAAATTTTCTCACATAAAATAACATCAGAGTTAGGTTTTGCAGTTTTTTGGTGTTTCCCCTGCTGATTACAAAATGGCTATAACTTTTCTAGGCACCACATCCATACTCAAGAGGAGAAGAAAATGGCGGCAGGTCCTTTGTTTGGAAAACAAAGATTTGTAGGAGTCCCACAGTATACTTTCCCCTAATTCCACTGGGCAAATTGAGTCACAGGGCTAGAACTAGCCCTGGGGGAAGCTGGGGAAGTGAAGAATAAGAGGTCATGCCGGAATTAAACCAGGAATTTTCCAACATCTGAGTCTCCCAAAACCAACTCCGTTCCGGAAATAGGCTTCTTCTTTCTGTCAGAGGAGATGGAGAACCAGTCTCCATCTGGAGAACTATCTGGATCTTTGTCTTCAAAGCAAACATATAGAACTATAGATAGACTAGAGAACATGGATCTTAGGAACTAACAAAACACTGAGAAATCCTTGGGAAGACTGAAGGTTATTAGAAAATCTTGTGGGTGGATGTGACTCTTTATGGAAAGATGGCCATGACCAGACCCAGATGGGACCTGAAGTGGTAGTAAGAGGATAACCCTTTTCGCCCTTCCCTGCATCACTTTGTGATATCATGGCTATCCTTACTGACAGGGATCATCAGTAGCAGCAGCAGGGTTCAGATGGGTAATGCCAACAAGCCAAAAGCCAAACTGGGGTGAGGAAAACAGGTACAGGCTTACCTTCTGCCCCTCCAGCACCTAGGGTACTAGAATTACAACTCAAGGAAATGGTCTGTGCCAATGTTGCCTATTTCTACAAGCTAAGACCAGAAGAGTTTAGTACTGGTGCAGCATCATATAGGAGTTTTTACACCGTTCTATGGTGCCTGGAGCCTCCATCTGCATTTCACTCAATATATTTTAAACTTACCAGAAAATACACAGTGTGAGATTTGGCCTTTAAAAATTCCCAAGTATGCTTTGCCAGAAGTAGTAGCTGCTACCCCGAGGAAGTCATGAGCTTATAGGCTAAAATGGATAGATATCTATGGATGGATTATAACAAACTGAACAATACATGTAACATGAAACTGAGAGTTATGAGACCTCACAAAGCAATAATTTAAAATAAACATAATAGGGGCACCCAGGTGGCTCAGTGGTTGAGCGTCTGCCTTTGGCTCAGGTCGTGACCCCGGGGTCCTGGGATCAAGTCCCACATTAGACTCCCCACAGGGAGGCTGCTTCTCCCTCTGCCTGTGTCTCTGCCTCTCTCTCTCTCTCTGTGTGTCTTACGAATAAATAAATAAAATCTTTTTAAAAAATAAAATAAGCATAATAAATAAACTCAAAGACATAAAACAACAGAGGAGTAAGTCATATAAAGAATCAAGTGGGAATGTAATAACAAATATAATCTCTAAAATAATTGACAGAATGAGAAGAATGGAGATCACCAAAAACCAAAGTTAGTGAGCTTGAAGAATGAAGGACTTTCCCAGACAGGAGGATTAAAAAGAAAAGAAAAAAAAGGCGGGGTGGGGGGTGGGGGTGGGGAACTGGGTAGATGTGATTAAGTTAAGAGTCTTGAGATGGGGGGGATCATCCTGGATTAGCAGAGTGCAAATGTGGTGAGGGAAGCAGAAAGATTTGAGGAGACTATGCTGCTGACTTTGAAAATGGGGAAGGGGCCATGAGCCAAGGATGGAAGGACTGAAGCTCTAAAAGCTGGAACAGGCGAGAAAACCAATTTTACCCTACAGCCCTCAGAGGGAGTGTGGCCCTGCTCAAAACTTTGGCTTTGGTCCAATCATAGACTTCTGACCTCCAGAACTGGAAGATAATGAATTTGTGTTGTTTTGAGCCACCATGCTTGCGTTAATTTTTAAAGAGGAGCCATAGAAAATTAATACAGATTTATACAGGGTTGAAGTAGAAATATTAACATCTTGAAATTAGAAATCCCAGAAGAATGGGAAGGCAAGGAGAACAGAAACTATTTGTAAAAATAGGAAATATTTTTAAAATAACAGGAAAAATATTTTACAGCTAAATATAAAAATCTTCTGATTGAAAGGACCTGTAGAACAACAAATAGGAGAGACAGAGAAATACTCACATTAAGAAATTATAAAAAGAGAGCATGTAATTTGGTCATAATAAGGATCTTCATTAAATTCCTAACAGTCATATCACAGAGATTTCCCCTCTAACTAAATTACAACAAAATTAGAAATTGATATTCAAACACTAGCTTTGGAAATGTATTTTTAAAAGCAACATGGTACTTTACTAAATGAAATACCTTAGGTTGGAAAAGAAATTATGAAAGAATTTTAAAATTAGGTATATTCAGAATTATTTTCTATCTAAAAAAGAAAGTATATGTCAGATTCTATGAAACACAAGCTAACGTAGTCCTTACACGGAAATGATAGCTTTAACTATATCAAAATGTATATTTAAAATATATAAAGATAGTTGAAATAAACATGTTAAGCATTCAACAAAAGAAGTTAGAACATAAGGCAACAGAAGAAACTCAATGAAACACAATAAAAAGACTAAAGATAGAATGAGAAAAATAGAAAGTGAAATAGAAAAACCACAGGAAAAAAATTTTAAAATGTGTTCTTTGTGAAGACAAGCCTATCTTTGACAAGAGAAAAAATAGAATAGGTACAAATGAACAAAATCCTGATGCAAAATATTTAAAAGCAAAATCATA
This sequence comes from Canis lupus dingo, assembly GCF_003254725.2. Classification (NCBI taxonomy): domain Eukaryota; kingdom Metazoa; phylum Chordata; class Mammalia; order Carnivora; family Canidae; genus Canis; species Canis lupus. The sequence continues at coordinate 44,700,875 of NC_064248.1, forward strand.
TTATGAACAACTCTATAATAATAATTTTAAATCTCATAAGCCTACTCTAATTTGATTCCAACAACCAGATAAAGGTAATATGAGAAAATAAAAGTAAAGATTCATTTCATTTATTAAGACAAGAAAGATCCTAGAGAACATGTTGGCTAAGGGATTCCAGCTGTGCATTAAAAATTAACACACTGTGATTGTCTTCCCTGGGTTTCCTCAGAAGCAGGCACTGAGACAGACTCACAAGGAAGGCTTTAGGAAATGATTTCAGGAAACATTGGTGGGAAAGTAAGAAAGTGATTCAAGGGAGGGAGGGCTGTTAAGAAAGGGTTTGTCAGCTGGGAAGTCCCGGGACCCGGTGTGGAACACCTGCCTGAGATAAACCTCACCTGGGAAGCACGGGGGTTTGGTTGCTTATAAATGAACCTCCACTACTTATTGGTTGAGAGCTGTTCTTCTTAATTAAGATGTTACCAAATAAATCAGTATTCTAGAGCCTTAAATATTACCTAAAATAGTCCGAATCAGTTAATTCAAAATATATCACTCTTTCAGATCGCATCTTATCTAGGAATAAAGAAAAACCACTCTGATTTTTCTCTATTCAAAATAAGTATGAAAATGAATATCCTAAGAATGCTCTCTTCACTTTTCAACGTGAGTTGATTTTCAGTTGCTACAAGATGTAATTACATTTTCAAACATTTGAGGGGCTTTATTTATGAAGAAAAGAACGCTACTGGCTTCTCATAGTAGGATGTTGCCTGTCCTTTTCTTAAAATAAAATTTTAAAGTGTCATCTTAACACTTTCATTTCTTTCAAGTGAAATTTGGTTTAAGGGTGAGAAGTTGAAGAGAAAAAAACACATGCACACACAATGCAGTCTTTGAATTAGGCTGCTGAAGTGTTCTCTTCTTACGGAGATTGCTTACGGCTCGGTCTATTTTCCCTGCAATGCCTCATTAGCTCTGAACACATTTTTCCCTAGATAAATTTAAAAGCTCATCCTAATTAGACTTCACTGGGGTGGTCTGAATTATTTGATCCATTCAGAAAAACAACTGGAAAAAGATTACCTTGGGCAGCTAGCATGAATGATAGTCAGGATAGCCATGGTGATTTTAAGCTTTGGGTTAGGTTTCATGGAATTTTCAACAATCCAGCCTCAACACCAGGTGATAAATAGTGCTCACAAACACTCTCTTTGATCTTATTAAGTACCTTTATAACTGTAATAGTGTTTTCATCTTCCCTGGTCTCATTTAGATTCTGATGCCGTCCTACCCGACCAAGTCATTTTAAACAACAATGAATTATTTAATGGTCGGTGGACTTAAAATTGCTCCTCTCCAATTTTACTATCAACTTCCTTCATGATCTTTCTCCTCATTTCGACCACTGCAAAGCTTTCCAGTCTGTCCTTCACAGCGATGGTGGAGTTCTCTCTCTATAACTGCCCATGCAAGACATGTGCTCTAGGGGCTTACAAAGTTCCTTGTCCTTTATCCACTGTCATGTCTGAAATGACATCTTCTAGTTTTCTATTTATTAGACTACAATCCCCTACATTTTTCGCCTTTCCAGTTATATTCTTAGGATCTAACAGATGGGATGGACAGTGTGTAGCATGGAAAGTATGGTATTAAACAATTTAAAAATGAGTTGACTTAATCTGAGCATGTCGCATTAATATTTTCCCACAGATGACAGGACATAGTAAAAAGTTGAAAGCATGGTACACAATTTCCTTCACAAATAAAATTCTTTTTACTTCCCAGGTGTATTTCTAGTTGTCTTTCAACAAATGCTATGACCAAATGACATTTAGTTTGTAACATGTCCTGCTTCTCTTCTCTATGCCTTATGTTAATATTTTATTAGGAAAATTATCAAACATACAGAAAAGTTGCAAAAATGTCATCAAAGACCCATATTACCACCACTTAAATCCTACAACAAACATTGTGTTTCATTATACATATCTACCCATATATCCATCCATCAATTCATCTTATTTTTATCAATTTCAAAGAAGATAGCAGATGTCATTATCTTTAAACCCTTCAACATACTTACAATTATAAAGTAAATATTTGGGATTTTCTTTGCTTTCAGTAAAATTAACATAGGATGGAACACAACAATCATGAGTATGCTAGCCAATGAGTTTTGACGAATACATACATCTGTGTAACTGGTAAATTATTGAAATACCAGCCCACAAAATTCACTCATGTTCATTCCCAGTCAGTACCAATTCCTACCTTTTCAGCTATGATTACCATTGTATTCTGTTCTGCTTTTTTTTTTTTTTTTAACTATAACTTTTGCTTTTGCTTTTCTGAGAATTTCATACAAATGAAATTGCAAAGCATGGCTCTCTTTTGTATAAGGGTTCTTTCACTCAGAATAATGGTTTTGAGATTCAACCAAGTTATTGTATGTATCAGTAGTTTGTTCTTTTTATTGCTGAGTTGTATTTCATTGTGTTAACATAGTACAGTTTTTCCATTTCTGTTTATAGAAACTAAGGCTATTTCCAGTGTCAGCTATTCCATATTATGAATAAAACCTGTATAAACATTCTTATACAAGTCTTTTTGTTGGCATTAGCTTTCATTTCTTTTGGGTAAATACCTAGGAATTATTGGGTTAGGAAATAAGTGTGTATTTAATTTGATAAAGAAGTGCTGGAACTTTTCCCCAAGAATTTATATCAGTCTGCATACTCACCAACAGTGTATAAAAGTAGGAGTTTCTCCATCCACACCCTTGCCCTTATTCAATGACGTCAGTCTTAAATTTTAGCTATTCTGGCTTCTATAGAGTGGTATCTTATCCTGGGTTGTTTTTTTTTTTTTTTTTTTTTAAGATTTTATTTATTTATTTATGAGAGACTCACAGAGAGAAAGGCAGAAACATAGGCAGAGGGAGAAGCGGTTCACTGTGGGGAACCCAATGCAGGACTTGGTTCCAGGACCCCCAGATCACAGCCTGAGCCAAAGGCCGATGCTTGACCACTGAGACACACAGGTGCTCCTCATCCTGGTTTTAATTTGCATTTCCTTGATGGCTACTGATGTTGAACAGTTTTTCTCATGCCTACTGGTTATTTGTGTAACTACTTTTGTGAAGTTTGTTAGTGTTTGCCAATTCATTGAGAAGTTTTGCCATTTTATTGTTAAAGTAGGGGTTCTTTATATATTTTGATACATGTTAGGCACATGTGTTAGGCACATGTGTTATGATTATTTTCTATGGGTATGTTTTTCTCCTATTCACTTTCTTGAATGGTGTCTTTTGATGAGAAATTTTAAATTTTGATGAAGTCTACTTCATTAATCTTTATCCTTTTGTGATTTTTGCTTTTTGTGTCCTACTAAGAAAAACTCTTCTTAAACCCAAGTTGCAAACATATTATCCTATGTTTCCTTTTAGAAGTTTTTGTTTTATGTTTATCTCTATGAGATGTCTCAAATTAATTTTTCATGAGTGGTGAGGTAAAAGTCAAACTTCTTTCCCTACTAAATTACTTTGACATCTTTATTGAAAACCAAAAGACTACATATAGGCTATTTTTGAATCTCTGTTTCAGTTGCTATGTATACCTGTCATTTTGTCAGTACCATGCAATCTTGATTTTTGTGCTCTATAGTAAGTCTTGAAATAGTAAGTTCCTACTTCATCACGATTACTTTGTATGTTTTAGGTTCTTTGCATTTTCACATTAATTTCAGAAGCAGTTTCTCCATTTCCGTACAGATGATTGCTGAAATTTTTATTAGGATTACAATGAATCTACAGATAGGTTTTAGCAAAACTGGCATCTTAACAATATTGAATCTTCCAATCTATAAGCAGGCTATGAATCTCCATTTATTTAGGTATCTTTAATTGTCCCCAGCAGTGATTTGCAACATCCAGAATAAAAGTCTTGCCAATCACTTCAAAATTTATTCCCAAATATTTCATCCTTTTGATGCTACTGCAGAGAGAATGTTTTCTTTGATTTTATTTTTTTAAACTACTTGCTAACCGTATATGAATGATGCAATTGTTTTTCTATATTGAACCTATAGGTGTGACCATGCTAAATATATGTATGATTCCTAGTAAATTTTTGTTGACATTTTTTGGGCTTTCATCATAAACAATCATGTCATCTGTCTTAGTAGAGACAGTTTTACTTATTTCTGTCTGATTTCTAGCCTTTGTACAAAGACGTACTTTGTACGTCTTTATTTTTCTTGCTTTATTATAGAGACTCAGACCTTTAATAAAATGTTTAATAAAAATAAGCATAGGTATTCTTGCTTTATTTACATCCAAAGAGTAGTATTTCTTCTTTCACCATTAATTATGATGTTAGCTTATTTTTTTAGACATGCCCTTTATAATAATACTGAGGGAGTTTTCTTTTGTTCTTAATTGATTATTTGATCATATTGTTTTTATTCTTTATATTTTAATTTTAATTCCAGTGTAGTTAACATAGTGTCATATTAGCTCCAGGTGTACAATATAGTGATCCAACAATTCACATATTACTCAGTGCTCATCAAGGCAAGTGTACTCTTAATCCCCTTTACTCATTTCACCTAGAAAGTATAATGCTAAACAAAATAAGATAGTCAGAGGAAGACAAATACCATATGATTTCACTCATATGTGGAATTTCTTTCTTTTTTTTTTAAGATTGATTTGACAGAAAAAGAGAGAGAGAGAGAGAGAGAGAGAGAGAGAGAGACAGCACAAGCAGGGGGAACAGCAGAGAGATAAGCAGAGGGCCCCACTGAGCAGGGCTCCCAATGCTGGGCTCCATCCCAGGACCCTGGGATCATGACCTGAGCTGAAGGCAGGTGCTTAACTGACTGATTTTAGTGACTCAGTGATTAAAAAAATATATGTGTTGAATGCAGTTATATTTGAAAACAAGGCACTTGGCCATTTATATGGAGCTTGTATTTGAAGGGGCTCATAACTGGTTCAACATCCAATGGCCTATAAACTTGCTCTAAGTCATATGAAAAAAGTTAAGAATTCAAGAGAGAAGCTGATAGAAAGACTTCCTTTGGAGTGTTGTAGGGGAGCTCTACATTCCCTCTCCCTCCTTGGCTGGGGAGCCATTCATACCATCTTAGGCCAATTAAGAATCTGGCAGTCTGACATGTGTGCTTGGCAATTGGGGGAAAGCACAGAGATCAGTGTGTGACGCTTTCTGTAATGGTCAGTTTTATTTGTCAATTTTGCTAGGCTGCAGTACCCAGTTATTTAATCAAACAATAATCTCAGTGTTCTGAAAAGGTATTTGCAGATGTGATTACCATCTACAATCAGTTGACTTTAAGTAAAAGAGTGACCCTAGATAATGTGGATAGGACTCATCCAATCACTTAAAAGTCCTGAAGAGTAAAAACTGAGGTTTCCTGGATGATAGAATACTTATGTATATTATGTATTATATGTCATACACCCCACCACACACACATATATATATCCAATACACACATATATATCCTATTGGTTCTGATTTCTAGAGAACACTGACTGATACACCTTCATTAAAAAGTCCTTGGACAAATGGAGCCTTAGAAAGGGCCATCGTGGGGCAAAGCTGGTTTCCACTGATGGTGAAGCAAGGACTATGAATGTTGAATGCTGCCAGGGACTAAGTAGATTTGAGAAAGGGAGTCTGATTTGAGTGATTATAGGCATAATCCTCTGCAGAGGCCCTCCTGAAGAGGTTGAATAATTCCAAAAAGGAACTAGTGTTATGTATTGAGCCTCCAAGTCAAAGACAAAAATGTTGCTGTAAGTACCCGGCTAGAAGAAGCAATGTCATGTTGGAGACATTAGGTAAACTATATCCATGGCCATATAGTGACTATTAAGAAGAATGAACAAAACTCCCATATGGAAGTCAGAGTCAACAATGTGGGCATTTGCCCTCAGGCCAGGGAATAACCACTTTGCCATTTTCCTTATTTCTTAAAAAAAAAAAAAAAAAAAAATTCCCTGCTGCTCTCTTACCCTAAAGAGAAAGGTCTAAAAACAGGAGCTAGTTAATGAAAAGTGGGAAAATAAGGAAGTGGTAGAAAAATTGATCTCTTTCCCCACTTCAGGCTTCTGGCCTAACTCAGAACTAAGCAGAGGAGGTAAAATGATCTTTAAATCAAATGAGGGAATATACTTGTGTTTAGATTAATAGGACTCATAATATCTGAAAAATAAATCTACTTGTTTACTGCAGGATGTGAGTGAAAAAGTTATGTTGTCTACCTAAGATTTTATCCAAGGTCAGGGAGAAATAACTTTGAAAGCAATGGTATAGAAGAAAAGTATTTTATAATTTCACATTAGAAAGTCCAGTTTATTCAGTAACCTTGTTATATTTTTAAAATCTATATTTTTATAATCTTATTTAAAAGTTTATTTTGCTCCAAAGTGATATTGTTCTCTAAGTATATAGTATTAAAACTATCCCATAAAAATAATTGTTTCATTGGAAAAACTTGGTAATGAGCTAAAAGTTTCAAAATCCTAAAGATAAAGCTACTTTTCCTTGTAAAAATTTTGATATAAATTTTTTTTGCCCCTATTAAGGAGCACCTGGGTGGCTCAGTCAGTGAAGTGTCTACCTTTCGCTCAGGTTATGATCTCAGGGTCCTGGGATCGAGCCCCACATTGGGCTTCTTGCTCAGCAGGGAGCCTGCTTTTCCTTCTCCCTCTGCCTCTGTGCTCTCTCTCTCTCAAATAAATAAATAAAATTTATTTTATTAAATAAATAAATATATTTTATCAAATAAATAAAAATTCTTAAATTTTTTTAATACTTAAAACATAGGGATCCCTGGGTGGCGCAGCGGTTTGGCGCCTGCCTTTGGCCCAGGGCGCGATCCTGGAGACCCGGGATCGAATCCCACATCAGGCTCCCGGTGCATGGAGCCTGCTTCTCCCTCTGCCTATGTCTCTGCCTCTCTCTCTTTCTCTCTCTGTGACTATCATAAATAAATAAAAATTAAAAAATAAATAAATAAATACTTAAAACATATATTTAAGTATATTTAATACTTAAAACATATATTTATTATTTAAAATTAAATTTAAATTTTATTTAAAATTAAATAATAATAAATAAATAAATACCAAATTGATTATTAATTATCAATGTGAGGTAAATCAATGTGTTGATTAAAACTGATCAACGGGGTGTCTCAGTAGCTCAGTTGGTTAAGCATCTGCCTTTGGCTCAGGTTCCTGGGATTGCAGGTTCCCTGCTCCTCTCACTCCTGCTCTTCCACTCCTACTCTCTTTCTCACTCGCACTCATTCTCTCTCAAATAAACAAATAAAATCTTTTAAAAAAACCTGATCAAAAAGTTAAATGTCATTAAATTAATGCTTAGCAACATGAAAGCCCAAGTCAAAGCATATGTTTCTGGATCATCATGGCCTTTAGTCATTATGATAATAAAAACCAAAACTGGGGGCACCTGGGTGACGTCAGACAAGCCTCCTACCTTGGTTAACTGCTCAGGTTGTGACCTGGCATTGTGGGATCGTGCCCCAGGTAGGGCTCCAAGCTCAATGAGAAGTCTAAGACTCTCTGCCCCTGTTCTCTCTCTTTCCATCTCTCAAATAAATAAAGAAATCTTAAAAAAAAAAAAAAACAACAACCCAAAACTGAAATCTGATTATGTGAACGGAAAGCATAAAATACACCAGATAGTTTGAACCACCATTTGTGAAGAAAAGAAATTAGATGCCAACAGTCACTCAGAACTGTTTTTGCTCTGCTGCAAATTTGAACAGCTTTTCTTCAATTTTAATCAATTTGCAACCAATTGTGTTCCCCTTGAATCATTCAGTATTACTGAGTAAGGAGTAAATGCAGTGACTGCAGGGAAAGACGGAATTGATGAGGTTATTATGTTTGTTGAGCTTCTATTCTAGTGGGAGGTGTGAAGCCAAAGAGAAATAAGAGTGTTAGGAAGGCCATTAAAATAGCTGGACAGACCGAGGGCTGCCAGGTGGGTGAGTGTGGCTTCAGATAAGGTGGCACCTGAATGATGCGAAGGAGTTGCCAGTGGCTACAATGGGGAAGAGCATGTTTGTTCTTTATGCCGCTTCTGAACAGATGATAATTCTAGTTCTTTCATTTCTCCTTATCTGATCACCATACTCATCAGTTTTAAATATCTTCTTCCTAAATGAATACAAACTTCAGTGTTTTTAATCTATTCCCATTATATTTTTATTGTTCAAAGATACTTTCTGGTAAGTGATTGGAGCTTGATTTGATTCTTAGAAACTACCCATATAATATTGTATTCTTTAAGGTAAATATTTTGTTTTGTCATGGCCTGTTCTTAGCCAAAAACTTATATACTCAGTTCAAATCTGTTTCATGTATTAAATAGTAATAGTTAAAAGAGATCCATAAAACAAAATCCAGGCTACACATCAGTGATGAGAGAAAAGGTAAAATTTTTAATAACAGGCGTAAAATAGTATAGGTCTCTTTTATTAGGTCTAACTATATGTTCTATGTTTTAGAAAATGATTTGTACAATAAATAATTCATATGTTTTTCAACGATGCTATTTTGGGCTTCTAGTAATATATAATGTTCTTATTTATAGTAAAATAAATGAAATTATGGGTATATGGCTGAAATTATAAAATGCTAATATATATTATTTATATACTTATATGCTTATTATAAATTCCAACATATACTTTTCATTCCTTCTCTTTTTAAAAAACTGTGCTTTTATTCCATTTATAAAATACCACTCCATTATCTTCTCCAGGGTAAATGAAAACTATATTTTTCTAGAAACTCTTTTAAGATACCATATATCACAGCAGTATTTTTCCCAGTACATATAATAATCACCTTTTTATCTGACCTGTTAGAGCTGCTCCTAGCCAGGTGGGTTACTAAAGCTTTTAATCAATAGGTCTGCGTGTCAGCTATAACATGATCTCTTCAGAACACTCATTGTCGGTTATCACCATTCATTGCATTTTTCTCTTCTTACTGGGCCGTATTCTCTTAGGTGTGTAAGCTTCATGTAGTTTGGGGCATGTTTAACAGTTACATCAATTATTCTAGTCATTAAATCTAATGACCCAGTCATTCTGGTGTGGTGCTGTGCGCTGATAGATCATACTGAACCTGGAGCACTGGACTTGGAGGTAGAAACTGGCATTAGGTTACTCAGTCTCATCATTTACTATCTGGAAGGACGCTGGAAAAGTCACTTCATGTCTTTGAGTCTGGCTTTCTTATCTTTAAATTATAAGACCAATTTCATAGTAGTATTATGAAGACATAATATGTTAAAAATGTTTTATGAATTGTAAAGTGCTATGTAAATTGTTATTCTTTATATGGGCTTATTCTACTATAAACTTTAGAAAATATTGACCATCATGGTTATTTTGTGAATAAAAAGATGAGCGAAAGCAGTGGAAACTTTAGAGATCTCTAATGCATTAAAAACACAGCAAAAGGGGGACCCTGGGCAGCTCAGTCTGTTTAATGGCTGCCTTTGACTCAGATCAAGATTCCCGGGTTCTGGGATGGAGTCCCATTTCTGGCTCTGCACTCAACAAGGAGCCTGCTTTTCCCTCTACCTCTACCCCTCCTCACTGGTGATTCTGCTCTCTCTCTATTTCAAATCAATCAATCAATCAATCTTGGGGCACCTGGGTGGCTCAGTCCATTAAATATCTGCCTTTAGCTCAGATCATGATCTTGGGGTCTAGCAATCAAGCCTCGTGTCAGCTCCCTGCTCAGCTGAGAGTGTCATTCTCCCTCTCCTTCTGACCCCACTTCCCCTTGGGCTCTCTATCCCTTTCTTTCTCAAATAAATAAATAAAATCTTTTAAAAAAATTTGTAATAAATAAATAAATAAATAATAAATAAATAAATAAATAAAATCTTAAAAGAAACACCCAAACAAACAAACAAAACCACAGCCAAAGGTTACAGTTTAGAAACTCCATTAATATTGAAATATATTGGGTGGAAATAAATTAGCCAATGCCTTTAATTTATCCTTGTACAGAGTTGACTAAAATGTTTGAAAGGCTCGGAAAAAAATATGTAATAGAATATAATCATGTCTAAATAAGAAGTGTGGGACCCTGGCCTCCAAAATTCTCAGCCCCTGGTGAACATACTCTGTGTAATTCTCTCCCCTTGAATGCAGGCAGAGCCTATGAATATAATGATATATCACTTACATAATTAAGGTCACTAATCAATTGACTTTAGTTTAATTGGAAGAGAGATTATCCAAGTAGGCCTGACCTAATCACATGAATGCTTTAAATCTCAATCGCGAGGTCAGAGACAGCAGAAGTGAGATATTCAAAGCAGGAGAGGCCGAGGGAGGGGCCAGGTTGTGAGGAACAGTGACAGGCATCTTGGGGTTGAGTGTCCCCTCTCTGCACACCTCCAACAGCCAGCAAGAAAATAGTACCTTTGTCCTTACAGCCAAAGAAACCTGATTCGGCCAACTACCAGGTGAGTTCAAAAGAGGCCCCCAGGGATACCTGGGGAGCTCAGTCAGTAGAGCATATGACCCTTGATTTTGGGATTATAAATTTCAAGCCCCAGGTTGGGGGTAGAGATTACTTAAAAAAATAAAATCTTTAAAAAAAGAATAAACAAAATAAAAGAGGATCCCAAGCTTCAGAAGAGAATGTAGCACCAACTGACAAAGTGATTTCCTTTGTGAGACCCTGAACTAACCCTCACCGGGATTTCAGACCCAAGGAAATTTGTGAGCAAGTTGTATTATTTTAAGCTGCTCAGTCTGCAGTTACTTGCTAGGCACACAGAAAACTAATACAATGCCCTTTATTGGACCTTATTTCTCTGCATCTTTTCTCCAAATTAGTTAAAATAAAGCTAACTCTGGTAGACTGATTAATTTAACAAATGTATACATATATATTTAAAAGTTGGTAAAACTTTCCCAGCCTTCTAGCCTTTTTTCCCCAGCCTTTTTATAAAATTTCTTCCTCTCTAAGAATTTATTACATTCATGTAAGGTTTACCCTAGCACCAGCCAGAGGAGGAATCTCATATAGTAAATAAGCTTGAAAACACATAGTATGAAAATATGGTTTCTATCCTTGTTACTCAGTGTGATGGGGACAGACAGCATCTGCATCCCCTGGGAGCTTGTTAGACCTTCAGAATCTCTGGCCCCCCCACCCCCAGACCCACTGAATCTGAATCTGCATTTTAACAAGACACACAGGTGACAATGAACTCTCACAGTAAAGTTTGATAAGCACGGTCTTTGTGTGTGTGTGTGTGTGTGTGTGTGTGTGCACTAAAATCTGGGATCTAACCAGGGCTACTCATTAATTGTTAATAATAAATATTTCTAAGTGCCTTCCACTAGGGAATAGTTAACTAGCCTTCTCAGGAAGTGTTATAATATAGTTCAAAGGAGGATCATTTCCATTACTCCAAGAGAGAAGTGACTACCTCCCAGAAGGCAGATAAAGCAAGAAAAGTATACAATGATCCTTATTCTGATGTTGGAAGTAGTCATTCAAAACATTACTTCTTTTTTTTGGTAGTCATAAAATTCTGTGTTGGAAATTAGGCCTAGGTGTGGTCACACATAAATTAACAGTTTGCTTAATCCTAACTATTATAGTAAGGATACTAAAGAAAAGAAAGGACAAACTGAGCTCAGCAGCACTCCTTCAGGCTGTGTTTCTCAAATTCTGATGGGTCTATTGCTCAGGATTCATTACGGGCCTATTGAGTCAGAACATTCACTCAATTGGGTTTGGGTATGTGAATTTTAGCAATCCTCTCTATGTTATTCTCATTTATAATTTGAGAATGATTGCTTTCTTAAAATCTAAAATAACTGACTTAATTTTGCCTTTCTTGTATAGCATGGTATATAGGTACATAGTTAATTTAAAATTTTTGACACTTTCAACTTCTTAGTGTCATTGCTATAAAAGTTTTATTGACTTTTTTCTTAGTTTGATTTTATTTGTGCCTTTCTATTTTATAAGTTTATCTTTCTCACCTTATGTTATTGAAAGGCCCCTTCTGTGTTACTAATTTGTGAATGTGTGATATTACAAATTATTACAGAATCCTTAATGGATCTGAAAATTGATTCAGCTAAAATAAAATAAAGCATAAAAATTTGCCTCTTAGTAAATACATTAAAAATTATGGGGTCATTTTATATTTAAAACTTCACATCATTAAACAATGATTTGTTAATCTGCTCCAAGTTTAAATGAAATGAATCTTGAATCATATCTACCCATATATCAAAATAAGATTGGAGGATCAAAGGATAGGTTCTGGATAGGGAGAAAGAACACAATGGCAAAAACATAGAGAGACCAGAGGCTATGACCCTAAAGCCAGTTGTATGAAAGAGAGCTTCTGATATTAGAAGCCTCATCAAAAATAGTGGATATATTAATGAAGGTTTGAAATAGCAAAACATATCTTAGCAGTAGAAGCAACAGAAGACAGTACCATGATTACCTTAAAAAAAAAAAAAAGAAGAAGAAGAAAAGAAAGAAGAAGAAGAAGAAGAAGAAGAAGAAGAAGACGAAGAAGAAGAAGAAGAAGGAGAAGAAAAAGAAATGGTGGATGATTCTATAGCATAGCAAGAAAGTTCTTACAGGGGACACCTGGGTGGCTCAGTGGTTGAACGTCTGCCTTTGGCTCTGGGCATGATCCCCGACCTGGGGATCGAGTCCCACATCGGGCTTCCTGCAAGGATCCTGCTTCTCCCTCTGCCTGTGTCTCTGCTTCTCTGTGTCTCTCATAAATAAATAAAAAAAATCTTTTATAATAAATAGATAAATAAATAACAACACAAAAACTTCTAAAAAAAGTTCTTTAAGTGATTTCAACTATACTTGAGAATTCATAAGGGAGTGGTTTGGGGTAGGCAAAAGGAAAGGGGCAAGGTTCAATTTCTACAGATAACCAAGAAAAGAAAAAGAGAAATACTAATTTATGGCTATTATTGAAACATGAAGACAGCCTCACAAATATGAGGTGTCCCTGAATTATATAGGAGACCCATTTCCCATTTCAGGTGGTATGCTCAATATCTCCTTTTACATTAACTATCTGATTTTGAGATCTCCAATTTCAAAAGTTGCTATGGAAACATTCACATCTTTTTTAAAGGTGACTCTGAATCTAGGTGCCAATAGATTATATGAGTTCGGGGCACTTTACCTAGGGTGGGTTAATTAGCTCCTTCCTGTAATATTTGGATGGAGACTAAGGAACTCAAGTCACAGTATTTCCACATAGATGCACGTACATTGGAGATTAGGTGGCCACATCTTTCTCCACGTGAACTTGTGTACAATAAGAAAGAATAAAGATAATTGTTTGCAGAAAACAGGAGTGTTGTGGTGGTTAATTTTGTATGTTAACTTGACCAGGTCACAAGCTGCCCAGATATTTGGTTAAAGTTTATTTTGAGGTGTGTCTACGTGAGTGTTCCTGGATGAGATTAGCATTTCAATTAGTAGATGTGGTAAATGTGGGTGAGCATTAATCAATCAGTTGAGGGAATGAATAGAACAGAGGCAGAAAGGAGAATTTGTTCTCTTTGACTGCTTGAGCTGAGAAATTGATCTCCTGTCCCCACCAATGACTAGCATTTGCACTAACAGCTCTCCTAGTTCTTGGACCTTTGGTCTTGGACTGAAACTATACCTCTAATGTTCCTGGATCCTCAGCTTACAAAGGATAGATCACGAGACTTCTCAGCCTTCATAATCCCATGAGACAATTCCTTGTAAAATATATGTGTGTATATGTACATATAAAACAAAATACATAACATATATATTGTGTACACAATATATAAATTGGTCTGCTTTCCTGAAGGACCCTAAAATGAGTATTTCAAAACTAAGAGTAGAGATTCAATTTTTTTTTGAAATATGACTCTTGTTATTTGCTAAAACATTCTTGTGCAAGAAGTGAAGTTGACTATGACAATTCATATATCAGTGTCATATTTTCTTTTCTACATCTGGAATCAACTCCTTACCCCTTATATGCACACATATACACAATCTTCCAAAAAGTACTTTGGGATTCTCAGGTAAGAGAGGACCTCATATTCATAGATATTTAAGAAAATCTGTGAATGACTTATATATATATATATATATATATATATATATATATATGAGAAGCAGTTAAACATATATTTGAAAACAGGGAGAGTCACAGTATGAGTATGAGGTCAAACACACATTTGAAAATATACCCATATTTCCACTTTGAAAACAAATACAGTAAAATAGGTTAAGTATACATATCTGAAAAAAATGATTTACATGTGTATTTGGGGAAAAAAGGCAGTCATAGTATGCAAAGTTTTAACATTTAAAATATGTATCATAAACGTATTTTAAGTATAACAGGTTGATGTCCCTCACTAGAATACAGAAAAGAGGAAACAAGAGTTTCCTCTTTTCTAGTTTGTGCTTCTATCTGTTTCTGAAACTAGAGTAGTTTTATATCCATAGATTTGGGAGACTTTTTTTTCAGCCTTTTTACCTAGAGTTTATTTTAATGACTACAGATAAAAAAAAAACTTTATTTTATCTGTTTATTTTTTAAAATTTTGTTTATTCATGAGAGTCACACAGAGAGAGGCAGAGACATTGGCAGCAGGAGAAGCAGGCTCCCTGTAGGGAGGCTAATGCGAGACTCAATCCCAGGACCCTGGGATCATGATTGAACCCAAGGCAGATGCTCAACCACTGAGCCACCCAAGCATCTCCCCACCCCCCCACCAAAACCTTTAAAGTATAGAAGAAATACATGGGCCATGACCAAGAATTCAGACGTCCATGTTGGTTAAGAAACAGAATTCTGAATAAGAGGGCAGGAAGTGAGTTTCAGGATTTGCCTGTAAGCTCCAAAAAAGTCAAGGACTTGATTTCTGCTGTGTCCAACCTAGTATGTGGGATAGAATATAAATCTCCAAGGTATTTTTGATTGAATGAGCTATATTCTACATAAATTTGAAGGATCTCTGCCCTAAGAAGCAATAAGGGATTTATTAGAATCTCAAAGTCCTAGTAAGAATTCTCTTCAAACATTGTTTAAAGTACTGGTTAAAAATTTCAGTAACCCAATTATAATATGCATGTTGGAAATGATCCTTAGGACCAAAAAGTCATGGGTGGGTGAGAACACATGTACATTGGATTTTGGTTTATTCTACTAAAAAAATAGCAGCAACCAATGTGATCAATAAGTTTGAACAAAGGGGAAACGACAATGAAAAATATTCTCATGTTTCAAGAACATTAATACAGAAGTTTAATTATACATATTCCACTGGTAATTAATTTGTTGTTGTTCTATGTTATAAATCACCAAAATAAAGGAGAAGCCCTAAAGACATGTTGAAGCAACTACAAATTTATTACACTTCAGACAACTTACAGGGAAATGTGAATGTGAGATTCGTCACCAATGTATCTTTAAAAAATAATTCCATTTTCATTCACTCACCCATGTACACACTCACCAAATATTTACTGCATAGCTACTGTACACCAAGTGCCATACTACTTTATATAAGTTAAAACAGAGCTAGGAGTTTGTGTAAGGAAACTCAGAGTGTATCTCTAGGGCTCCTTCTCTCTGTGACATCCTGTGACTGCTTGAGGTTCTGTGTCCATTGCATTTGTGTGAAAAGACCTCTGTAAGACTTGTTCTGTCTTAATTTAATTATATGCTACAAATAGGACACAAGTATGGATTTTGTGGGTTGTGGGTATAGATACATTTGGAAAGTATTCCAAAATTCTGAAATGACTCCACAGAACTCCCAGCAGATGTATCAGTTCTGCTATGGTATAATGTTAAACTTGCTCAAAGGGTGAACATTGTATAGATTTTTTATTACCAATAGTTTTTAACTCTGAGCTATAGTGGCTCTGTGGGCTCTGTGTTGCTCTTTGGATTCTTATTTCTATTTTTAATAAGTATACATTAAAATATCTATGTGTTTTTTAAAAAGTGTCAAAATCTCTGTCTGGAACTGATAATGTTAATGATGATAGTTTACCCCCAGTGAGTGCACACCAAATTCCAGATTCTGTCCTAAATGCTGTCAATATGCGTTTTATAGAAAGGGACAGGTGTTACTGACAGGTAAAGAAATAAGGCATTTATGACAAGCTCGCAACTAATATACTCAACAGCGAAAAGCAAAAGGTTTTTCATCTAAGATCAAGAATAAGATAAAGATGCCCACTTTCATTACTTTCCAATACAAAGTATTAGAAATTCTATCTAGACTCATTAGAAAAATAAATAAAAGACATTCAAGTTGAAAAAGAAGAAGTAAAATTGTCACTATTTGTAGATATAGAAAATCCTGAAGATTTCATCAAAAAACTTTTAGAACTAGTAAATGAATTCAGTAAGTTGCAGGATACAGAATCAATAACAAACATCTGTTGCATTTTTATGCACTAATAATGATCTATCAGAAAGAGAAATTAAGAAAATAATCTCATTTACAATTCTATCAAAATGAATAAAATATCTGTGAGTAAATTTAACCAAGAAAGTGAAAGAACTGTGAACTGAAAATTATATGACATTAATGAAAGAAATTGAAGAAGACACAACTAAATGAAAAGGTATTCCATGCCTATGGATCAGAAGAATATTTTTAATATGTACATACTACCCAAAGCAATATACAGATTAATGCAATCTCTATCAAACTTCCAATAGCATTTTTCACAGAAATCAAACAAACAATCTTAAAATTCGTACAGAGCTACAAAAGACTCCAGATAGTCAAAGCAATCTTGAGAAAGAAAAACAAAGCTGGAGGTATCACATGCTCTGATTTCAAACTATATTATAAAACTATAATAATCAAACCGGTATAACCTTGGCATTAAAAACAGATAGTTCAATGGGACATAATAGAAAGCCAGAAATAAACCATTAATTTACAACAAAGGAGCCAAGAATATGTAATGGAAAAGGATGTTTTCTTCAATAAATGATGTTGGGAAAATTGGACAGCCACATGCAAAAGAATAAACTAGATATGCTATCTTATACCATACACAAAACTTAGTTCAAAATAGATTAAAGACTTCAATGTAAGACATGAAAATAAAAAAGTCTTAGAAAAAAATTACAGGGATCCCTGGGTGGCGCAGTGGTTTAGCGCCTGCCTTTGGCCCAGGGCGCGATCCTGGAGACCCGGGATCGAATCCCACGTCAGGCTCCCGGTGCATGGAGCCTGCTTCTCCCTCTGCCTGTGTCTCTGCCTTTCTCTCTCTCTCTCTCTGTGACTATCATAAATAAATAAAAATTAAAAAAAAAAAAAAAAAAAGAAAAAATTACAGTTGGTAGGCTCCTTGTCATCAGTCTTGGCAATTAGTTTTTTATCTGAATCCAAAAGCAAATGCAACAAAAGCAAAAATAAACAAGTGGGACTATGTCAAATTTAATAGCTTCTCACAGCAAAGGAAACCATCAACAAAATGAAAAAAAAAAACCAACTTACTGAATGGGAGAATATACTTGCAAATCATATATCTGATAAAAGGTTAATTTCCGAAATGTATAAAGAACTTATAAAATTCAACAGCAAAAAAAATCAGACAATCCGATTAAAAAATGGACAGAGGATCTGAACAGCGCTTTTCCAGAGAAAACACACACATGGCCAGCAGGTGCATGAAAAGATGCTCAATATCACTAGTCATCATTTTCATTTGAAAATGAATATCAAAATCACAGTGAGATATCACCCCACAGCTGTTAGAATAGCTACTATAAAAAAAAAAAGAATTAACAAATATTGGCAAAGATGTGGAGAAAAGAGAACCCTTATGCACTGTTGGTGGGAATGTAAACTGGTGCAGCTACTATGAATAACAGTATGAGGCTTCCTCAAAAAATTAAAACTAGAACTACCTCATGCTCCAGTAATTCCATTTCTGGGTACTTATCTAAAGAAAACAAAAACACTAACTTGAAAAGATATATCACTCTCAAATTCATTACAGCATTTGTTTTCAATAGTAAGATATGGAAACAGCCTAGTGTTTATCACTGAATGAATGGTTGTCTATCTATCTATCTATCTATCTATCTATCTATCTATCATCTATCTATCTATCTATCATCTATTTATCTATGTCTCCATCTGTACATACATACACACATATCACACATACACACACAACACATACACACACAACAATGGAATGTTATTCAGCCATAAAAAAGAATGAAACCTTGCCATTGGTGACAATATGGTTGGGCTATGAGGACATTATGCTAAGTGAAATAAGTCAGACAGGGAAAGACAAGTACTGTATGATCTCACTTATATGTAGAATTAAAAACAACAACAACAAAGACACTAACTCATTGATACAAATAACAGGTTGGTGGTTTTCACAGGTACAAGGTAAATGGTGGAAGAAATGGGTGAAAGGCATCCAAGGATACAAACTTCCAGTTATAAAATAGTCAAGTCGTGGGGATATAATGTACAGCATGGTGACTATAGTTAATAATATTGTATTGCATATTTGAAATTGGCTAAGAGAATAAATCTTAAAAGTGTATCACGCAAGAAATTATGTTTGGTAATAGATGTTAACTCGATTTACTGTGGTGATCATTTCACAAAATATACAAATATGGCATCATTATGTTGTACACCTGCAACTGATATAATGTTTTAAGTCAATTATACCTTAATGTTTTAAAAAAGCTATTAAAAAAGGAAACTTTTAGGTGTCATAGCTTAGAAATTTTAGCAGAATCCAGGTCATAAAGCTTTATGGCCCTGCTGCACATACGTCTCAGTTGGAGATTTAGTATTTGAGGTACTGATAGTTAATATTTGCCTAAGAAACCTAGGAATACATAATGCTGCCAGGACAATTTTTCCCCTCCCTACCAAGGTCTCCAGGGACATGTTGATTATACCCTTGAATGACAAGTGAGGAATAGCAGCATTGCTAGGCTAATAATAACCAAGCTAATTCTCAATAACCCACTATAGAATTCATAATAAACTGGGCTAAAGCAAAGTTTTATGCCTGAACTCTAAGCAACAGTAATAATAATCATAACCAGCATTGATGCTTATTATCTTCCAAGCACTGTGCTTAGCACTGTCTTTAATGTAGTCAAATCTTCCTGATAACCTCATTGTTATCCCCATTTTATAGGTAAGGAAACAGAGGCACAGAGGGTTATATATCCTGTTTCTTCTCATAGTCTAGTAGTAGTGGAGGGACCCTCTGGCACATCACTAAAAGCTTGCTTCCAGGCAGTTCGAATTTACCTGGATGCAGGCTTCCTTGTGAAAAGAGAGAATACAGGACAGCGTGGCCTTGTCTATGAGCTCACCTTTGGCCAATCTGTCACTTGGAGTCGACATAATCATTATCCTTGATGAGCAGGGAGTGCTGTTTGAGGAAGAGGGTAGGGACAACTGAAAGAGATCTCCTCCCCCTACAGCATCTATCAGGAAAACCAAATGTCACCTGAATTTATTTCACCTCTGATTTTTATGAAGTCCTTTAAAATGAGAATCCTCTTGTTTTATATCTCTTATTGTATTTAATGGTTCTTTTAGTTACATAAACAGTACTTTTCTTTTTTAATTTGGTGATTCATCACTTACATACAACACCCAGTGCACATCATCACAAGTGCCCTCCTTAATACCCATCACCCATTTAGCCCATCCCCCGCCCACTTCCCTCCATCAACCTCAGTTTGTTCTCTACTGTTAAGAGTCTCTTATGGTGTTGCATAACCAGTATTGCAAGCTCCATGCCCTAGAATTTGAACCATTATTTTTGTAGTTTAAATAATGTTTCTCAGGACTAAATTATAATAATGGTGACAAATCTGCTTACTACAGGGCATTAAAAATGAATTATAACAATTTTGTTCTGGAAACTAATCCAAGTTAAATATCTTTTAAAGATTGTCCCATGATATTTTCCCTCTTTTTAATGTCTACTTAATTTTGTTTATTATTCCCTGTTTATTACAAAGAATAAGACTTGATTTAAGTTGAGTCTCACTTAGATTGAATACTATTTACACAAAACTTTTCTCATGATCAGAGCAATAATTTTAAATACTTGTGTCCAAGGTGGGGACAAATTTTTTTAAAAATATGGATTTGGGGGACACCTGGGTGGCTCAGCAGTTAAGCATCTGCCTTTGGCCCAGGGCGTGATCCCAGAGTCCTGGGATCGAGTCCCAGATCGGGCTCCCTGCATGGAGCCTGCTTCTCCCTCTGCCTATGTCTCTGCCTCTCTCTGTGTCTCCCATGAATAAATAAATAAAATCTTTTTAAAAAATATGGATTTAGATATTTAAAACACTCTTTGCATGACATTAATTCCTACCCAAGTGTATAGACAAGAAGGTTGAAGTTCTGTCTGCTATTAATTAGATGCACAATATTAAAACATTGTAAACATAACCAAGTCTCAAAAATTTCTCATTGCTTATGAATTATCAACCTCATGGGCATCAAATTGAAGCAAAGAGTTATTTAAAGAGTTGTCTAGATGGCTCATGTGCCTGTGTAATAACTTCAAATATGGGTTGAGAAATTATTGTGCACTTTTGCTAACTACTAACACTACAAATGTTATTTTTAAAATACCCTGGGTAATAGGGACATCATAGATTTGGAAGAAAATGTTTTAGTTTGATCTGCCTTTAGCGAGTTTACCTGCACACTGCAAGTTCAAATTGTCTTGTACATTGAATTGGATAAAAATGGAAGAGTTGTTGGCCCATGCTGCCTTCTATTTCACAATCTCCAATTGCTAATCACTATTCTCATGAGATAATTGCCAGAAGTCTTCTTTTTCCTTTTCCTTTTTTTCATTTTTGAAGACAGTTTTAAAAAATAATAATATACATAGAGAAATAAGAGCATATCTTTAGTATCCGACTTGATGCATTTTTAAAAAATTTTTATATGTCAGAGAGAGAGAGAGAGACAGAGACAGAGCACAAGTAGGTGGAGCAGCAGGCAGAGGGAGAGGGAGAAGCAAGCTTCCATGGAGCCTGACATGGAACTCCATCCCAGGACCCTGGGATCATGACCTGAGCCAAAGGCAGATGCTTAACCGACTGAGCCACCCAGCGGCCCCTTGATTTTAATGAAGCAAACACACTCCTGTAAACAGCAATAGACCACAAAGAAAAAACATGACCAGCAGCATAGTGCTTGCCTTGTGCCCTATTTTGATGATTGTAACTAGACTAATTATCCTGACTCACTCAACTTCTAAAAATATAACTTGATTTAATTATTTACATAAATGAAATCATCATGTCTAATTGGAATTACATTGACTCTATAGGTCAACTCAGAGGATATTGGTATCATAACACTATTGAATCTTTCTTTTTCTGTAAGATTTTATTTATTTATTCATGAGAGACAGAGAGAGAGAGAGAGAGAGAGAGAGTGAGTCAGGGACACAGGCAGAGGGAAAAGCAAGCTCCATGCAGGGAGCCCGATGTGGGACTCGATCCCAGGTCCCCAGAATCACATCCTGAGCCAAAGGCAGATGCTCAAACGCTGAGCCACCCGGTGTCCCATTACTATTGAGTCTTTCAACTCACAAATATATCTATCTCTCAGGTAATCTTCATTCGTTTTTTTTCAGTAATATTTTGTAGTTTTCATGTATTAGTCTTTCAATTTTTTTTTTAGTGTTATACCATGTGATGTGCATCATTTTTGGCGGTATTGTAAATGAGATTTAAAATTTTCAATTCCAATTGCTCCTTGCTAATATTTAAAAATGCAACTGAGCTTTCAAATTGACATTGCATCCTACAACTTTGCTAAAGTCACTTATTAGTTCTAGTAATTGTAGACTCCCTGGGATCATTTACTAATGAGATTACATTGTCCTCCATTAAAAGCAGTTTTACTTCTATTCAGTCTATATGACTTTTATTTCTTTTTCTTGCATTATAGCACTTTCTAAGACTTGTAATAAAATGTTGAGACCAGATGTTCTTAGCTTGTTTCTGATCTTAAAGGAAAATAATTCAGCCATTTCTTATCAAGTATGAACTATAGGTTGCATATCAAGTTGAGAAATTTTTCTACAATTTATAGATTGCTGATAGTTTTTTTTTTTTTTTTTCTGGTCATGCATGGCTGCTTAGTTTTTTTCTGAATCTTTTTATATTATCATGTTTTCCTTATTTATGTGTTAACACAGTAATTTACATTGATGAATTTTGAATCTGCACTTCATTCTTAGGATAAATTCCACTTGATGAACTGTGTTAGTATTTTTTAACTTAATTTTTAAGATTTTATTTGTCTATTAGAGAGAGAGAGAGAACACATTCACGAGTGAGGGGAGGAGCAGAGGGAGAGGGAGAAGCAGACTCCCCACACAGGACATGATTCCTGGACCCCCAGATCCTGACCTGAGCCAAAGTCACGTGTTTAACTGACTGAGCCACCCAGGTGGCCCTTGTGTTATTATTTTGGCAAGGACTTTTTTTTCCATGTTTACAAAGGATATTGGTTTCTAGTTTTCTTTTCCTGTAATATCTTTGGTTTAATTTTAAGATAAAAACGAGCCTCATAAAATGAGTGGGCAAGTATTATCTATACCTCTATTTTCTGGAATAGTCTTTGTAGAATGTTTTTTCTTAAATATTTGGTAGAATTCACAGTGAAGTCATCTGGAACTAGGGTTTACTTTGTGGGAAAGTTTTTTAAGTTAAAAATTCAATTAATCTATTCAATTGCTTTAACTGATACTGAACTATTCAGTTTATCTACTTCTTTTTCATTGAACTTTTGACAGATTTTTAATTCCCAGGCATTTTTTCCATTTAATCTAAATCAAATTTACGAACCTAAGTTGTTGATAGTATCCCTTCTTATCATTTTTACTGTCTGTAGAAACTATGGTGAAATTCTCTTTATCCTTTCCAATATTGGTGTAGGTATTTTTTTCTTCCTTGATCATTTGTCTCATTTCATAAGGATTGCTTTTCCCCTTCAGCTGTGAGACCACAGAGGGGATATTTCTCAGATCATCAGGATGATAATCCAGTGAGGTTCCTGGATATGAGGCCCACACAATTGTGGGGACCTATGAGATTGCTGCTTGAGGAGTTTCCTGCTTTCCCAACAGTGTGCACTCAGCCACCAGCTTTTTGTCAAAATTGCTATTTATGTGTCTCAAAGTCCTGTGCTCTAGAAAAGCAAGTCTTGGTTGTGACATTATGGATTCACCTTTATCTCTAGATGTTGGAGTGGCAGTTTGCCTTATGGTTTCCATAATCTGGGGAGTCTGAGAAAAGTTACTGAATTTCTGGTTCAGTCCAGCATTTTTTGTTTGTTCGTTTGTTTTTTTCAAGAAGATGGAGGTGATTATTTCAGGTTCTTTACACATCAGAGCTGAAGCTGGATGGATGTCAATTTAGTAATTTTTGTTTCCTTTTTATAAGTACCTTTTAGATGCACCAATTAAAAACTTTTCTTTACCAATTACAAGGTCTGTCTTTAATTTATCTCAATTATAACTGTCACTTGCAACAGTATACATTCCACTGCCCATTCAATCCTCTGTGTTTTTTCCTCTGTACATTTTATTTTTACTTGCCTATAAATTTCACATGTTTATGAAATACATTGTTATATTTTTCTTCATAAGGCCATCTTTTTAAAATGTTAAAGTAAGAAAATATTTTATATTTTCCCACATTTGATTTTTAAATTTCCTTTAGATCTAAATTTCCATCTATCATATTCCTTTTGTCTGAAAAACATTTGAATAATTCTTGTTCCTATCTGATGCCAGCTAGCTAACTGTTGTATTTCTGAAAAAAACTTTTCTTTTACTTTAAAGATTGTGTTTATTTATTCATGAGAGACACAGAGAGAGGCAGAAAGACATAGGCAGAGAGAGAAGCAGGCTCCATGTGGGGAGCCAGATGCAGGACTTGATCCCAGACCCAGGGATCACCCCCTGAGCTGAAGGCAGATGCTTCAGCACTGGGTCACCCAGGCATCCCAAAAAATCTTTATTTTGTCTTCATTTCTGAAAGGTTTATTTTCTCAGTATACAACTGTAGTTTGTCAGTTTTATAGTTCATTATTTAAAGATGTCGCTTTATTTTTTTCTTTTACTACATTCAAGATGTCACCTACATTTTGAGGAGATGTCTGATGATATTTACTTATTTATAAACATTCTTTTCTCTCAAGATTTTCTATTTCCATTGGGTTTTAGAATATTTGTGTTTTTCTTTGTATTCGTACTGCTTGAGTTCCTTGAGATTCTTGTATCTTTGTTTTTTGTTTTTAAATTAATTTTGGAAAATTCTCAGACATTATCTATTAAAATATTTCTTTTGATCTTTTACTTATTTCTTCTATCATGAGTCTGGCTACAAATATAGTTTAGAGTGTTTTATATTTATCCTGTGGATATAGAAAGCACGTATCTGTTTTTTATTCTTGATTCTCTGTTTCAGTACTGTTTCCTTTACAATAGCTAGTCTGCTTTTAAAAGTCCATTGCAGTGGTTTTTCATCTCTGATATAATGTTTTGCTTTGTTTTAGCATTTCTATTTCTTTTTTCAAGCTTTCATTTCATTTCTTTTCTGAATTTCATCACATCACAACAAACTCATACTTGGTCACTTTTCCCTTTAAAATCTTCAGCACATTTGGGGTTCATGGGTGGCTCAGTCAGTTAAGCTTTGGACTCTTGATTTCTGCTCAGGTCATGATCTCAGAGTCCTGGGATCGATCCCCAT
Organism: Canis lupus dingo; assembly: GCF_003254725.2. NCBI lineage: Eukaryota > Metazoa > Chordata > Mammalia > Carnivora > Canidae > Canis > Canis lupus. The sequence continues at coordinate 44,725,753 of NC_064248.1, forward strand.
GTCGGGCTCTGTGCTTGGTGCAGCAGAGTTCGTTTGTCCCTCTCCCTCTGCTTCTCCTCCCACTCATGTTCTCTTTCTCTCTCTCTCTAAAATAAATTTTAAAAAGAAACCTTTAACACATTTATCATTTAAAAGTATTTCTCTGATAGTTCCAATTTCTGACCCATGTCTGTTTCTCTTTCTGTTAACTGTTTCTTCTCTTGACAATAGATCGTTTTTGTTATGTTATTTTGTATGTCTCATAATACAGTTGACCTTGAACCACAGAGGTTTGAACTGCATGGATCCACTTATATGCAGACTTTTTTTTCAATCAATACAGTACTGGAGATATATTTTTCCTCCTTATGATTTTCATAACATTTTCCTTTCTCTAGCCTATTGTATTGTAAGAATACTATACATAATATTTATAGCATACAAAATATGTGTTAACCAACTTTTTATATTATCAGTAGGGTTTCTGATCAACAGTAGGCCATTCATTGTTCAGTCTGCGAGAGTAAAAAGTTATATGCAGATTTTCAACTGCAAAGGATTCTGCACTCCTAACCCAAGGGTCAAGGGTACATTCTTTGGTTGAGTGGTACATGTTGGGTGTAACAGAACATTAAAGGCAGAAGTAAATAGTATTTCTATCCAGAAATGGGTGTACCTTTTCTTCTGTCAGACCATTTAGCAGGGGTCCAAGTTAATTTAATCAATAGCTGAGCTGGGTTTGAGTTTTATTGGAGCTATAATTACTGGTGGTACGTTTCAATGGTGGACTTGTGCAACCTTGTGCTTCTATGGGCAGAAATGTTTTTCTTTTCTGAGTTGATGCCTCATGCTCTATCCTCAGCTATTGGCAGACCCTGCACACAGGTACCACTGAGACATTCTCTCCTTCCTCTTCCCCATTTCCGTTGATCTACTGATGTTGCTTACTACTCTGTGTCAGGTTCATAGTCAGGTGGGAGTCAGGCCTCTCTTGCTTCAGTTTCCAGTCTCAGTAGTCTTTTCTCAGCATTCTTGTCTTGTCTCCTTCACTCCTCCCAGTGGCAGCTAGGCTCTGCTCTATACCTGGCAAAAACTTGTGTCCTATAGTGTCCCCCACCACTTCCTCCTTGGCACTTCGTATTGATGGAGGGCCTGTCTCACATGGATTTTCTACCTTTCTTCCAGTGGCAGATGGCTTTTTTTCCTATTTCTTTGCAGCAGCAGCCAACTTTTGTATACAAGCAAGGAGTTGAAAGGCTTTCTCCCTGTCCTCCAGCAGTAGGTGATTGTATTTTTTTTTTTAAGGTTTTATCTATTTATTTGAGAGAGCGAGCGAGCACACGCACAAATGTGTAAAATGGGGCAGAGGGGCAGAGGGAGAGGCAGAGAATCCCAAGCAGACTCCATGCTCAGTGGAAGCCCGACACAGAGTTCTATCCCATTACCCTAAGATTATGACCTGAGCTGAAACCAAGACTTGGATGCTTAACCAACTGAACCTCCCAGTCATCCCTAGATGACTTGTATTTCTACTATTTATAATTTTTGCTTGATATATAAAAAAAAAAAAACATTCTGTGCACCACTGAGGGGAGCTTTCTCCCATCTTTGCCCTCCTCAGTCTTTCTGGTAATCACCAGTGGAAACCAATGGAGAAAAGCTGGTCATTTGTTATTGATTGACTTTTTTGTATCTGGGACTCCAGGGATTCTAAACTGATATTTTGCTCTGTAGCAGTCTTAAACAATTCATTGAAATATCAGTTCTTTTCTTTTTATCTGTTTTTTAAAATTACCTTTAATTCCTCCATTGCTCTACTGAAGGGTAAAACAGTTCATATAGCCTTCTCTACTCAGTGGTTTTGTCACACTTAAAAATTCAGTTTATCTGGTTTACCTTGTGACCTTAGCTCCTTACAGACTCCGAGTTATGATTTTGTAGAATCTTTATCATCATTAAAGTGGGAGAAACAGTCACTTGTGATTTTTTACATTCTAAATAATTTATAACTATAGAATAGATATCTTGGAATTCTAGCAAATATCTAACTTTAATACAAAGAACAATAGATAACTTTTTAGAAATGTAACCTATGCTTTTACTACCTTTTCTATAATTATAATAATTTTGAATAAAAATATTAATTGAATTTAGCTTTCAGGAAATAATTATTGCTATTTCATATTTAATACACAATCTTACTAAGACTAAGGAAGATTTCTAAAAATGTAATTAGAAACAAACTTTTAAAAATAATAATAATTGATGGTTTAATGACTAGAATTAATTTTGAAAACATGCAAATTCTCTTTGTGTGTATTTACCTGAGCTTAAAAGGAAGATTCATGATGGGAAATAATTTTTCTATAATAACTTCTGTTTTTCTTAGTAAGACATTGTTATTTGTGATGCTCATGTAATTATATGCCAGTGTAACTCAAGTATGTAATGACATTTCTCATTGAAAGCATTTAAATAACTCAGGAAATTGCTTTACTGTTCTGTTTCCTGACTTAAAACCCACTTTTGCCATGTTCATTTTATTATACAATCTGTTTCAACTCATCCAGGCAAAATATATTCCACAAAGTATAATGTGCACTGAATGTTTTACTGGTTGATAGCCATATAATTGTATCCATTCTTGCGTTTATATTTGTACATAGACATTTAGCATACTATATATAAACATTCATGTTTATAAATGTGCATGCAAATAATGTCTGAATAAGGATTTACCCGTATTTATTTTCCCTTCCTTACTGATTTCAGTTGATTTTAAAATCAGATATTCATGAGTTATAATTTACTTTATAGATTATAAAAGATTCATTAAGTAAGGAAAAATGGAAGATTAAAAACTCAATAAAATTGTAATATGCAATTAATTTCATTAGGAAGTATAAAAAAAAGACCTTCACCTCCATAAATGTATTAATGCTATTTTTCAGTCTATAACACATGAGCATATTGTCGACCAATTACAATGAATTAATGCATTTCCAGGTGATCACATAAATTCATATTTTATGGGAGTGGAGAAGCTATTTTCACTCAAGTGGCAAAAGTATTTTCAGTCAGGTGGCACTACTATTATATAAAAACACCCTTAAGCAAATGTTCACTTAATCCCTTTCTTATTCTCAGCAACTGTTATTGGCAGGGATGTAGGCTCCATTACATGGGAAGGGCCTTGCTTTATTGTGAAATTAATGTTTTTGAGTGGTATTTCTCATCCTTTCTGTCCACAGAAATGGAGAGACCACACTCCTTTGCTGTTCATCTTTTCCTTTGCATGGGTCTGTGGAAAAATTTTGAAAAATTTACTTATTTAGTCCATGGACACAGGCTCAAAGAAAAGCAGAAAGTAAAGGAAAATAAAAAAAGAAAAGACTAAAATAAACATAAAAACATGTTATAAGGATAAGCATTGCCCAAAATGCCTACCCCATTTTTTTTTTTTTGGAGCGAAATTTTTTACATATGCGCCATGGGAGTAAATGTTGGCCCTAATTATATTTTGATTATGCACCATTTGAGTTAAAAGCTATGTTTTAAAGTAGCAGTGATTCTTTTATCATACCTTACAGTGATCTAGTGATTAAGGTTTTAAGAAACAATTTTCTATTCTGTGTCCTTGACATACTTATGTCAGTGAACATCTTTTTTGTAGTTCTGAAGTAGTGACGATTTTTCTTCCATTTGCTGCTTTCCCTTCCCACTTTCAAGAAGCTAAGGTCACGATCAAATGCTAGCCCTTATGTAAACACTAACTTGCATACCTCTTCTTCTCTTCTTGTTCCTTTTTCACTGTCTACCCTTCATGTGAATTTATGTATTCCAAGGGATCAAGCAGAGTGGAGATGACATTGGACTGTGTCATCAGTTGATGTATATGAGATTAAAAAATTATTTGGCTTCTCTAGGTGTCATTTTCTTTATTTATAAGACTGCATCTCTAAAGACCATTCCAGTGGTTATGGAAATGGGGTGCTAGCTGGTATCAAATAAGCATGTAAATTTAGCCAACATCTTTTCTTTCAAAACTAAGTATCTGTCCACATCCACTGCTTTCTATGGCTTCCATGGAGCATCTCAGGGAGAAAAATAAATAAATCTTGGGTCTTCAACCCAAGATCAGATACATAAAATTTGTACAAGAGAGACTAGCTGCCAATACAAGCTAAAGTTCTGCAAGGCATACAGGGTCTCCAAGCAAAAATGCATTGCACAGGAAAAAGGAAAAGCCAGGCAAAAGAGAGTTCAAATAGTTCTGAGATCAGCAGGACAGCTAATTCTAGAATTTCCCCAATTCCAAGTTAATTTAGGTACACACAATTACCTTGAGGATAGAAATGGCTCTGTGTGTGATGAGAGAAAAATCAGACTTAAGCAAGCCCATTCTGAATGTGGATACACAGAAGACTGGCACATTCTCTCTTTGCAGCAAGCTGAGAACCTACCAGAATTCTTTGCGTCTTGAGTGGCCCAATGGAATTGAAGGAATACTTCTAATACAGGGCTAGATGGCATGGTGGGGGCGAGGCAGGGAAGGCCAGCTGGGTGCAGAACAGACTTCCAAGAATGCTGTTCAGGGCACGGAGTGGCTTCTACTGTCTTCTGACAGTAGTGCTTGCTTGAACTCCTGTGAGTGCCAAGACGGCACCCCCTTGTGGTCTGTTGGTGAAGGACATACTGAGGTTTGTGGCCAGGGGAGCTTCAGGCCCTCATCATTTGGCCACTAGCCAATTTGTGACCTATTTTTGTATCCACAGGCTAGTGAACATTGAAGTTACATTTTGTTTGCAATCTTATCTTCATTGTACATTTCCAAGGCAGAAACCTTCTAGGCATTATCTTTTTATTAGCATTTTAAATAGTAAACTCTTTTGCACAAATATGTGTTAGGGAAGATTCTCTTAAATTTCCCACTTTACTCCCAGCTAACAATTGGCATTTTAATAAGAAACTTTTAGTGATATTGCACTAATTGTTTTTAGGAACTGTAAAGTAAGAAATAGTATAGTTGTGCTAAATTGATTAAATAAGGAGGCAATTAGACTGCAGTAGCTCTGATGCTGTGGCAGGGTAAGTAAGCAAAGCAAAATCTAAGCCGGTAAATGCCGCAAGCTTATGAAATCAAAACCTAGAGGCCACCAATCACAAAGAGCTAACTAGGCTTTAAATCATAGCCACTCAAATTATTCCCCTCTGTGCTTCTACACCTTCTCTCCTGTTGGTGAACTCCTAACCACTTCTGGTTTGGTACTGCCCAACTGGAATAGATATTTGCTCAAAAAAGCTCTTCAAATTTTTGCATGTCTCATGTTTATCTTTTAACAGTTAGTACTAAGGTGAGGGTGGGGTCACATGGAGGACTCATGCTATGAAAGCAAACTCCTATAAATTTTTGAGAAAATTTCTATGCACTTCTGAGTAAACTACTATAAATTTTGCTGAATGTTAGTAAAAAAAAACACTAAATTAATATAATTTACACTTGAATAAAGAAAAAAAGGAAGATAATATTTTACTCGTTTTTTTTTTAAGTATAAGTTAAAAATAGGCGATTTACTGTTAGAAAACTCTTATCCACCAATTAGTCTTCTATTGATAGATACCAGATCAGAGTGTTCCAAAGACTATTATTATCAGATGGGGGATTCAGGGGCAGATTGAGGAGTTTGCCTTTACTACACTCAGTGATGCAGAGTTAGAAAGAAAAAGGAATGAGAGGAGGAATTTAGTTGGCCCTGCCTTTTAAAATACAAATAAAGAAGATAAGAAGGAACACAAATATCCCTCTAGAAGCCCCTTGAGTAAATGCAGAGACAGAAGCTGGGGTTTGTTATAAACTGTTTTAAATTGTTGTTAAAGAAAATTAGTGGTTCTCATGCCACTCACCCTGATATCGTAAAGACTCAGCAGATATGGAATAAAAGTGTTTGGAATATAAAAGAAGAATGGGTTGAAGAGAAGTTAACAATGATCCACAAGTGGGATAATCTTGTCTTCTCCTAATGATAGCAGTGTCCCTTCAGTGGCTGATGTCCATTTAACTCATCAAGTTACCTCATGGCCCACTATGTAATGAAAATAACCCCATGTTTTCCCTCCAAGTTTTTATGACATTTTTCTTCTTCATATTCTTTCCACTTCACTTTAATATCCAAGAAACACCTAATGCCCAGAAAACTGAGCTGTAGTGCCCCTGATTTGCTTTTCTTGTTGTCCACTTGGAGGTAGCAGCACCTAACCTGAATTTTTTTTAGTCACTTGCTCATTTAGTAAAAGCTGTGAAATTTTCATATTATTTTAATGAAGTTCTTTCAGCTTCTGTTTGTTTTATATTTTGCTATCATATTTTCAGTCATCTATACACATTGGTTTATTTAATTAATTTCTAAGTAAATACATTTCTGTACTATTTCACTTATACAGGTTTGTACAACACAGACTATCTACTCAACAGAGCCAGCAGAAAAGATGTTGCCTGTGGACATCTAAGCATAAAAGTATTAGATATTCTTCATTCAAAGAATCAAAACAAAAAGCTTACCTTTCAGAAAGTAGTTTCTTAAAATACTTAATTTTTTAAAAATAATATAAAGGTTAATTAAGGAGGTTAGATACTGCATGCATACACCAATGGTGCCAAATATTGATGACAAAGAAAGATAATGTGTGAGGCTTATGTATATCTATGTTATGAGACATAGATGTATGAATAGCCTAGGATCACTTTGCTTTATGAAGCCCAAGCTACATGGAGAATCCCTGGAGAAAGAGAGAGAGAGAGGGAGAAAAAGAAAGAGAGTTCATGTAACTTACTTAGTTTTGACAGTACCGTAGCATTGGACAACAAAAGCACTTGGCTAAGGTCATATGGCTAAAAGTGGTAATGCTGAGGCTCAACCCCAACCATCAGTTTCCAGAGATTCAATGCTTAATCTCTGTACGGCATAAGGAAGTTTCTCAATTATAAAATAGGGATGATAATTGCATGTATCTGAATAAGCTCTTATAAGGATTTAATAATTTATATTTCAAGCAATTAGAATATAGATGGTACATAACAATTACTATATAGGTTACTTCTGTTTTTGTTTTCATCATTATTATTATTAACCAATATAACCAAATATTTTATGGGAGCACATTTTAAGAAGTGATTTTGATTCTGATCTAGGTATTTTAAAGTTATGTTATGAAGAGATCATGTTGAAGTTTTGTAAATAAAACCATTAAATTAATGAACCAAAGTAATCTATTACCATAGTTAGAAAGTATTAACTAATCATAAGCAACAAACCTTGTCATGAAAGGATGTAGCCTATTATACCAAATACTATTTTGAGATCAAAGAATAAACCACTAAAAATGAACATAAAGGGTTCTAGCATAGGCTGGCTATATAAAATGACATAATTCTAGAAATTTATTTTCTTCTAAATGTCATTAAATTGAGTCTGCTTATTAAATTAATCTTAAATTTGTTTTTTTTTTTAATTTTATTTATTTATGATAGTCACACAGAGAGAGAGAGAGAGGCAGAGACACAGGCAGAGGGAGAAGCAGGCTCCATGCACCGGGAGCCTGATGTGGGATTCGATCCCGGGTCTCCAGGATCGCGCCCTGGGCCAAAGGCAGGCGCCAAACCACTGCGCCACCCAGGGATCCCTTAAATTTGTTTTAAGGTAATAACACGCTTTTACATCATAAATTCTTAACAGCTTTCCTGGATGAATATGTGCCTACATTTTTTTCTACATATTCACTTTTGTTCTAGAACTTTCAGAGTCATTTAAGAAATAATTTTTAAAAATTTCTAGAAATAATCTTTTCTTTTAAAGATGTGTCAACCTTTTTCCAGTTGTTAATAATGCATTGAAAATTCCCCTTTTTGTTTAACCACTTTACTCCAAAAAATAAAAATAATTTAAAAAATTCATATATATAATATAATAATATAATATAATATGATATAATAAGGTAAAAACAAGTAGAAGGTATCTGGGTAAAAGGGAACTAAGAAAGTGGATGAGGGAAGAAGTAAGTAAAACAGGTTTAAATGCCAAAAACCACACAGTGGCTGAGTCATTAAGCATCTAATTCTTATTTCAGCTCAGGTCATGAGCTCAAGCTTGTGAGATTGAGCCCACATCCAGCTCTGTGCCGGGCATGGAACCTGCTTGAATTTCTCTCTCCCTTTCCCTCTGCCTCTACTCCATCTCCCTCTCTAAAAAAAAGAAAATCTATAAATGTCAAAAGTAGCTATTCAGTCATTAAATATGAAGGGAGATGGATATTTTCTTTATCATGACAAAGCTCTGGGTTACATGGTGGTAGTCACAAAATGTAAGATATATATTTTAAATAAAATAATTGTCATTATAATGATAATTATGGAGAGTGGGAGATGGTTGGATGACACAAAAACTAGACTGGATAATTATTGAAGTTTGATGATAGATACATGGGAGTGCAATGCACTATCCAGTTTATCTTGCATATGTTTGAAATTCTCCATAATTAAATGTTAAACAAGAGACTAAGGCTTTAAGTCACATTTCCATTCAGTGAAAGCAGAGTCAATGCATTTATTTATAAAGTTATTAGAACAAACCAGAAGATCAGGAGAAGCACATATTTTCTTGATATTGATACCTTTAAAAAATTGTTCCTCTGGGTTCTCATAAAAAGATTATAGTGTGATGTCTTTGACAACATTTTCAGTAAATAAAATAGTTATCCTTATAGATATGTCTTATTTTATTCCCTCCAGTCAGACTGATTGCATAAATGCAATTAAGTAAAGATAAAAGAACAACTCTGTGATCTTGATGAATGTTCTCTCCAATTGTTTAGTTTGACAAATCCTCCAAATTTTGTTTAAAAAATAACTTGCAAGTTTCAGTACTTTATTAAAAATAATGCTATTTTTTGCTTTTACTTTGTCAAAGCATTGAAGACTGACTTAGACATGGAGGTTTAAAATTCTTCATGCAGTCATTGAATTTCCTCATCAGAACTAAGCCATAGAGTTTATGCCTTCTGGCAAGAATTTTGAACAAGGACATTCAAAGTAAGGATTCAAAGTAAGCTTCTATGCATCTGCTTTGCTGTGCAAATTGGCTTAAATAGAAGGCAGGCCTGACATTCTTAAGAAAATTACACTGCTTAACCAAATCACATGCCACTGTTTACCACAGGAGAGAAGTGGCTTTAAATTCTTGTGAAAAATAAATAAAATAAAGAGGAATCTATCTGACTCTAGACCAAACCATAGGATAGTGATGTCCAAAAGACAACAAATCCCAGGACATATACTAAAGTTGTTTCTACTTTCTTTAGAATTTTATAGCAATTATTTCAGTGGCATTCATTTTGTTTCACCTCCAAAACTCATGAAAACTTTGAGTTTTGATCAAGTTGTTGAGGTACAGAGTTGTGAGTGGATGGCAGCAGTGGGTCCCACCTGGCTGCAATTGCTTTACTCCATGTGAGAGATTCATGTTAGCTCTTCCAACCTACCTGTCAACTTATCCAACTGTGAAGAAATTGTAATTACCTATTAGAAAGTTCTAACTCTAAATACCTTTGATAATTTCAGAGAAAGACCCTCCCTCATCACATATTTTAATTGCTTGAAATTCTTATGCTCATCAGTCTGTTGAATATGTGCTCTGTTATAAACACTATAACCTTTGATATAGTTTTTTTTTACTCTTTCTTCTGTACTTAGCAACTGATTGCATAAAAATTAGGGAAACTCATTTTTACAATCTAAAAATATAGCTTTATTCTGTTAATTCTCCTGGGCTTTTCTTTTGGAATAATTTATTAAACTTAATTCTCAGTATGGTGATCTTTTGTTCTGTTATATTTATTCATTAGTCAAGCTTTCCCCATTTCATTGTTCTTGGGTGAAATTGTATTTTGAAATAACTTTAGGCAATTGGTTATACATTCCTACATCGTTATTTCTGTATTAAAGCATTAGAAAATTAGTTTAAAAAGAGATCTTTATATCATTGATGGAAAGTGACTAAGTCCTAAAATTGAGTATCACAGTGAAGTTAATTAAATCAGAAAATGATGAGAAATTATGTATAACAGCTTTATCCTTTCCTGACCCTCAAAATAACTAAATTAAGCATAGATATCTGCTATCTTTATTAAGAGGTATTGATAGGACCTCAGTTATCAGTCTACATAAGATAACCTCCAAGGAGTGTGCAGTTGAGATAATCCAAGCTATAAGGTCTTGATTTCTACAAAATTCAGGGGCCATTGCTTTTCCTGATATATTCCCATTATTCAGACACCATATCAAGTCTTCATCAGAGTGATAAAGATTCAAAATCGATCCCTCATGACATTCCTTCATTGATACCACTTTGGTCTAAAGTGGAACACACTAAAGATCCACAAAAGAGCTAGAACAGTGGAAAAACATGCAGAACCAACAGAGGAAAAAAACAAACTGTGACTATAGACCTGACCTGTGCCAATAGCATAGTAAATATATCTATACTGGAGCTGCTCCATATTATTTGTCCATCAACAGCACTTCACTTAGTTATGTCTTAACATAACTTGCAATAGTCCCCAAATCAATTTTCTTTCCTCTAATAAACACATCGTTTTATGTCTAGCATTAAGACACACCTCCAGGGACACCTGGGTGGTTCAGCGGTTGAGCATCTGCCTTGGGCTCAGGGTGTCACCCCAGAGTCCAGAGATGGGAGTCCCACATTGGGATCCCTGCAGGGAGTCTGCTTCTCCCTCTGCCTATGTCTCTGCCTCTCTCTTTCTGCATCTCTCATGAATAAATAAATAAAATCTTAAAAAAAAGACACACCTCCAATATTATCTACCGGTCCCCAATTCTTGCTTGGAATTTCCATTATTGATATCTATTATTTATTTTGGTATATGATTGAAAGGACTTGTTCAAATTAACTATTATTATATTCTTGAGTTGCAATATATTAAACTTGAATTGCCATAGAAAGAGTTCATTGGAATATTATTCCATCTCAGTACAGCGCTGAATACAAGTAATTTATCAGGGAGATGAGACACCGTTTCAGGATTCCATGGGTGCCAAACTGGGTGGATTAGAGTCAGATCCCAGACAGCTAAGGTGATTTATGACCACCCATGTGGAAGTTGGAAAATAGGAAACATGGTTCCACAAAAAGGAAGAAAGAACATTAGAAACATATTATTATATGTTTGGTCCAGCATGATTCCTTCACAACCAAATTAAAACATCAAAATAATTTATGGTCTTCTTTTCTCTGCCTTAAAGCAGAATTATTCCTGGATTTCTCAGGAAGCCAGTCACTAGTTTTTGGATCACGTAGTCTCTTTGTTTCTTCTATCATTTCTTGCTCCCCCCCCCCTTATTTTATCATTTCTCTTTGGGTTAGCTGCTCCTCCAAAGAGTGGCAAAGAAAGGTATGTCAGAAAGTTTCCTCAGGGAGGCCTAGGAAAAGCTGAATTAGATTAATTTTAAGATTTTCTATGATAATCTCATTGAATATAAAAAAAACCATAATTATAATAAATGAATATAAGATCTGGAAGGAAATATGTTGAAGCAGCCTTACCTTCCACCTACTATTAACATTCTCTTTCCAATCTTCAAACCCTTTTTAAAAATCTCATGGGTCTAATATTTCTAAAGCAGTAAATCTATCACTATAATAATAATAATGATGATGATGACGATGATAATGATAAGAATAAAAATAATAAAATAAAGTAGCTGTTATTTGCTGAGTATTAGCTACATGCTGAGCCCTGCGTTAGGATGAACATAATTGTTATGAGCTAGATGCTATTATTATTCCTCTTCATACACCTCTATTCAATGGCGTGTTTTCTCTCTCATGCAAAATAACAATGAGATTTTATATATATTTGAAATAACAATATGCCTAGCATAACTTACATATTGGCTGTAATTAGCTATGCAAATGAACTGTGTTCCTTCTGCCAATATCATTTTATGATAATTGTTAGGAATAAGTTATATCTCCTCCAATTTTTATTTTTTTCCTATAATCATCTCTGTTTTCATCTGTCCCTTATATTGTTCTTCCCTTATGCATCTCCTTCAAGATTTCAATTATTTCCTCTACTGTGTGCTTTCCAGAACTGAACACAATAAGAATGCGATCATATAATTGTCTTTGATTTCCACTATGTGGTCTGAAAACTGGCTTTTATACAATGGCACTGTATTCCATGTTCATGTGCAGTTTGAGGTTTGAGAGAAAGTCCTAAGACCCAAAGACCCTAAGACCCATAATTTAGTTCAATTATGGGCACTTTAATAAATAACATTGTCTTATCACTTGGTCAATACCTGACAAGCTAGGGAGAATTAACATTCAACAGCTAGTATAAAATGCCAAAGAATGTATGTAATAAGATTTTATAAGATTTTATAAGAGATATGGGTGAAGAGTAAACAAGCTTGTCTGTACTGATTTTACAAGTATATGTGATTCTAAATTTATTTCAAAATTGAGAATTAAAAAGAAAGGATAATTCCCAGTGTTGGTGAGCAGTGGGTACATATTCACTTGTAAACTACCAGGGGAAGTCCAATTGGTAAATTTGAACTCAGCATCTGAAGCCTTATGAATGTACAAGCTGTGACTATAAATCTCACATATAGAAATTGACCCTAAGATAAGTATGACAAGGACATTAAATATTAATCTAAATACATGTCATTCTGGCATTGCTTTTAATATCACATAATTGCAAGTTCTCAATCTTGGGGAATTACATGAATAATTATAGCAATGGATTAATGCACTGTTTCAAATAATGTTATGAAAAGCATGTGGGAAGTATATTTAATCTAAAATTTTGTATTGATAAACCACTCCCTCTGTTTCTCCTTCCCTCACATACTTACAACACTCCTAACACCAGATGCTTGGGTTTTTTCCCCCCACATCAAGCAATTCTTAGACATCAGCTGAGTGTCCTGTAATTTAACTCAATTCCAATATGTTTACTTGAAGATAGCATCAGATACCAAAGGCTAAAGTTAAGGTTAAGGTTAAGTCAGTCCTACAAGATTGCCCCCCCTCTCACCTCAGATGCCAAATTCTGGTTCCCAGGTTGTCACCTGTACTTCTGACATGCTGGCCATAAATCAAGGTCCCCAAGACCTCACCTCGGGTTTGATAATTCGCTAGAATGGCTCACAGAGCTCAGGAAAAACACTTATTTATCTTTGCTGGCTTATTATTAAAGGATATGATAGAGGATTCAGATGAATAATCACATGGAAGAGATGCAGAAGTCAAGGTATAGGAAAGAGAAACAGGGTTTCCGTGGTGTGCCACCCTCCCAGCACCGCTATGTGTTCAGCAATCTAGGAGCTCCCCCAACCTTGTGCTTTTGGGATTTTTATGGAGGTCCCATCAAGTAAGCATGATACATTATTAATGCAATCTCCAGCCCTTCTCCCTTTCCTGGAGGATAAGGTGTGGGCGTGGAAGTCATAAACTTCTTTTATTTTTTTAAAAGATTTATTTATTTATTTTTTATTTATTTATTTATTTATTTATTTATTTATTTATTTATTTGAGAGAAATAGAGTGGGGGGTAAGGGGCAGAGGGAGAGAGAGAATCCTAAAGCAGACTCCTCACTGAGCACAGGGTAGAGCTCATTCCAGGAACCTGAAATCATGAGCTGAAATCAGGATTGTCTCCTTAACTGACTGAGCCACCCAGGTGTCCCAGAAGTTCCAGGCTGCTAATCATGGCGTGGTCTTCCAGTGACTACCCTCATTCAGTCCCTATGCAGGAGCCCATAAGCAATATCTCCTTTGAACAAAAAGGAATCCAGGCCACCTGGGTGGCTCAGCGGTTGAGTGTCTGCTTTTGGCCCAGGGTGTGATATGATCCTGGGCTCTGGAATCAAGTCCCACATCAGGTTCCTTGCAAGGGGAGCCTGCTTCCCCCTCAGCCTATGTTTCTGTCTCTCTCTCTCTCTCTCTTATTGTGTCTCTCATGAATAAATAAATAAAAATCTTAAAAAAAAGACAATATAATCACCCAGATAACTCCAAGGAATTTAAGATCTTTGTGCCAGAACTGAGGGTAGAGATCAAGATATATATTTTTTCTATTATTTTGCAACACCTATGCCTTATTCAAGCACATAACACTTTAATTAAACATGTATATAACACTTATTTCAAGCACTGCTACAATCACTTGACAAATATTAGTGTGTTTTACACTCCTGACAGCCTCACGAGATGAGGACCAATAAAAATCTTCATTTCAGAGATGATAAAATTAAGGCCCAGGAAAGTATAAGCAAGTTTTTCAAGGTCACACCGCTTGAGTGGCAAAGCCAGAGTTTGAATCCAGGGGGTCTGGCTTCAAAGTCCATACTCTTAGCAACCACACTTACTTTGTTCAGAAACTCTCAAGCAGAAAAAAAAAAAAAAAAAAAAGTACATGATTATATAATCTGGCCAAGAAAATAGAGCTGCAAATATTTTTAATCAAAGTCCACATTGCCGCTTTTCCTCTGAAACCCAGCATCTATTCAGATAGCTCCTCCTCTCCATTCAGAGATTTTATAAAATGTATATGAGTTGGAATAAATAAGAAAAGAAAGGAAAGGGGAAAAGAGAGAATCCTGATGAGATCATTTGCAATTAAGTGAAGAATAAAATGCATATAGAAACAAAAATTATGGGGATCCCTGGGTGGCGCAGCGGTTTGGCGCCTGCCTTTGGCCCAGGGCGCGATCCTGGAGACCCGGGATCGAGTCCCACGTCGGGCTCCCGGTGCATGGAGCCTGCTTCTCCCTCTGCCTGTGTCTCTGCCTCTCTCTCTCTCTCTCTGTGACTATCATGAATAAATAAATAAAATCTTTAAAAAAAAAAAAAGAAACAAAAATTATTATGAAACAAAACAAAAATTATTAATAAATATTAAAATTATTATTATTATGTAAGAGTACAGCTGTTATTATAATTTTATGTGATTTGTGTGAAACAATTATTAGGGCCAAATACTTAAAGATCTGCTCAGAAATTAAACAAAAACAAATGACAACAGTGTGAGAGACCTTAGCTTTTTATATTGAATGGAGAAAAAACACAACAGAGAAACTCTGCTCCATTGGATAGAGAAGGAAATATATTTGGAGTCTTATTGGGCCCTTTGCTCAATTTAAAGAAAGAGCTACTAGAATGTGCTGTGGACTCATTATGTTGTATTTAGTTTCTTATCAGTACATATACAAAGATATTTCAAAGTATAATACCTGAATAAACAAATATGTTTACATGTAATCAAGTCACTTTGTGTGTGCAGAGTATTATTTTTAATCCCATGGTTCCCTTTTAATATAAAACAAAGGGATACAATTTTTATTCCACATTGCTCTTCAGGAAAAAAAAAAAAAAAACAACTAACCATTAATTCTACAAAATGTGTGTCACTAAGAACAGAAATTTTTACCTGTTGAATACATTTACAGCCACACGTATTATTTCCTATATCAATTCTCAACAATACCCATGAGCCAATACAAAATACTCATTGTTTTA
The DNA here is from genome assembly GCF_003254725.2 of Canis lupus dingo. Taxonomy (NCBI): domain Eukaryota; kingdom Metazoa; phylum Chordata; class Mammalia; order Carnivora; family Canidae; genus Canis; species Canis lupus. Next base: position 44,741,337 of record NC_064248.1, read on the forward strand.
GGAGTTACTTTCACCAATCCTTGTGAGAATCCTTGAGTGTGCTTATGTGTATAGTCTGATATGCCTTATACCTCACCAGTTTTGTGGTCCTGAGGAAGGCCACCATTCAGTTTTCTTGTAGGAAGGACTTCAGGATTAATAGCCCCCATCACTAGTCTCCAAGGAGGGATGCTGCCCATCCTTTGCTCAGAGCCTTTGTTTGCTTGACCTTGTCATCTCCCTGCTCTTGCTACTGTACATCCTGTGTATTTCTGCTCTTTTCAGGCCATTCCACACCATTTACTGAGCACTTTTACTACTAACATCATATGGTCTATGACTTTGTTATCACCTCTATGTTCAATACCACTAGAGATATTGCTTTCTCTACAGTGACAACTTGGGGTACAAGGCTCCTCAGCCCTGTCACTCCTCTCCACAGCTGATAGAAAACTGTCTTCATTGTGTCCAGTTCTCTTGGGTTGGGTTCACACAGCTTTGTGGCTCATCCCATATATGATTATATACGTGTTATACATCGTTATATATATGTATGTTAGAGTTAAACATGTAGCTATAGTTTTATAGTAATCATTATGTAGTTACATACAGCTATACAACTGTATATGACTGTAACTATTTCATTTATCTATTCCAGGACAGATTGACACTCAGGGATAGGTGACTGGGCTGGAAAATAATTGGTGAGATGGAGCTACTGCATCATATTACTAAAGTGGCACTGTATGCTCAGCATTGTCTCAGTTGCTGTTGAGTAACCAAGAGAAATATAAAGGCAGGTCTTAAAACTGAAAGAATTTTCCATCTTGTTGAGAAGACAAAATTTACTCATAAAGCAATAATCTGCACTTGTGATTCTACATATGGTGAAGCATCATTACTGGGGGAGCTTCTGAAATACAGATGCCTGGTCTCAATGAAGACACGCTAATCAGGATTTCCTGGGGTGGACTCAGGCGTATGTATTCACAAAAACTCACAGGAAATTATGGGCAAAGTGTGATTCACAAGAGATTTGCCTTTCTTCTAAAATACAGTGCAACTCCATCAGAGCACAATAAATGTGGTCCATAGAGTCAATCACTATTAAGAGGTTAATGAAATGACTGTCAGGGACTGGCCCTCAAGCTGGCCTGCTGGAATTCCTGAGCTCCATCTGTAGATCAAGCTTTATTCTATACCCTGCTATTCGGTGCCTTCTAGTGTTTCCTGTGTGCCTTGGGTAATTGTGGGGAGGATCCTGGTTCTGGGCTGGTTGGGAGCTCCTGGTCAGTAGCAGACACTAGTATTCTTCATGGTAGCTGGAATTCACCTCTCACTGGGGGCACAGTTGCACTATGAGAATTTGGGAAAAACCAGGTCCTACCATCTGCCAACCCTGGCTTTTCTTTTTTGTTTTAAGATTTTATTTATTTATTTGGCAGAGAGAGAGTGAGTGAGAGAGAGAGCACGAGTGGGGGATGGGAGAGAGAGAAGCCGACTCCCTGCTGAGCAGGGAGCCTGCCATGGGGCTTGATCCCAGGACCCTGGGATCATGACCTGAGCTGAAGGCAGTCGCTCAACCGACTGAGCCACCCAGGTGCCCCAGCCCGGCTTTTCGAGACAGAATTACCCATTCTTTTCCCCTCTGACCTCCACCTTTACCTTCTCTCCATACATAGAAGATAAGACTGAGCATGCCCCTGTTTGCCAAAGTGTGCTGTGAGCACTGAGGGACCAGCTGTCTGTGGCCTGATATCTGAATTAGCAGTTACATGAGAATTTGTATTATCACAGATGTGTTATCCTAGATGATTTTGTCATTTTATTGTACAGAATTTTGCTGATCTAGAATTCTTTGAGTGTTTGTTTTATATCTATATACACATACATTGGTATAATAAATATACCTAATAACATAACATGTAATGCATAATAATATAATAATATACACACACATACACATATTAAAAATTAGATCTAAAAGACAAATTCCCTGAAATTATTTCAACATGGACATTATTTGCAATGTAATGACTCTAAATGAATTCTGAGAATTGAATCATAGATAGACTCCTAAAAGGTGACATGCTTTCTTAAAGAGCGATTGACATCTAAGAGGCAGAAAGCTCAGGTGTAAGAGCCAGAACCACTCATAGAGTTTTCATTTGCTTGAGTTTATTAAATAAAAATATATCTATTGTTCCATCCCACACAGTCTCAAGTCACTCTTTAGGATGAGTGATTAATAAAAGCTTTACCTAAATCCATAAAGGGAAATTGGAGTCAAATCCTAATCCAAACACAAGCCCTGTTTGCAAATTAGAACCCAAATCCTAATCCTTCTGAGGCTTGTCCATCCCCGCTTGAAATGGCATTGTTGTTTTGATTTAAACTCCCAAAACATTTAAAAAGTGATTGCTATTTCTGTGTCATTAAACACAAAGGCTTTTAAATGTTTGGTTTTTATCCCTAAAATGTACCATAAATAGAGCTGAATAGTTAGCTTGCCTAAAAATGAAGAAATGCTTTGGAATACAACCATTTAACAGAAATCATAATAAAAACTCTCTCTCTCTCTTTTTTTTTTTTTAGTTCAATCTGACTCAATTTTCAGGTAGTTTTCAGAGATGACCTGGAACTGAAGTGAGGCCATTTATATCAATGATCTCCCTGAATTGATGACAATTCTTAAGAAGGTTTATCAATTAAGATCGTGTGGCTAATATCACAGTGAGTTAAATAGGAGATGTACTTATTTTTCTTTTGATTGAAATAGGTACAGGAATAGAGCATTCAGGACTCAGAGAATAGGTCCAGGAAAACCCAGCTCATTGCTCCACCATCCCTGGATCCTGGATGTGGCTCCTGTTCCTGTGGTTCAAATTGGCTGCTAGGACTCCAGTCTCCCAACCACATTCCCAGTACAGATAGAGAAATGGAGGTAGAGGAGAAAATGCTATACTCCTTATCTTTTAAAGTAAACACCTCCTAGAAGCACTTAATAACTTGACCCTTCCATTTACATGGTCAAATCATATGGTTTCAGTGAGTGATGGGAGGATGACAATTGAAACTGGAAAACTGTGCACTTACATTATTTTGAATTAGAAAACAAGGGGGGGAAATACATGTTAGAAGATAACTTGCAGCTTCTGTCTGCTACTGAAGTGTAGTGTGATAGGGTTTAGGACAAACAAAATCTTGCCTGTGAAAATAAGATGGTGATATTGTTGTGCCCTGGACCTGCCTTGATGGGTCCAGGCATGTACTAGACGTCTAGCCATAGTCCCGGATGAAAATGGGCCTGAAATAGCCTGTGACTTCTCCTTCCCTGCTACAGCAAACTTCTACTCATCGTTAAATATTTAGGTAAAATGCTTTTTCCTCAGAAAGCTTTTCTTGATCACCAGGCTCCATTTGAGTAAGTGACCTGCCCCTTTCTCTGTATTCCTACAATTTTGTGGTTGATGAAGTAGAATGTGATGGTGATATGGCTGTAAGTTCTGCTCAGGGCAGACATCCGAGGGGTTATGTTGGTTGGCTCTTAACCACGATTCTTGTACAAGCTATCCTGTGAGGTTAGACTCCTGACTGCTTAGTCAAAGCATCAGTTCCTAGGTCTGGTGTTCTCGGTCACAAGAGGCCTCCCATTGCAAGCTAACAATCTCAAACCAGGCTGAAAACAGCTTGTGTCTAAGTCAGATCCTAAGTCAGGATTTAATTTGTTAATATTAAGAAATATTAATATTTCTTATAATATTAGACCAACAAGAGTTGGTCCACTTGATTCAAGAGTCTCTGAATCATGTTTACTTATCTTCCATCTTGCTTGCTTCTTTTAACCTTTCCTTTTTTTTTTTTAAGATTTCATTTATTTATTCATGAGACACACAGAGAGAGAGAGGCAGAGACACAGGCAGAGGGAGAAGCAGGCTCCATGCAGGGAGCCTGATGTAGGACTTGATCCTGGGACTCCAAGATCATGCCCTGGGCTGAAGGCAGACGCTCAACTGCTGAGCCACCCCAGTGTCCCTCATTTTACCTTTCCAGACTCCAGACTGTCTCTCTTGCAGGGATCTACAATACTTAACATATTCCATCTTTTAAGAACTAAGGACCTGACTTGGATCCAGTACCTCCTTACATATGCAACACCCAAAAATCTGAACCAGACAAATTTTGTTAGTGAAATTGATTGCTATTTTTAATTTGTTAGAAAACATATAAACTGGGATTTTCTCAGGCAAATAGGGACATATGGACACTCTAGAAATAATGGAGAACATTGAATACTATAATCTTTGAGGAAATATTTGTGTTTACTTTTCCACTGGCCAGTATTTTGGAATAAATTGTAGCAAGAGAGCCTAAGAGCCAAGCAAAGAGAGCTAACGTGTATGTGTGTGTGTGTGTGTGTGTGTGTGTGTGTGTATCCAGAAAGCAGGGCCAAAGAAATATTATAAAGGCATTCTGTGACACAGGCATGAGCTGTTTGAGACCATAATAGCTCCCTAGACTATGCTGTTATAAGCTTGATAAAATAGGGTGAGGACTTTGGCATCTGTTTTTGGGTTTTTTGTTTGTTGTTTTCTTTTCGTGCAAAGTCATGGGGAAGATTATGTTATACAGCTAGTCTTAAACATTGCCATATCCACGAAATAAGCTGTACATTGCAGCTGTAGCTTTGGAACCCAAGAAAAGTGTTTCAATGTGTTTAATACAGCAGGGGAGGGGAAAAAAGGGACGGTCATTTCAGCTACACCAGATAAATAATGTTATATATGTATGTATGTGAACCGTGTATTGGTAATTAGTAATTATTTGTGACAGAAATTTGTAGGCAACTCTGATGTGATTTTTTTTTTCTGATGTGATTTTTTTAAAAAGGGACTTCTTTGTGACAATAATCCATTTTACTTATTATCCACTCTACATTTCTATACTATCAATTCCTCCCCTAACCTCCATAAAACATCTTAGAATTCATAAATGTGGTATTTAAAATAATGATTTAAAGAAGAAAGTTTGGTGCTAATATGTATATTCCTATAATTCTCCTAGAAAAGTTCCTAAGGGTTCCAAACTGCCTGAAGTTCCATTAATCTGGCCTAGGCTAAATTAAACATAAGATAGTTCAGCTGTGTTTGTTTTTAATTTGCAAAGGAATTTAGTGTTCCAAAAGTGAGGGACTAGCAAACCAGGCTTCAATCAATCAGGCATATTTTGGGCATCTCTGCCAGTGGCATTAGTGGGAAAGACCTGCTGTTATAATCCACGGGGTCTTTGGCAGGCCCTAAAATCAGAGAAAAGAGAATTTAGGAGAGAATCTGAAGCCTAAAAGCTGGTCGGAGATAGGGATGGCAAAACTAATACATGAACTCTTTAGCTAAGATGAGAGGGTTCTAGAGTTGAAGTAGACTTACATCGGAGAGTACAGAAGGTTTCAATAAAATATTATTTTACAAGTAATCTGTCACCGTATCATTTATTCCAGGTACATAATTTAAAATTTCAAGTTATATTACAAAACCTGTTAACAACACATTTCCATTCTCCCTGACCTCTGTCATGCTACCCCAGCAACAGATATTATCGTGTTTAGTGCTTTTATATGTTATTTGCCATTCTGTTTCTAAATACTAATTTTTTCCTGCCTTCTTAGCTCAGTGTCAGACATTAGCCAACAACAACCTATTATGGGAGATAATGATTTTCTTCACCACTTCCTCCTCTCTTTGGGAGAGTTAAACAGGGATTTGGTTAAATAAATCCTCAATACTTATGTTACTATAATTTTGTAAGTGGGATTCACTTCTGGGACAAGATACACAGTATGACTTTTCTTGTATATATGATTCTTTCTTTGGCAATTAACATTTGTGTATTTTTTAAATTCACTTATCTTTTATTTACAGTGGATCTTCCATAATACTCAGACTCCACAATCTTTTCCAAGTGGTCCAAGACATGAAATAATTTCTAGGTTCTATTTACTTTTCTAACAATCTCCTTCTGATAGACATCTGACTCACTCATGAGTCTCTACTGGTTTCCCTTCGGGACCTAATGCACAGCCACTATCCTGGGACTACCTTTACTACTCTTATTGGAGATCTTGATTCTGGCCTCTCAATATATCCCTCCTTCTTCATTTATCTCCTTATTTTGAGATAGCATGTCTTCCAGGACTTTCTTGAAAAAGAATGCATGGGTGTTTAAAACAAAACAACAAAAAACGTGATAATTTTGAAGTTCTAAAAACACTTTTGTCCTATCCCTCACACTTCAAATGTTAGCTTGGCTTCTAGAGAATTCTAAGTTGAAAATATTTTCCCCTCAAACTTATGAGAGTGTGGTTTAATTTTTTTTTCTGATGTGTTGTTTATAAACACTGATACCATTCCAGTTCCTGACACTTTATATGCAAACTCTTCTCACCCCCCCCAAATGTTTATGGTAATAGTAATAATAATTGATTCTTTACTTACTGTAAGATGTTACTTCATAATCTTTGTATGCATTTTTATAATAATTTAATCACAACAAATTTAATCCTCATAATACCCTTAGGAATTAGATATTATCAATGTCCACCCTGTCTTACAGATGAAGAAGGAGAGCACAAAGACATCAAGTGGATTGTTCAAAGTTAGGCAATTGGCAAGTGGTGGAGATGGGTGTTGAATGCGTGCGGTCTGGTGCTAGACTCCATGTGCATAACCACCATACCATCCGCCTCTTTTCCAGGTGTTGGGTAATAAGTATTTGGACTTTCAGAGAAGAAAACCTTCAATTATGAGAAACTTTGTTGTATGATTATTTTTCTGTATTTTTTTATTCTATTAGTTGGATTTTAGATACTCTGATTAAATACTTAAAACATATCTTAATTTTGCTTTTAACATTTAAAAACTGGTTTTATTCTGCTTTTAGGGGGATTCTATGAATCTCCTAATCTTTCTATTGCCATTATCAGTAGTAGTAATATTTAATTTCAGTGATCTTGTTTTTAATTTTCAGGGGCCATTTCTTGTTGCCTCATTGTTTCTCTTAAATTAATAGCACTCTGTATTCATTTCATGGTTGGAATTATCTTCTTTTTTTGAAGATACTAATTATACACTTAAGTTTCCTGCTCCCTACTTTGTTTCTATTTCCACAAAGTTTCTTTCCTCTATTGTGTCCTCTGGCCTCTGGCTTTTGGGCTAAATTCTTTCTTCAATGACCCGGGCTTATTCATTGTTACCGTGGATGATTCAGGGATGAGCAAACTTGACCATTGGTCAGAGTCTCCAATACTGATACTTGGAATACTTGAGTTTCTCAAGATAGGAATTCTTCAAACTTCTGCTTGAGATTATACTGAAGTGAGTATTCTGATATGTAGGACAGAGGGTGTACATTGAGAGGGGCTGCTCAGTACCAGACCTTTATGTATTTTCCTTTCGGCCCCGTACCTCAACGCTCTACTGAGCCTAGAAGCCTTGAGACCAAAAAGTCAGTGTGATTTTTCTTTCCAGGAACAAAACACAGTGTTGCATATGTATATTTTGAGAGGTGAGGCATAGGTGGGTGTATTAATTACCTGACTCTACCTACATTTTTTACCAGCTTTCTGTTCTGAGCTTCATAACTATTTCTTGCCTTACTGGGGTTCTAGCTGCAAGTTGATTCTTTTCTCACAGTTACATTCCTCTATGGGTAATTATACTGCAGCTTCCTCCTCTATCATGAGGCATTTTCCATTCCTCCATCTGCTTTCTAACCTGTGAACATGTCTTTAAATACTTTATCCACTGTTTTGTTTTGTTTTGTTTTTTTCCTCTACTCACTCGTTTTCCCCTGTGGATAGATTTATATGTTTATAATTTAATTTTGCCTTTACTCTTATGTTAGTGGAACTTTAGGAGAGAGTACATATAAATGTAAAAAGGAATGTAAGCTTTAAAACTTTTTATATTTCTTAGCGCATATGCAGGTAAGATACTGAAATATATAAGAAAGGACATACTGGACATATAATTAGCATCATGTGTACACGTGGCTGTGTAATCTATGATTCATAAAGTGAAAGCCTCCATCATTTTTCTGCTTTACCTTTTCCAAACTATTTAATGAAGGTTTCATAGGGGCATGGAGTGAGACCTTTGCTGTGGTGATAATGAATGATATAACCTGACATATGTCAAAATATATTTGGGCAAAAGATGAGAAATGGGCCACCAAGGAGGGCAAATTGCAAGAAAATCAGATGACAAGTCTTATCAGAATGGATGAAGTGAGTGGAAAGGAGTACAAAACACACGGAGAATCTTGATGCCAATGGCTTCTAATATGGAATATAGAAAACAGCATGACTTGATCAATCACTATTAGGAAAAAGCTTAATGCGTTTATTAAATTCATAGTCACTATTGCTGACACTATGCTACTAGCAAGTTCTTCCAAACATCACTCCTTTGTTTCATACCTGTCCCCAGATTTCTCTGAGATATCCTCTATTCCCTGCAATGCACAAATCTCCTATTCAATGGTGAAATAGGTTGCTAAGACTAAAAGAAAACTTTGTCAAGATAAAATTTTAGGGAAAAGTTTATATGCATGGGAATATAACAAATGTAAGGGGCATTTGGATACACTAAGGAGCTATTAAATTTCCTGAAACAGCTAGTACTCCTTCTCTTGATTCCATGTTAGTTTGTTCAGTGTCACAGAGAGGAGAATGAAATAATGTACTATTCTATTTTGCTGGTAGAGGTATATTTAAATTTTGTGGTAGTAGAACTGATGCTTTAAAAACAATAGGCTGATTATACGTAAATCATGGCAATTTTCAGGAATAGCATATACATATTTAGTTCTACAATATGTATGTTAAGATAGAAACAATATGTATGTTAAGATAGACCAGTTATGTCTAATACTTATCCTCAGGCTTAGAAAGAGAATAATGTGAAAGGAAATAAAATGATAAGAGGGATCTCAGATTCAGGAAAATTCATGTTAGTGGGTAAGGGTGAGAAGAGAATTCAAATCATGTGATTATAGAAGCTCAGAGCTAGAGGAAACTTTTGATACCTACAGCTTACGTTTATTTTATAGATAATAATAAATCAACTTCTTGCTTCATGCCAGATACTATTCTAAATGTTTATTACCCTCAAAAATCCTATTAATTTAATACCCTCAAAAATCCTATGAAGCATACACTACCTTTATTATCACTAAGGAAACTGAGAGACAGAGAGACAGGTGATTTGCTCCAGGTTATACAGATATTGATGTTAAAGCTAGGACTAGAATCTACAGTTTGGCCCAAAAAACCTATGCATATGCATTTAACTATTATACATTTCCTTTCTCGATGGGAACAAACACCCAAAGATGTAGACTTTTATTGACACACCAGGACTAAACTAAGATTTCTTAGCCATGACTAATTATATTAAACACTGATTGAGATTTCACAGCTACTGACTAGGACCTGTGATTCCTTTCATGGTACTAGCCTTGCATGTTAGTGTTATTTATTTATTACTTTTCTGTAATGGTATCAGTTACCTCTGGGTCAAACCTAATGTGGAATTAAATGTATGGGACCATTGACCAAAGAAAAAAATACGTTTATTTTTATCATGATCACTATTTTCTAACCTTTGTTGTCTTCTATATGCCAGGCAATATGCTAGATAATTGACTTACATTTTCTTACTTAATTCTCACAAGACCACTGTATTATAGCAAGTATTATTATGTCTATTTTGCATACGTGGAATCTTAAGGACAGAAATTTAGAAACTTATACAATATCACAAAACAATTATATTGCAGTGTTAGTCATAAAACTTTGCTCTTTCAACCTTCAAAGGCCTTCTATCATTATGTACCTTGACGATTTTTATAAATATTACCAATGAAAACTCACTTTGATTTTGAATATGGACCAATTCTGTTAGTTAAAATAAAATGTATGTTCATTTGTGGAGGTTTAATTTGACCTTTCTAAATTAAATTGCTATTAAAAAAAAAAACTTGTCAATACAGAGCAAAACAATCACATTCCCTTGTGTGATATGCATTATTGGGTGCACATTATCATTTCTGAGTTGCTATGCATATTTTCTCCTTATTAAAAAATGTATGCACAGCTAATGTTTACTCAAGAGATGAATTATTTTGCAAGTGAAAAATTATAATTGTTATATTCAGTCACATTTCAACCTTACATCACCAAAAGGGAGCCTTTCGCTAGAAACTCTTTTGCAACAATGTTTTTTTTAAAGCTCTCCAGCCAGCTTTAATGATTGTAAAATATTTAGGTATTTTTTAAATGTTGGAGACCAAATAGAATAATGTATGAAAGCAATAAATAAATAAGTAGACAAATCGCGTCTAAAGACCGATGGATAGTGAGGCTTTTTACAAAAGGATCGACCACAAAGGTTTTAAAATCTGTTTGATAGTGTTTATTTGTGGTGGGAAGTTTCTTAAACAGGTGCACCTCTTTACCCTCAGAAGAATACAGAGGAAGCAGTGGTGGAGGGTATCAGCAAACCAGCGAGACATGGTGACCACAATTAAAAATACTGAGCTTTCTGGAAGGAATATATACTGAAACTACTCAACCTTTGGCTACTCCCCAAAACCCAACTTATCTGGACATCCTTTACTTACCCCAGAGGAAATCATGTTCTTCCGACAGGCCACTCAGCCTCACCCATGTCTTCAACCCTGGGGGCGGCTGAAAGGGGCTGCTGTAGGAAGCACTCTTAAAGGGATTTCATGAAACCACTCACAGAGGCATAGTTGGGTCACACTGACACACTGACACAATGCTCTGGCTGTAGACTGTCCAACTCTGTTTTAATTAAAGGTTTATAAAAAGGGATCTTTTAGATTTTAAATTCCTTTCTCACTTTCATTCCCTTTTCTTATGATTATGCGTTTATGTTTTACAAAATATCCACACTATCATTTATATTAATGTCTGTGAGCTTTTTACCAGTGAGCAATTTTCTACATTTTTGCCATCTCTATAAAAAAAATTCCTAATATGTCTAATTTTTTGACACACAATTTTCATTGATTACTAATTCATGTGACAGACATGCTACCTTAGTCTTCATATTAATATGTTCATTGAAAATGACATAGAAGAAAGGGCATTTAGACCTACGGAGAATTAATTAGCATGTAATTCTCAGTATATCATCTAATGTTAATTAGCAGTTAAACCGTCTTCTTGTGCATGACCTGCTGATTTCAATACAGTGTCCTATTTTGGAGACCCTAGGGGAACAAAACTTGAAAGGATATTCGGTCTTCTTTTTTTGAAAATGAAATATGGAATCACAGCTCCAATTCTCCTGTGCTTTGTTTAACTGCTATATATTTTCCTCATTTTGTTCCTTTCTTAAATCTATGTCATAGGCATTATGTCTTCCCTTTCTAATAAAATAGTGGCCAGACCTTTACTTATTGTTAGGAGTGAAATGAACACTCATATTTAAACCTTTTGAAAGTTAGAACTTTTTCTGATTTTTCTTAGTCACAGTTCTTAGAGGAATGGTTAGTATGGTTGCTAGATGAATTTGTGGATGAACTAGTCTTACTGTTTCCTCATGTTCTTTCACATGTATGTTTTGGTGGTATACAAGCCATTGAAGAAAAAAAAATTCATGAGAAATTTGGCAAGTCATCGATGAAACATTCTGATTTTTTAAATATTTTTTTAATGTTAATACAATGATTGTGTATTTGAGAAATTTGTGTATGTACTTGTAGAAATATAGTAACTCATTTGAAAATTGCTATAGAAGAGATAGTTTTTAGTGCATTCATAATAGATAAAAATTGTAAGAATGACTAACCGGGCAGCCCGGGTGGCTCAGAGGCTTAGCGCCGCCTTCAGCCCAGGGCCTGATCCTGGAGACCCAGGATTGAGTCCCACATCGGGCTCCCTGCATGGAGCCTGCTTCTCCCTCTGCCTGTGTCTCTGCCCCATCCCCCCACTCTGTGTCTCTCATGAATGAATAAATAAATAAATCTTAAAAAAAAAAAAGAATGACTAACCTACTCAAAACATTCAAATTTACCTTTGAAATGCATAATTAAATATGTTCATATCTGAAGTGTCAGAAATTCAGAACCTTTAAAGAAATGGAAAAATGACATTTCTATCTATGTAAGATATCCCAGCATGCCAGCCAGGCCTGCCGAGTCAGCGATCATGGGATATTCCATCCTCACTAACCTTCCTCCTTTTGGTTCAGGTCTGGTCCTCTCAGGCTAGACCCTAACCCTGACCTCTGTGTCTGTCTCTTTCATGCTTCTCACTTGGGTTCACAACTTTCTTAGACTGGTAATAAGATCAAGAAAATCAAAATACACTATTTTTCAAGGCTTTCCTGGCTTTTTGGATTTATGATCGTATTTAGAAGGGGTTTGTTGTCACCAAACCTTTTCACCAAAAGAGCAGCTTGGACAATCCACAAAGCATTTCCTCACACATTATCTCATTAGATTCTCACATAAACTCAGAGTGGGTACAATTACTGTCATTTTCCAAAGAAAGAAAGAGTCTTGGAGAGATTCAAAGATTTCCCAAGGAATCAAAGCAATATAGAGGTGGTGAAATCAAGAATAACACTTAGATTTTTTATTTCAACAACCAATTCTCCCCCAGTTTTATTAGTCTTTAACATATAGACCTCAGACATTTAACGGCTGTTGTGTCCTGGCTCCTCCTGGATTGGAGGATAATGAAGCAATGGAGAAGGTGAAAAAAATGAAGAAGTAGAAAGAAAGAGGATCTGGCATCAATTTAATTTCAGATGACATTCGTGCATCCTGGAGAGCAGGATGGGTTTATTCCTTTTCAAGCCTGTGTTTCTCACACCGCTTCTTGCCCGCTCAGCGTGAGGTGATCTGTGGGTACCGGTTTGAGGCCAGCACCACAAAGACACTGTGTTCTCATTGAACACTTTGAAAAGAAATGAAATGTTTCTATCTTCATTTTGGGATTTGATTAGAAAGGGGCCCCTGACTTGTCTGAGACTGAGGCCTCATTTTAAATATCCTCAACCAATAAAACTTTGAACCCTGATCACATATATCGTATGTTTAAGTTTATAAATTTTTAGGGGAGGCTGTGGAAAAGACAAAAAGTGTGATTTTTTTTTAGTAATCAGCCCCATCACTTGAGTCAGTTAGGAACTTGGGTTAAATGTATTGCAAATTCTTTACACATCTAGCTTCGTATTTTTAGAACTATCTCATAGGGGTGGAATAAAAGCTCAGAGCACAGGTTCAGACTTCAGACAGCGCAGGTTCAAATCCATGTTCTGACATTGCTAGATTCCCTGACTTCCAGCAAGACGACTGATGTCTCTGTGTCTTGGTCTGTTTTAAAAATTAAGTGAGGCGGTACACTTATAGTTAATCAATACACACTAGCTATTACATTTGCTATCATATATTCAAAGAGAATAAGGAAGTGCCTAGCATCTTACATCATTCCCTTGTGCTAACGGCGTTCTAGAAAAGTAACTATGCTCCTTATTAATTTATTAATTAACTTCGTTTTACCACAGTTTCCACATTTCCATATGACTTTTGGGTGATTTTCATCATACTAGTTTAGATGTACGTATTTATATTTTTGTATTTGCGTAAACATGGGTAACATATTATACGTTACGTATTTCCCAACGTTTTTGAAAATAGGGAAAACAGGGAATTTCATCGGTTTGCTAATACATTTGGTTATGTGATGCCAAAGTAATCAATTTTACCTTTTAAAATGTTTTTAATAAATGTAATTGATTTTTTTTCTTTTTACCTGATGATTGCATTGACTGGATGGAGTCGGCACTTTGTACACCCAGCCTGAATTAAGCATTTGTGAAAATTGCCAGTTATTCAGTCTCTTAAAGCACCATTAGCACATTTTTCTGCCAGTGGCTTGAACATATTCATGCAGCCTTCAAAAATTTCTAATTTATTTCCAGGTAGGAGATCATATATTGGAAAAATCTGACTCAGCATGAAATATTTACAGTAAAAATTACTTTACCCTAATAAGTGTACTTAAAATGCGTTTGTACAAAAAGTTTTTTTCCCTTCGTCTAGCTTTATTTTTTATCATAGATTTTTATTCAGCCTCTCACCTTGAACAGTTACACAGGGAGTTTTATGGAGAGCTGTGATGTACTGGAAATAGCTACCTGGCTGTCAAAGTTATCACTTCAATTCCAGAAGCTAAGTCCAAGTTTTACAGAGGTGGTCTTCTCATATCCTTTCCCTACTCCTTCCCCTTGAGGAAATCATTCTAAAAATGTTTGGTAATTATTTCCTTCTTTCTGCTCAGAATCACCCAGGTCTGGTCCTTGGAGAAGACATGTTACTGGTCATATGATTATAAAATTTTAACACAGAAGCTAGAAGAATTCAATGCAATTCATAGCTTCCAAATCAAATGTTGCACAGACATCTAGAGACAACCAGACATGATAACTTTTATATCTTTCTGTCCTCCTCCTATGTCTACTGTCTTTGAATTATTTCAACCAACTTTTCATTCCTTTCGTGTCCAAAGTTCCAGTGGGATCCATCTCTTGCATGGTGATCATGTAACAGAGTTTAATGAAGTGGCCTGGAAGGCTACATGAGTCATAAATTTAAGCTGGTTGACTTCTTTATGAAGCCACGGTAGGGACAATGGTATTAAGGAAGAAATTCTTAAAACATACACACTTTCCTTCAGTGGCTTCTGAAACGTGTTGTTCTATCAAGTTGAAAACAATGTTTTATATTTCTTGCTGTACTGGGTGACAAAGCAGAGTGTAGTATATTACTTGATATAGATCAGTGAAGTATTTCTCCTGAGGTACCTCAAAGAGTCTGATGGTATGTCTTTCTGAGATCATGAGTATTTGGAGAAATCTATCTTTCTTTGATTTTATGATTCCATGCCTTTGGAGTTGTATTTAAAAGACGCCTCTTTAAAATGATAGAGTTGTTCTTTTTAAAATGCTAGTGTCTCCCATCATTCCTTCCTGTACCTTTAACATTCCTCGCTCGAACAACATGTGGTGAGAACTTTGTTGGACATGGCCGGGTGGGAGGTGAGGAGAGCATGAAATGGAAAGGCACCTGTTTTCAAGGTATTTATTGAAGTTGCAGGTAAGATAGAGTTGGTGGTCACTTCCATTTTTGTTTCATGTCATACAATCATGCAATAGCATTTAGTTTCTCACTTTTAGTAGTCAAGAAAATTAAATCTAATTTATATTCTGGGAAGGTGAAATACTCTTCATGTAATCCAAGTGAGTGTGCTTTGAGTTATTTTGGTAATTCCTCTTTCACTCTAATTTTCAAATGCAAATTGTCTATTCCAGTTATTTTTTTGACCCTATGTTAACACCCTTTATTTATTGTGGTAAAATACGCATAACACGAAATTTACTATTTTAACCATTTTGAACATATGGTTTAATGCCATTTAGTCTTCACAATGTTGTACAACCAGCACCACTGCCTAGTTCCACACCAGCCTCAGCATGCAGGCCCATTAAGCAATCATTCCTCATGCTCCTTTGCCCCCTGCCCCGGACTGCCATGAAGCTGCTTTCTGCTTTCTAGATTTGCCTATTCTGGATATGTCTTTAAAGGGAATCATCTACTTTCTGGCTTTTTGTGTCTGGCTTCTTTCATTTAGTATTAAAGTCTTTAAGGTTTATCTACCTGATAGCATGTATCTGTAATCATTTTTTTTTTTTTTTAGGTTACTCAAAGGCCCTTATCTTTTTTTTAAATTTATTTTTATTGGTGTTCAATTTACCAACATACAGAATAACCCCCAGTGCCCATCACCCAATCACTCCCACCCCTAGTTCGTTTCCCAGAGTTAGCAGTCTTTACGTTCTGTCTCCCTTTCTGATATTTCCCACACATTTCTTTTCCCTTCCCTTATATTCCCTTTCACTATTATTTGTATTCCCCACATGAATGAGAACATATAATGTTTGTCCTTCTCCGACTGACTTACTTCACTCAGCTGTAATCATTTTTTATGGCTGAACAATACTCCATTGTATGACCACATATACAATGTGTATACCACATTTGGTTTATTATTATTGTTGTTGTTGTTATTGTCCCTTGATAGAAATTTGGGTTGTTTCCATCAGTTACTTTTATAATGGATACTACTACGTACTCAAGTAAAATTTAAGTGAGTACATTTGCTTGTTTCAAGTAGTATAGAAATAATCAAAATTCATGCGAAATGACATGGGAATGTTCCTTTGGATGTTGGACCATTTCGCCTGCTTCTAAGGCTTCTGGTTTAATGTTGGGTTTATGAAATATACACCTGGTCTCTAACCAATGGGGTCTTTTCTGCCTCCTCCCTACAAAGTCTATATTACTTAGGTAATGGGTTCTCTAAGAGCATTTTTGTACACATCTAAAATTTAGCTATAACGGAAGAGCTGTTCCTCATCAAATTACCAATATGCCTATTCCCCTTACGGCATTGGAAAATAGAATGAAAAGAAATCGCATTGTTTCATAATTTCAAAATAGTCTAAAATAAAATTCAAACTCATTGTTTTGATTCTGAGGATTCCTCAGCCCATGAAAATCAAGTTGGCAGCCTCCGCTATGAAGCAATAACTTACCCCCAGCCTTGTGTATTACATGTTTTGAAAATGAAGGTCAAGGCTCTGAAGTTGCCCCAGCTTCTTTCAGAAAAGCGTGATGTGATCTTTAACTCCACCTGAGCAGCCACTAGAGGCAAGCGGATGAGACCTCAGTTTAATGTCTCAGCTGAAGGGCAGACAGGCAGAGCCATTATTAATACCTGACAAGCCGAGAACTCTGCCTCAGTGCCGTTAAAACCTCGGCGAAGGGCAGCAGCACTTTATAATTTATAAGGATGGAAATGGATCGAGACTTTTTTTTTTTTTTCTGGGAAGAAAATAAAGTCATAATGCATTTTCAACTGATGCTTAGTTGCTTTTAAGTGCCCCTCGGGGCATTCCATTAATGAGGATCAGGGATTGCAAGAAACAGATATAGATATGTAAAAAGTGTTGAATTAACATGGTTTTCCTTTCCTTAAACCCGCAAAAAGCACATAATGTCCTTTCAGCATATTTGACAAACATATATTTAAAGCTAAAACTGTTACTTACAAAGCCATAATACTATGTGAAACCATATGGTAAAGTGTCTATCTTGGTGATTACAAATCCTGGTTTTATAGCACCCTACGGATATCATAAAAATTTGAAAATTATTTTTAATTAAAAATGCATAGTAACTTCAATGTAATAAAGTCTCTGTAGACCAGAATTCTCCTTAAAATAGATTTAACTTAGTCTTTGCCTAGATGGGCTTTGTGCCAAAAAGATTTTGCGTTAGATACATTTGTCTATGGAAACAATTTGAGGAATTCACACTGGCCCCCATATTAAATCATTTATTCATATGCACAAAATCAAGTAGCAAACAATAAGATAAATCAAGTCTGAAATTATTGAGGGTGATTAGGTCAAGAATCATATATTTATTTTTATATGTGAGGGTTTTTTTTAAATACTTCTTAATGCCTCTTTCATATTAGAAATTTGAACCATTCTCAGGAAAAGGATGAAATTGCATCACATTGTGTTTGTGTGTGTGTGTATCCCATTTAAAATCAAAATACCAATTTCATCCTCCCTTTGCATAATGAAACCACAAGGCCTCTTGGAGACATTCTTCCTCTACCCAAGTCAATTTTAATTTTAGATGTATTTCTAAGTTACAAAACAATGTATACATTTTTGGTTGGCTTAATCCATCTCCGAGAGATACAACATAAAGTCCTTGGATTTTTCAAGTGATAGTGAGAATCACCAATAGAAATATAGCAATAAAATTAAGAAAAATGAAATTGAGAAATTTTGTTTGCTACAATAGGCAGCTGAGACAAAAACTGCTTTACAATACTGATGAGTGAATGAAGAAAAGAAGCGCTTCTTAACATATTTCTCAATTTAGCCACATATTAAAAGAGAAACAAAAAATGGCTCAAACATTTGCAGCCATGGCTATTCTAGGAAGTAATCGGGAAAAGCCTTTACATGCATACTCTTACTATGTATATGCCTGAAGGTCTCACCAGGAGCCTGGAAAGCCCAGAAAGTACTATGTGAGCACATGTCCATTCTTCCCCACTTCGATATAAACATCCGTCAGCCTTGGGAGCAGAAGCCAGACAATGAATCATGGGCAATATGTTTTTAAATTGGTCTCATGTACAGTTTATTTATATTTTAACTTATGGTTGGTTTTAAACCACAGAGCAGTGATTCTCAAACTTTTGTATGATTTTTTTTCCTTAACCCATAGAGAAGATGGCTCATTCCCAGTGAACAGAAGGGAACAGCTTCAGGAGATAAATATTAAATCAACCCTACAAAAACGTGCTGCTTATTCAAGGTGATGTCTGTTCCTCTGTCTCACATTCACTCAGAGTATGAACAGTTGCACCAATACCAGGACACCTAAGGCATTGATCACACAGAGCCATCATTCTCTTGCACTTTATTCCCAATCATTGTGCAAACATTGCTGTACTCTGCTTCATGGATGCTCAAATACATCTTTGATGACACTCTTCCTGCATTGAGAAAAACAGTCTCTGATTCCTAAGGTACTTTGATTTTATTATTCACTCATCCACTGATCCATCCTTCAGTCACCGCCTACTTTACTGATCATGTGCTTGACATTGGGGATTTAAAGTAAAACATAGTCTCTGACTCCAGAGCACTTTTAGGATAGTGGAAGTGACAGACATGTAAAGAAATAAGAGGAATAAATTATTATAGAGCCTGTCATAGAAATATATGCACAGGAGAGAACAAAGAAGGGAATGTTCATTTCTACCTGGAGTTGAATAAGAATGAAGAGAGGTGGAGAATAATATTTAATGTGTTTTGACAATTGAAGTAAAAATTATATAAGAAAACAGAAGAAAAAATGAGTGCAAGTTAGCATACCAAGGAGAAAAAGAATCTAAAAGAAAAAGGAAAATAACTCTAATGGAAATAAAAAGATGGAAGAAAGACTTTAAAGGAATTTTTAAAAAATAATTTTAAAAAGCACAGAAAATGACTATTCTGATAGGATGCTCTTTGGAATTTTAAAATTCTTACTCTTGAAAGATATTGAAGATTTGGCTATGGGATAGGGTCTTATTGAAATGTATGTAGGGTTGCCAGTAGTTGAGTGTCTGTCTGCCTTTGGCCCAGGGTGTGATCCTGGAGTCTTGGGATCGAGTCCCACATGGGCTCCCTGTGTGGAGCCTGCTTCTCCCTCTGCCTGTGTCTCTGCCTCTCTCTCTCTCACTCTGTGTGTTTCTTGTGAATAAATAAATAAAATCTTTAAAAATAAATAAATGTATGTAATGATTCTGACTTACTTTTCTAAACATAGAAATCAATAACTAGAATCAATAACTTCTTTTTCAGCATAGTATTTCAGTCTCTTTGTTAATTCTGTGGTAATAACTAATTATCACATAGGTGAAATTACGTAGAATACAAGTTAAGATACATACAGGCCTTAAACCCTTTAGATTAGCATAGAGGGTTTTTAAATGGCTGGTTGGATATGCTATAAAAAATTAATTAGCATTTTACAGTCAGCAACATCATAGTTCTTGCATTAAATAAACTCAAGCAGAATACTGGATATGTAGTACTGGCAGGAATTGCTGACAACAATTGGGACAAGATCTGACTTCCTTTAAAACACAGCTTTCATGTTAAATGAGATTAAAGACAGAGAATGTTCCCTGCTACAATATTATTTGTTATTTCTTTTTTTAAGTTAAATTCTATTAGCCAACATATAGTACATCATTAGTTTCAGATGTAGAGTTCAATAACTCATCAGTTGCATATAACACTCAGTGCTCATCATATCAAGTGTCCTTCTTAATGTCCATCACCCAATTTACCCCACTCACCTCCCCTCCAGCAACCCTCACTTCATTTTCTATAGTGAAAAGTCTCTCATGGTTTGTCTCTCTCTCTCTGATTTCTTCCCATTCTGTTTATTTCCATACAAATTATACTAGCAGAGCAAGTTCTTAAATGTCAATTTTTATGTCAAATATATACTGGCATTAGACAATACATATTTTCTCTTTCAAGAACTTCAAAAAAAAAAAAAAAAAACCTTCTTCCAATGATGGAGCTTTCAGATTTGGCAAAATTAGGGAACCCCCCCCCCCAAAAAAAAATTTGTCAGACTTCATGAGCTGTTAGTTATTATGGGATTGAGTCATGGAGCACTAATGATGAAAAGCCCTAATTTTGGAACTTAATTGACATAAGTGAAACTGTCAGTAAATTATATAGTCCACACTTTGAGTTTTACTTATATCTCCTCTTTTTCACACTTTCCTTGCATTTGGGATGTATGATATTCAAACAAACATGCTATCAAATCCAGGCACTATGGAAACTGACCTAGAGAAATAATAACGAATTTAATGGAAATTAAACCCACACATAACGTATGAATTTTTAGCAGTTTTAAGCAACAGGTCAAAATGCAATATAACTCTACAAACTGAAGACCTTAGGGCTGAGATAATGGGTCAAAATAAAATAATTAGGATGGAATATGATTGATTTCCAGACTGTTCAAAGAATTTTTTTAAAGATTTTATTTATTTATTAGAGACAGACAGAGACACAGGCAGAGGGAGAAGCAGGCTCCCTGAAGTGAGCCCGACACGGGACTCGATCCCAGGACCTGGGGTCAGCCCTGGGCCCCCGGGGCTGCCCCAAACTGTTCAAAGAATTGCTGAATTCTGTAGCTTCTCATAATAATATCCACCTGCTTTGCACGTCATCAACTTAATTAAGTGGAAGAACTTTCCTAGTTTTCCTTTTCAATTTAAGTTTTGCCACAGGAGAGGGAGATTCGTGCGCGATTTGCAAGCCAGGAGAAGAGGCAGCGGTGGAGAGGGCAGGCACCCCGCAGCCCGCACACCCTGTGGCTGACCTTCGGTCTTACCGAAGATTGGGGGGGGGGGCAGCAGGCGGGACTGCAGACACTCTGAATCCCCCTGTATCCACTTCTTACTTTCTTCAAATTGTGCACCAGATAAGGAGCATCCGGTTCTTTTGCACCTCGCTGCACCATTAAGAGGGGAGATCGGGGGCGGGGGTGGGTAGCGGTGGGCTCCAGTTTGGCCTCGTGTTTCTTCTCCACGCGCCCTACAGTGATTTCACGCTCTTCTAAGATACAGAGTCAGCACCTTCCTTAGCGCCCATAATCGCACACAGTGTATTCCCTATCATTGGTCTGTTATGATACCACTCTCAACTGTTGTTCTACTCTGACTGAACCTTAAATTATAGAAGAATTCATTCCAGAAAGGCTCTAGGGGAACAGAACCTTTTGAAAGGGTACACTGCAATGCCTCTGGGCTACATGGAATTTGTTACTCGATGGTCTTATATTTCAAGACATTAGTGACCCGAGGAACAGTGGTAATGTGCACATGGTTAATACATGGCAAAAACATTACTTAAAATATCACCTGTAAACACCTGTAATCAAATGTCTATAGAAGGAATGGTTTTGGGTGACTGGGTAATTTTTGCCACAGGATATTATGCAAACATAAGGAAGGATGGTAAGTTTGGTTCATGGCTTCTAAGTGTACCAGAGGACCTTGCCCAGAAAGTGAACAATGGGTTCAGAATTTGTACTTCCCAGTCAGGGATAAGACAGGAAACTACTTCTATCTATATCTGCCCTGAAATGAACCTTTATGTCCTATAGTTATAGGACTGGGATTTCTGAAAACCAAGTCTAAAACCAAAGTCTAAAACTGTTTTTGGCTAAATTAAAACTTAATTAAATTTACAACTTCACAAGATCTCTTATGTTAAAGTTAGGACACTCTATAGCAAGGAGGCTTTATCTGAAAATATGGGTGGGATTATACAGACCAGATTCTAATAGAGCTGAGCAACTTGATTCCTAAGTAATTCTGAGCCTCCTTTGCCTATAGAAGCACCTTTTCCTCGCTTATCTGAAAAAGTTAATCTCCTACCTAAGGAATCTGTAATGGCTTTTCTTGAAGTCCTTGAATTACAGGGGATTGGTAATCCTTTTCAAAACATGCTCCATAACCTCCCATTGTTTCCAGATCTATAATCAGACTCTTACTCCAGAGAGTAAGGTAAAAAAAAAAAAAAAAAAAAAAGTAACCTAGGTGTAAGTAGAAACCATACCGAAGTAGTTGAAAATTTTGCCAATTTGTATTGTCATAAGCTTAGGGAACAGGTATGGGAATAGATCCTTATGGATATTGGATCAGATTAAAAGACATAAAATGTAGGACTTAGTTAAATTTGTTGATATGGATATTCAAAAGCAGAGATTCTAGATTCAATTTGAAATCTCATATGACTGAGAGTGGTAGATAGGTTAAGGAACTCATATAAAGTTAAAAAAAAACAAAAACAAAAACAATACATAATGTATCCAGGATCTGAGCCCAGAATCAGGGTCCAGGGTCCTTTTTCTTAAGGGTGATGAGGTTAGAGACAAAAGGCTGTGGCTTCAGACATTAAAGACTATAAATTTTAAAAAGCAGGTGTAATAAACGAGACAAGAAAGAAAGCCTAGGATTTAGTTGATAAATCTTATATTGTAGTTATATTTTTCCTGAGTCATCATAACACTTTTCCTCAATCCATATATATGTAGTCAAATGGTTGTCCTTTTCTAAAAAGCCCATTATAGGGACCCCTGGGTGGCTCAGTGGTTGAGCGTCTGCCTTCAGCCCAGGGCGTGATCCCGGGGTTCTGGGATCCAGTCCCACACCGGGCTCCCTGCATGGAGCCTGCTTCTCCCTCTGCCTCTGTCTCTGCCTCTCTTTCTCTATGTCTCTCATGAACAAATAAATAAAATCTTTAAAAAAAAAGAGAACACATTATATTTATTAGTGAGAAGAAAAAAAGTACTTCCTGGATCCTCATCAGATCTTGATAAAGAAGGAATCTTCAACAGACCAATAGCATGACATAAATCTTCTGATGGATGACTAGGAAGAAGATGAAGTGTTAAATCAAGAGACAAAGGAGAGAGAATGAGAGAATGTGCAAGCATAAATCCTTTCTTAAGCCTGTCTATGCACTTGTAATACATTTTGTATTTTCACAGGGAGACTGATATATATGTGTGAGTATGTAGACATTATGCTGTTAAACTCTGTCCTATCCAACTAACCTCTTTGAGAGATAGGAAAAACAGGAAATTGTTAAAAATAACTGTCTATATGGCCAAACCCAGCCCAACATACATAGTGTTCCAAGAGTGAGGACATCCTTTTCCTACCTTCTAGGTAGAGATGCTGAGTAGAATGGCCAAGATGATAGAATTATACTATTGTAAGATATTTTATCTAAACTGACCTACTTGGAAAGCATAATACTTAGGCTGCACTTACATGTTCTATTGAATACCAAGAGGAAGTTTATCCTTATGTGTAAAAGTAAATTTATTTCCCTTGATAAACTTAGTATTTTGTGACATCACTTCATCTAAATTTTTCTTTAGATTTTCTAAACAAGAGATAATAGACACACAGTCTCCAGCTCTATGTTTTAGTTTATTTTAATAGTGTTTTCTTCTTTATTATATCAGTTTTATATTTCTGCATACAAATTACCACAAACTTGACAGATTAAAGTAATCAACATTGTCATATGTGAAAAACTCACAGCTAACATCATACTCAGTATGAAAGGCTGAAAGTTTTTCCTCTAAGGTAAAAAAAAAAGACAAAGATGTCCATTCTTTGATACTTTGTTCAGCATAGTATTAGAAGTCTTAGCCAGAGCAATGAATCAAGAAAAAGAAATAAAAGCATCTAAATTAGAAACAAAGAAATAAAATAATCTCTGTTCCCACGTAACATGATCTTATGTGTAGAAAAACCAGAAGACATCATAAATTCAACAGGTTGCAGGATACAAAATGAACAAAATAATTTGTTTTTACATATTAACAATGGGCAACCTGAAAAGAAAATTTTAAAAATTATTTCATTTACAATAGTGTGAAGAAGAATAAAATACTTAGGAATTAACTTAACCAAGGAAGCAAAAGATTTGTACACTGCTAACTACAAAATGCTGCTGCAAGAAATTAAATAAGACACAAATAAATGAAAAGATATACTGTGCTCATGGATTGAAAGATATAATGCTGTTAAATGTTGATACTTCTCAAAGCTATGTACGGGTTCAATATTATACCTATTGAAACCTCAATGATGATTTTTGCAGAAATAGGTAGAAAAACCCATCCTAAAATGCATGGAATCTCAAGGGAACCCCAAATCCAAAATAATCTTGAAAAAGAACAAAGGTAGAGGTCTTATTCTTCCTAATTTCTAAACTTACTACAAAGCCTAGAAATCTAAATTATATGGTACTAGCATAAAGATAGACATTTAGACCAATGAACAGAATAGAAATAAATCTTCATGTATTTTGTCAAATGATTTTTGACAAGGTTGCTAAGGACATTCAATGGGGACAGGGCAGTCTTCTTAGCAAACGGTGTTGAGGAAACTAGATATACACACATTCAAAATAATGTAGTTGAGGGCACCTAGGTGGCTCAATTGGTTAAGCATCTGGCAAAAGCATCTGCCTTTAGCTTAGGTCATGATCTCAGAGTTCTGGGATCAAGTCCTGCATGAGGCTTCCTGCTCGGTGGGGAGTCTGCTTCTTCCTCTGACCCTCCTCCCTCTCCTGTGTACTCTCTCTCTATCTCTCTTTCTCTTAAATAAAAAAAATATTTTTAAAAATAATGAAGTTGGACCCTTACCTATATCATATACAAAAAGTGGATCAAAGAACCTCAATGTAAGAGCTAAAACTATAAAACTATTAGAAAAAACAGAAGAACCATAAGAGAAAATCTTCATGACATCAGATTTGGAAATGATTCCTTGGATATGACCAAAAAGACAAGCAACAAAGGAAAAAAACAGATAAATTGGACTACATCAAAATTTAAAACTTTTTGCAGCAAAGGACATTATCAAGAGAGTATGAGGGAAACCCACAAAATGAGAAAAAAAAATTTGCAAATCTTAAATCTGCTAGGGGATTAACATTCAGAATATATAAAGAGCACCTACACCGTAAGAATAAGAAAATAATTTCGAAATGAGTAAAGGATTTGGATAGACATTATATCAAGGAAGATATATAAATGGCCAATAAGTAAATGAAAAGATGTTCAACATCAGTAGTCATTAGGAAATGCAAATCAAAACTATAATGAGATTATACTTTACACTCATTAGGATTACTATTACTGAAAAAAGAATAACAAAAACAAAAAAGGAAAGAAACCACTGTTGGCCAGAATGTGGAGAAATTAGGACTCTTATGCATTGCTGGTGGGAATATAAAATGATGCACCTACTATGGAAAACAATTAAACACAGAAAACTCAAAAATTAAACATAGAAATAGTATGTGATCCAGCAATTCCAGTTCTGGACATATACCCAAAAGATATGAAAGCAAACAGATATTTGTATATCAATGTTGAAAGCAACGTTATTCACAATAGCCCAAAGGTAGAAAGAATCCACATGTTGGGATCCCTGGGTGGCGCAGCGGTTTGGCGCCTGCCTTTGGCCCAGGGTGCGATCCCGGAGACCCGGGATCGAGTCCCACATCGGGCTCCCGGTGCATGGAGCCTGCTTCTCCCTCTGCCTGTGTCTCTGCCTCTCTCTCTCTCTGTGACTATCATAAGTAAATAAAAATTAAAAAAAAAAAAAGAATCCACATGTCTATTAACAAATGAGTGGATAAACAAGATGTGATTACTCATACAATGAAATATTATCCAGCCTTATAAACATGAAACTCTGACATATGCTACAGCATGGACAAACTGTGAAGGCATTATGCTAAGTGAAATAAGTCAGACACAAAAGGACAAATATTACATAATTCCACTTATATGAAGTGCCTAGCATAGTTAAATTCAGAGAGACAGAAAGTAGAATCATGATTACTGGGGGTTGGGTGAAGGGAATAATGGGGAGCTATTGTTTATTCAGCATAGAGGTGGCAGTATGAGATGATGAAAAGTTTCTTGAAATGCATAGTGGTGATTCCCAACAGTGTGAATATATTTAATACCGCTGAACTATACACTTAAAATGGTTAAAATGGTACGTTTTATGTATTTATATTTTGTCACAATTAAGTGAACACAATATATACCTTAACTGTAACACAATTCTATGGGTTAAAATTCTCGGGTTAGGGTCTCCCATGACTGAAATAATGTTTTTGCCTAAGACCGTGATCTCACTGGGGAAAGCTCATTCATTGTTGGATTAACTCAGTTTCTTGCAGTTATACAACTAAGGTGCCCTTCATAGTATAGGTCATCAGTTGGGAGACATTGTCAGCTCTTATAGGTTACCCATTCTTCCTGGCCATGTGACCATCTTGGAAACATGTTAGTTTGCTTCTTCTAGGCTAGCAGAAGAGTATCTCTGTCTGTTGCTTTTAAAGTCTTGCCTGATTATGTTGGGTCCATTCAGGTGGTTAATCAGAAATTCTACTTTAAGTCAGTAGAAACCTCGATTATAGATACAAAATACCTTTTTCCACAGAACATAATTTGTGAATGATATCCCATAATATTCAAAAGCCCTTCCCACACTCCAGAACAGGATATTATGCAGGGTATGTTCAACAGGGGTGGGGATCTTCGCAGACATCTCAGAATTTTTCCTACCGTGTTATGCTCATTACTCTAAAAGATAAACAATTTTTAATCCTAAAAGCCACAATTCACAATAAAAATACAACACATAAGTATGTCTCCGCTAAGTAACAAAACAGCTACTTTATAAGGAAAAAATTTAAAGATATTCATGAAGACAGAAATAGAAGCATGATAATAGAAGTATTTAATGGATCTCTTTCAACAGAAGATAGTTCAAGTTGACAAAACTAAGAAAAGTTATGGAAGGCTTAGACTTCATCAATGAGGTAGAGCATATGAATACATAATGAATTTTACACACTGGTGTGATGATAGAAAACACCTTCTTCTCAAGCCAATAAGCAACCTGAGAAAAATTGATAGTTTGTAGGTAATTATGGAAACATGAATAATTTCCACATATTAGAAATATTTTCAACAATAGTAACTGATGACAAAGCAATAGGCTAGAAATTATTAACACAATAAAAAGTCCTTCCAACTCAGAATATTTTTAAAAGCTTATTAAACAAAATCTGATTAAAACGAGAAACACAAAAATGTAAAAATTTTAAGTTAAAATCTTAACTTTAAAATTCCTTTAAAAATGATAATAAAAACATCCATATCATCACTCATGAAATTCACTGAACTCACTGATCAGAGAAAACATAATAGCTTCAAGCACTCATATTATTAAGATTTAAAAGTAAAAATAAATAAAATAATTTCCTCAACAAAAATTTAGAAAGGAAGAGCAAAATAATGTATATGGAATTAGTAAAGATGATAGAAAATAAGAAGGTAGATAGTACAGAAATCATATAACAAATCAAATTCTAGTTTTTTTTAATTAACAAAATATGCTTACTACTAAGTAACTACAAGAGAAAAAAAGTAGAAAATATAGATATATTAAAATACCCCTTAGTCCTGAAACCAGTACCTTATGTAACACGGAATGAATAGTTTTCCACTAAGATTAGGAACAACCTCCACTACTACTCAATACTGTACTGGAAGTATTAGCTAATACAATTAAACAAGATAAATCAGTTAGAGAAATGATTAACTGGAAAAGAATCAAAGTTATCTCTTTTTGCAGATGATATCAACCTGAAAAACAAATGTATTATACAACTAATTCAAGTAATGTAAGAATACAGTAAAATAGGGTAGGATATAAAATTCACATACAAAAATCAGTATCTTTCATACACACAATTAATAACTAGTCAGAACATATAAAGATAGAACCTCATTTATAATAGCAACAAAAATAGAATATTTAAGAATTAAATGGAACAAGAAATGTACAAAAACTACATAAATCTATGTGAGGAAATGTTTTAAACTTGTGAAAGAAAATGAAAATTGAACAAACATAAAGACATTTTCTGGTTTTGGATGGTATGCCAAGCATCATAAAATTTATGTTCTGCTTAATTCATAAGTTTTACACAGTCCAAATAAAAATACCAACAAGTTGTCTTTTTTAAACTTGCAAGTAAAGACAGGGAAACACTGGAAAAAGAAACTATAAGGAGATTTAAGATTTAATCTTCCAGATATTAAAATATAGTATAATTTCCTGAATTAAAATATTGTTGTTCTGGCATTTGAATGGACAAACTGCATTAGAACAGAAGAGAAAAAAGAGAAGACAAAGCCTAAAAATAGACATACATACACAAAAATATATTAAAAAGGCCTTTAGATCACTCATAATAAAAAAAAATGCAAGCTAAAACACTGTAATGTCATGCCTATCAAATTGATGCACATTTTAAAAAAATGACAACACTTTCTATTGGCAAGTCTGTGGGGGAACCAGGCCTTCACATGTAGTTTCTGGTGGCTCTGCAAATTCATAGAAGCTCTGTGAGGATGAATCTGAAAGCTCCTACTGACATCAATCAACCTACACATCATCCAATAAAAATAAATAAATGGGGGTGGGAAAGCCTTTCTTTAGAACACACAGGCGACTAACAAATGTATATATATATGAGTTTAGTGTTTCTGGGGAATAGAGAGATGTAGAGAGATGTAAGGATACAAGATAACACAAACCTGACTTACATCAAATAGCCTTCAGTGTAGCTGATAAATTTGAAAAGTGTGAGAAAGAAGCCACTAGTGTCAGGAAGTTATTGCAAGCAGTTATCTGTAAAAAGATTTTTAAAAAAATTGAACTAGTAATGAGACAGTAAAATTGGGGAGGGGAGCTGGTAAACAACAAGACTGGATATTTTCAAAGTATTAATAAGGAAGAGTGGATGATACTGATGGGTATTTGGAATAGGAGAGGGGAGTGAAAAATGATTTGAAAGGAGAAAGATCTATGACGCTAGTTTTGAAAAAAATATTTACCAAGACCAAGGTTTACCTTTTAACACTTCTCCAAATAGAGACATTTGAGAATTTGATACAAATTTCTAGAGATGTTTTGGAGTGAGTGAATGAAAAAGAGATTCCACATAACTTTTTTTAACTTTCTATAGTTGAAACTTTTAAGACAAATCTCTTCTAATATTTAATAAACTCTTTAAATCCAGGCTTTATTATATGTAAAAGTAATCCATTCTCTGAAAAGAAAGCAAATAAAGTGCATTTATTTATATATATGGTTATTTTATTCATAGCTTTACTTTATTTTCTGCCACTATATATACATATATAACATATATATAATAATATATATAATGTAACTATAAGAGTTAATCACTTAATTTTATACTTGTATAACTATGAAAAAATCGCATACATCAAGGAGTGGTTTCCATCTCAAAGTGCAGTGATAACTTGTTCGTTATGCCCTATTAGTGAATCTATGTTTGAGAACTGGTTATATTCAAGCAGAACTGTTTAAAAGTTATGGGAATATCAATGTAGAAGATAATTAAATGTGTACAGAATCTATTAATGTGTATAATTAAGATAGAACATCATTGGAGTTTATTATGAAATTATAATATCCTGTAATCATCCTGAAAGGGACTGCTTGTCATGTCGTATTATTTCATTATGGCCAAGTAGTTCATATAACTTGAAGTCACAGTGATTAAAACAATTAGTATGGAGTTAGGCCAAGTTATAAAAGTTGTAATAAAAATACGAACAAATCGAAATGTGAGCATAAGAGCTAGATTTTAGCATGCAACATTTCTTTAGAAATGGATTAAATTTATTTTATTGCATTGTTCTCAGTTAGCAAGAGATAGCAGTGCTCCTTCCCACTTAGGAGTTGTTAGTGCAAAATATCTGATAAAACTGTTCTGTACTTTAGAACTACTAAACCTAAATGGAGACTTTTGAGAGGAAACATGTCAAAAAATGTATAAATAATGTCTCTGACTGGCTAAGTAATCAATCTCTCTATGCTTCAGAGTCCCGATGTGCAAAATGCTAATAATCCTCAAAAGGTTTTATTGTGAAGATAAATTAGATAGATTAGATAGATGGATGGATAGACAGTCAAACATATGACCATATATGTGATATAATAAACAGTGAGTATAAACTATCATTATTGTTATTAATATTTCTACTATGTACTATTACTACTATATTACTCATTTATTAACCTGCTTGTTTCTTTTTTCAAATTTTTATTTAAATTCTAGTTAGTTAACATATAGTGTAATAATGGCTTCAGAAGTAGAAATTTGGTGACTCATCACTTAAATATAACACCCAGTGCTCATCACAAGTGCCCTCCTTAATACCTGTCACCCATTTAGCCCATCCCCTTCCACCTCCCGTCTTTTTATTTTTTTAAGATTTTATTTATTTATTCATGAGAGACAGAGAGAGAGAGAAAGAGAGAGAGAGAGAGAGAGAGAGGCAGAGACACAGGCAGAGGGAGAAGCAGGCTCCATGCAGAGAGCCCGACGTGGGACTCAATCCCGGGTCTCCAGGATCATGCCCTGGGCTGAAGGTGGCACTAAACCGCTGAGCCACCTGGGCTGCCCCATCTCTCCTCTTTTAACCTCAGTTTATTTTCTATAGTTAGGAGTCTCTTACAGTTTGCTTCTCTCTCTCTCTCTCTTTTTTCCTTTTCCCCTATGCTTACTTGTTTTGTTTCTTAAATTCCACATGTGAGTGAAATCATATGATATTTGTCTTTCTCTGACTGACTCCTTTCACTTAGCATTATACAGTCTAGCTGCAACCACATTGCTGTAAATGGCAAGATTTCATTCTTTAGGATGTATAATATTCCATTGTATATGCATACCACACCTTCTTTGTCCAGTCATCAGTCAATGGACGTCTGGGCTCTTTCCATAATTTAGCTATTGTTGATAATGATGCTATAATGCAGGTGCCCCTTCAGATCACTGCATTTGTATCTTTGGGGTAAATATCCAGGAGTCCAATTGCTGGGTAATAGGGTAGCTCTATCTTTAACTATATATATGTATATATAGGAACTAGAGGATATTATGCTAAGCAAAATAAGTTATTCAGAGAAAGACAATTATCATATGATCTCACTCATATGTGGAATTTAAGAAACAAACAGACGATCATAGGGGAAGAGAGGAAAAAATAAAACAAGACAAAATCAGAGAGGGAGACTAATCATCGTGGTTTTGATTTGTATTTCCTTGACGATGAGTGATTTGAGCATCTTTTCGTGTGTCTATGGATTTCTTTTTTGGAAAATGTCTAGTCACATCTTTTGCCTTTCCTTAAGCGGATTATTTGGTTTTTGGGTGTTAAGTTTGAGAAGTTCTCATAGATTTTGGATACTAAGACTTTATCAGATATGTCATTTGCAAATATTTTTTCCATTCCATAGGTTGCCTTTTAGTTTTATTCATTGCTTCCTTCACTGTGCAGAACCGTCTTATCTTGATGAAGTTCCAATAGTTCATCTTTGCTTTTCTTTCCTTTGCCTCTGGTGATGTGTCACGTAAAAGCTGCTCTGGGTGAGGTCAAAGAGGTTGCTGCCTGTGTTCTCTAAGATTTTGGTGGATTCCTGTCTCACATTTAGGTTTCATCCATTTTGAATATATTTTTGTGTATGGTATAAGAAAGTGGTCCTGTTTCATTCTTTTGCCTGCGGCTGTCCAATTTTCCCAACACCATTTGTTGAAGAGACTGTCCTTTTACCATTGGATATCATTTCCTGCTTCATTGAAGATTAGTTGACCATTGAGTTGAAGGTCCGTTTCTGGGTTCTCCATTCTGTTATGTGTCTGTTTTTGTGCCAGTACCACACTGTCTTGATGACCACAGCTTTGTAGTACAGCTTGAAGTCCAGAATTGTGATACCTCCATCTTTGCCCTTTTTTTTAAGATTGCTTTGGGTATTTGAGGTCTTTTGTGATTCCATACAGATTTTAGGATTGTTTATTCCTCTGTGAAAAATGCTGGTCATGTTTTGATAGAGATCGCATTAAATGTATAGATTGCTTTGGGTGGTATAGAGAAACTTTAACAATATTTGTTCTCCCAATCCATGAGCATGGAATATTTTCCCATTTCTGTGTATCTTCTTCAGTTTCTTTCATGAGTGTACTTTAGTTTTCAGAGTACAAATCTTTTACCTCTTTGGTTAGGTTTATTCCTAGGTATTGTATGATTTTTGGTGAAATTATAATGGGATCGATTCCTTGACTTCTCTTTCTGCTCCTTCATGTATAGAAATGAAACAGATTTCTGTACATTGACTTTATATCCCAGGAATTTGTGGAATTCATGTATCAGTTCTGTAATTTTTTTCATGGGATCTCTTAGGTTTTCCTACGTGGTGTATTGTGACATCTGTGAATAGTGAAAGTTTGACTCCTTCCTTGCTGACTTGGATGCCTTTTATTTCTTTTTGTTGTCTGATTGCTGAAGCTAGAACTTCCAGTACCAGATTAAATAACAAAGGTGAGAGTGGATAACCCTGTCTTGTTTCTGACTGTAGAGAAAACGCTCTCTGTTTTTCCCCTTCACAGAAGATATTAGCTGTGGCCTTTTGTATATGGCCTTTATGATGTTGAGGTATGTTCCCTTTATCCTTATTCTGTTGAGGGCTTTTATCAAGAATGGATGCTGTAATTTATCAAATGCTTTTAATGCATCTATTGAGAGAATCATATGATTCTTCTCCTTTCTTTTACTAATGTGGTGAATCATGTTGATTGATTTACAAATACTGAACCCCCCTGCAGCCCAGGAGTAAATCCCACTTGACTGTGATGAATCACTCTTTTAATGTACTGTTGGATACAATTTGCAAGTATATTGTTGAGAATTTTTGCATCCAGGTTCATCAGGGATACTGGTCTTAATTCTCCTTTTTAGTGAGGTCTTAGGTTTTGGAATCAAGAAAATGCAGGCTTGTAGAATGAGTTTGGGAGTTTTCCCTCCATTTCTATTTTTTGGAACAGTTTCAGAAGAATAGGTATTGACTTTTCTTTAAATGTCTAGTAGAATCCCCCTGGAATGCCATCTGGCCCTGAACTTTGTTGGGAGATTTTTGATGACTGATTCAATTTATTTGCTGGTTATGGGTCTGGTCAAATTTTCTATTTCTTCCTGCTTCAGTTTTGTTAGTTTGTATATTTCTAGAAATTTATCCATTCTTCTAGACTGTCCAGTTCATTGGCATATAATTTTTTTCATAATAGCTTCTTACAATTATTTGTTTTTCTGTGGTGTTGGTTGTAAACTCTCCTCTTTCATTTGTGATTTTATTTATTTGGGTCCTTTCTCTTTTCTTTTTGATAAGTCTGGCCAGGGGTTTATCAACCTTGTTAATTCTCTCAAAGAACCAGCTCTTAGTTTCATTGATCTGTTCTGATTTGTTTCATTTGTTTGTTTGTTTCTATATCATTTATTTCTGCTCTAATTTTTATTCTTTCCCTTCTTCTGCTGGCTTTAGGCTTTATTTGCTGTTCCTTTTCTAACTATTTTATATGTAGGGCTGTGTTTTGGAGACTTTTCTTGATTCTTCAGGTAGGCTTTATTTCTATATACTTCCCTCTTAGGACTGCCTCTGCTGCATCCCAAAGCTTTTGAACTTTCGTGTTTTCATTTTCATTTGTTTCCATGTATTTTTTAAATTTCATCTTTAATATCCTGATTAATCTATTCATTCTTTAGTAAGATATTCCTTAACTTCCATGTATTTGTGATCTTTCCAAATTTTGTCTTGTGGTTTTCTTCAAGTTTCATAGAATTGTGGTCTGAAAATATGCATGGTATGATCTCAATATTTTTGTCCTTATTGAAGGCTGATTTGTGACCCAGTGTGTGATCTGTTCTGGAGAATGTTCCCTGTGCCCTTAAAGAGAATGTGTATTTCGCTGCTCTGGGATGAAATGTTCTGAATATATCTATTAAATCCATCTGGTCTAATGTGTCATTCAAAGCCATTGTTTCCTTGTTGGTTTTCTGTTTAGATTATCTGCCCATTGCTGTAAGTGTGGTGTTAAAGTCCCCTATATTATTATTATATTATTATCAATGAGTTTCTTTATGTTTGTTATTAATTGAATTATATATTTGGGTCTCCCAAGTTGGGGGCATAAATATTATAACTAATAGATCTTCTTATTGAATAGACCCCTTAATTATGATAAAGTGCCCTTCATCTCTCTTTAGTGTTTGGTTTAAAACTTTGTTAGTTTGATTATAAGTATGGGTGCTCTAGCTTTCTTTTGATATCCACTAGCATGATAAATGGTTCTCCATCTCCCCACTTTCAATATGCAAGTGTCTTTAGATCTAAAATGAGTTTTATAAGCAGTGGATGGGTCTTGTTTTTTTTTATCTTTCCTGTTACCCTATGTCTTTTGATTGGAGCATTTAGTCCATTTACATTCAAAGTAATTATTGATTGATAGGAAATTAGTGCCATTGTGCTACCTGTAAAGTTGCTATTTCTGGAGATTTTTTCTGTTCCTTTCTAGTCTTTGTTGCTTTTGGTCTTTCTTTCCCACTCAAAGGGTCCCCATTAATATTTCTTGCAGGGCTGGTTTAGTGGTCAGGAACTCTTCTACTTTTTGTTTGTCTGAGAAATTACCTTATTTTTTTTTTTTTTTTTTTTTTTTGTATTCTGAATGACAGCCTTTCTGGATAAAGTATTCTTGGTTGCATATTTTTCCCCTTCAGCATGTTGAATATATTATGACTCTCTCACTGGCTTGCCAGGTTTCTATGGTGAGATCTGTTGCTAACATGGTTTGTGTTACCTTGTAGGTTAAGGATTTTTCCCTTGCTGCTTTCAGGATTCTTTCTTTATCTCAATATTTTACATATTTTACTATGTCTTGGTGGTGACTGGCTTTTGTTGAATTTGATGGAAGTTCTATATGCCTTCTGGATTTGGATGTCTGTTTCCTTCCCCATATTAGGGAAGTTTTCAGCTATAATTTTTTCAAATAAGCCGTCTGTGCCTTTTTCCCTCTCCTCTTCTTCTAAGACTCCCATGATATGAATGTTATTATACTTTATGGAGTTGTTGAGTTCCCAAGTCTATATTCATGATCCAATACTTCTCTTTCCCTCTTCTTTTCAGCTTCCTTTTTTTCCCATAATTTTATCTTCTCTATCACTAATTCATTGCTTTGATTCATCCATCTTTGTCATTACATTCGATCAGCTTTGTTTGTTTTTTTGTTTTGTTTTTTAAAGATTTTATTTATTCATGAGAGAGAGAGAGAGAGAGAGGGAGAGAGAGAGAGGCAGAGACACAGGCAGAGGGAGAAGCAGGCTCCATGCAGGGAGCCTGATGTGGGATTCGATCCTGGGGCTCCAGGAATGCCCTGGGCCGAAGGCAAGTGCTAAACCGCTGAGCCACCCAGGGATCCCCTAGATCAGCTTTGTATCTCAGTTATAGCATTTTTTATTTTGTCCTGACTAGTTTTGGGGTCTTTTATCTCTACAGTAAGGTATTTTCTAGTGTCTTCTATGCTTTTCTCAACTCCAACTAGTATCATTATGGTGGTTGTTTTAAATTCTGGCTCAGACATATTACTTCTATCTGTTTTAATTAGATCCCTGGCCATGATCTCCTCTTGTTCTTTCTTTTGAAGTGAGTTCCTCTATTTCGTCATTTTGTCTAGGGAATAGGAAAGCTTGTTATGTTTTCTGTTCCTGATAGTAATGGATATGTTAAAGAGAGGTCCTGGCCTGTCCAAGGCCTGGTGCTTCAGAAAGTATTTCAGAGTGTACATTCTGCTGCTGTGCTTTGGCTGCTCCTTCCCTCAGGTCAGTCCTCTGCAGTTTCTCCTTGTCTACAATGGGGACTGTGTGGACTTTTTGTATTAGTATGTGATGTTTTAACTAGGTGTGTTTTGGTCTGCTTGTTAAAATAAGCCTGCTCCTATTTCCACTAGAGCTTAAGCTTCGCAGTACTCTATAATCAGTAGACTTGGTGCATGTGAGTGGTTTTATAGGTCTTCTATGGGCAGAGCCTGCTGTGTTGTTTTCAGGATGATTTGCCCATAATAAAGATGCACCTGCAGAGGCAGGAGGGTGAGGCATGGTATAAGTGGCTCCAGCCTCCACTGGGGGTGCTGTGTTGCTCACTGAGTGCATCTGTGCTGATGGACTGGGAAAAATGGCATTGCCTTGTTCTCTCATCCCCAGAGGAGGGAGTTTGTGCCTGCCACTGTTCAGAAAGCCCTCAGGAGCACACACAATCTCCCCTCTTGTGTCTGTTCCATCAGATCCCTGCTTTCACCCTGTCTGTGTCTGAGCTGTCTTCCCACCAGGGGGCACAGTACTCCTGTGTTTTATCTCGAGCAAGGGCTGGGTTTCCAAACTCCAAATTTTAACAACTCACTGTGACACAGACCTGCTCGGATCTTCTGAGGGAGGGTCTTACTGTGCTGTGGCCAGTGCCGGTATGTCCCAGAAAAGTAGGCACGTGATCATGCAGGGGTTTGGAGTTTATGATAAATCACAACAAAAAGCCAGCAGTAAGGTTTGCTTGCCCTCCGCAGGTGAGTCTGTTCCTATGCTAATGAATGGGGCAGCAGGTTGGTGCCCACTAGGTCTTTTGTCCCCTGGAAGGCCATGCCACCTCTCCCAAACACACTCCAGGAAGTGGAAACCTCTCTCCCGTGCAACACAGGGATCCTCAGACCATGCTGTCCACTCCTGGGACTCAGTCCTCCATCCCCACAGGAGCACCACTATGCCTGCCAGTCTTCACCCAGAGGCAGTGCTGATGTCTAAAACTTCAGACTTTGAGCTCAGCTACTTATAAAGACTTGAGATAACCAGTCACTCTATTTTTCCCAGTCAATAGTTTTGGTGAAGTGTTTATCTTGTGCAATCCCATGTGCACTTCTCTCTCTCTCTCTCTCTCTCTCTTTCTCTCTCTCTCTCTCCACTCTCTGGGATCAAAGCCCTCTCTCTCCCACAGCACCCACAATCCTTTTCACCTCTCTTCACCTCTTACCTTCCACAATGTGGCTTCTTTTCTCCCCCTAGTTATGCAGTTTGTTCTCTCAGCATTCAGATTAATTTCTTGGGTGTTTGGAATGATTTGATATTTATCTAGCTGTGTTTGAGGGATGAAGCAAGCATAAGGTACCCCTACAGCTCCATCATCTTAAGTCCTCTCCCCCTGCTCCTTTATTTTACACATTTAGCTATCTGCTTAGAACTCAGAAAATGACATTTTGTTGCCTTACTGAATTAATGCATGAGGAAAGCATTCTTTCCCTTTATAAGTGTAATGACTAATGGAATATAGGACTTGAATGATCCTTGAAGTTGAGTCTACAAATGATGAGTGAACTAAATGATTACTAAAATAATTTTTCTTCATTTGTGTCGTGGTCCACTTTATACAAAGAATAAGAGTGCTTACATATGCCACCATTCATCTTCACAGAGACTCATTCTTAAGCTAACACATGGTGTTTAAAATTTATCTTATTTTCAGAGGCTTTCAGGAAAGGGGATTCTATAAATTCCAGTAATTTCTTTCTCTCTCTCCTGCATCATCAATATTCCTGCTCTACTGGTGATTTTGACAAGGGTGGTCTTGGTGGATGGCAGGAATAAGGCTAGAATCAGTTCAAGAGAGAAGGGAAAAATTGAATTCAGCATTTGTGAGCATTATTTTGGGAAAATTCATTCTGAAGTAAAGAACAGAAATGGGAAGTAGAGACATTTATAGAGTAAACAGAGAAGTTTTGTTTGTTTTTCTTTTTCTAATATGTATGTCTTCATGGTGAGCCTAGAAGAGACAAATACATTTGGTATGGAAGACTTGTCTTCTGAAAGGTCTTTAGGAGAGACTATCAGAGTAGTCCATAAAAATGAGACAGAAGGTGGGATTACATGCCCATCTCTTTGAGTTTCTTGCTCCCCAGCGTCTAAGGATTGTACCAACTGTTTCCTTAGAATATTGCTCAATAAACCAGTTCCACATTCTGAAGTTTTATCCAAGACAGAGAAGTGGCAAACTGGAAGTAGAACATTAGTAAGAAAAAAAAGTCAAAGGAGTCTCAAAAGTTGTAAAACATTATGATTCTAACAGTCCCTCACACTCAGCATGTCTAGTTCTCCTTCCCTATATCATTTTTCTCCTCAGCACATATTGATTTGTTTGTTGTCTATTAACCCCTCTTAGAACGTGAGCTAGGGGAGTACCTGGATGATGCAGGTGGTTAAACATTTGACTGTTGTTCTCGGCTCAGACCCTGATCTTGAGGTTGTGAGATGGATAGAGCCCTGCCTTGCACTCAACACTCAGTGTAGAGTCTGCTTGGGTTTCTCTCTCCCTCTCCCTCTGCTCCTCCCCTCTGTTTGATCTCTCTCTAAAATAAATAAATAAATATTAAAAAAAAAACAAAGAATGTGAGTTCCACAAGCCAGGGATGGGGGCCATGGTATTTTTTGTTCTTATTTTTTTTCACTGTTGTATATATATCCAGTTCTTGCTGTACATTAGGTGCTCAGGAAAAATTTTTCAAAGAATGAAGCACCCTAGAAGATTCACTTGAACTTATCCATACTGAAATGATGTATCAAAACATATGCAAATGAACTACAGTGGAGTAAGACCAACTATACTAAAGAACCAACTAAAAACACCCTCCACCCTATCTCAGGTCTTCAAATCTAACATCTACTCACCTATTCTGACAATATTCAGGATATTCAGGATTCGTACATCTTAAGTCCATAGTAAAGAAAAATCATGAAAAAACAAATTATTCCTTTTTGGTTTTGGTCTGAAAAATCTGAAAGTTATTTTGAATATATCTTATATTTGGGGACTTACAGAAGCAGAGGTGAATTTAACTTTGGTAAATCTCTGAAATATCAAATGAATGCTTAAAATGTGTTCAAATGTGGTGCAAAAAGCATTCATATTGAAACAGTAGCTGAAACAAAAATTCCCTCTGGTTTTTGCCCTGATGAATCAAGTCAGAACTAAAAATTCATGTCTGCTTCCTGGATATGTCTTGACTTTGAATTTTAACTCTAAAGATGTTTGTTATAGTATGTTTGAGACAGCCATGGTATGAAATTATCTACCCATTTTGGCTTGAGTTTGCACATTAAACAAGAGGATTATATTTAACAATATACAGTGGTAACAGGAACTAGGGGAATTCTTCCAAATTGATTATTTTCATAGGCCTCTGCATCCCAACCTGGAAACCAATGGGAAGATATATTTATTTTAATGAGAACATGCTTTTCTATAGTGAATTTTTATAGCATGGAAATGGAGATGTCATTGCTAATGGGGGAAAAAAAAGACCTCTGAGGTCTCAGCTCATCCAGCTCTCTTGATTTGAGATGCCATTAACCACTAAATTAATGCAAATATAGCTTAA
Source organism: Canis lupus dingo (assembly GCF_003254725.2). NCBI lineage: Eukaryota > Metazoa > Chordata > Mammalia > Carnivora > Canidae > Canis > Canis lupus. Next base: position 44,780,957 of record NC_064248.1, read on the forward strand.
TGAAATGTTTCTCATACTGTGATCATAAAATATCCCTGCAAAATACCACTCTGCACTTAATAAATATGAAAGCCAAACCAGAATACCCCACATATTGATTTTCAAAAAATATGCATATTTCCCACAGGCTTCTCAAACACTCAGAAGATCAACACAAGCCTCAAAGGTCAGTCTAATTATAAGATGAATTTGGATTGATTTAACATCATCTCTGTCAGATGGATAGCAACAAATTCAATGATGTTAAGTTTGGTTACAGTGAGACCATATGTCAGGATGCCAGATAAAAGCTATGTCAGAAACAGTGTTTACCACGTGGCACTGATTATGGGACCCTCACTGAAGTAAATGGTTTTTTTTTTCTACTCCTTTTGACCAGTTTCTGTGGGTATAAAACCAATGATACCTAACGTGTGTTTCTTACACCAGCTAAGTACTGACATTTCGAGTAAGCATTTAGATACTTTCATAACAATTTGACATTGTTATACCATCTCTAATAATTATTTTTTTAGCATTTTACAAACGTTTTGGAATGAGCTGGATTGGATACTAAAAAGTCATAATATCTCTTAATCAAAGATGAGAAATGCCATCCTAGCATTTATATTTGCCCTAGGAGTAAACAGAAAAGTACTCCCTCAGTGTAAGCCAGAGATGGTTTGCCTAAAATGTGATGTGGGATATGAGGGAGGAGAATGGAAAAATCTAATTTCACCTCCCAACAGCATTATTTGAAATTAAATGCATAGAACTCTTAAGATCAAGTCAAAATGACAAGAGATAGTAACATTTGAAGGATAAGACCTTGGAAATTAGAGTACTTTTGATTTTACAAATGGTTTTTTTTTGTGTGGATGCTTGGAATCAAAAGAGTAGAAAGTAGTGTATATTGGGTACAAGGAAGAAGAACATAGTCATAGATTTCAATATTATAAATATTCTCAGAATATAGAAATGATGTCACCTTCTCAGAGTGTAATGAATGATATCAGCCAGCTGTTCAGTTCACCAAAGCATAAAAACTGAGTAGATTTGGGATTTCTGAAGCCCTAACAAAGTGTTTGGGGCATATTAAAAAGTATTATAAATGAAAAGAAAATCTAACAAAATTAATTATAATCCCCATAGCAAGGACGATTTGCAGAGAGTATAAAAGGGAACTTTAAATATTCAGCTGTACACTGTACTAGATGATTATGATAAAAAGAAGATACTGGATATGACAGTATTTCTCTTTAACCCCATGTAAAACTCCTTTTATCCTTCAAATTTCAGATCAAATGCTACTTTCCATGAGAATCCTTCCCTGAGTACCTCTGTTTTATGAGTTATCTTATCATATTATTACCATTTATATAATTTTTTTTCTTTTAATCCAAGCTGTTGCAGGCAGGCAGATTTTCTCTCTTCTTATCTTTGTGGTTCTATTTTGACAATGTGTGGAAATCCTTGAAGTTACTACCTGTTACATAATAAAGAAGAGCATTCTGGGCTTTGTTTTTTTTTTTTTAATTTTTTAATTTTTATTTATTTATGATAGTCACAGAGAGAAAGAGAGAGAGGCAGAGACACAGGCAGAGGGAGAAGCAGGCTCCATGCACTGGGAGCCCAACGTGGGATTCGATCCCAGGTCTCCAGGATCGCACCCTGGGCCAAAGGCAGGCACCAAACCACTGCGCCACCCAGGGATCCCGCATTCTGGGCTTTGTAGAGCAGGAGTGGTGCTTGGGCTTGGACAAATGGCAATAATATTAATGATGATTATGGTAGATAACATATTGATCACTTACTAGATGCTAAACATTGTTCTAAGCAAATTATTGGTATCAATTCATTTAATAGTCCCATATGTGAGCAACAGAAACTCAAATAACTGTAGTTTAAACAAAAGAGAATATTATTCTTCTCATATAAAAAAGCCAAAGATGTACTTCTGTAACAGAAAAATAGTAAAATGAAGAAGTTTAGTCAGATCCTCCACAGATAACAGATGAAATCTTGAGAAATATAAATTGTTAATAACAGCTGTAAAAAGGCATGAGAAAGTATTTGAAAACATACAGAAGCCAGAACAGTTTACCTCTGAAACATCTGAACTAGAAAAGATACATAATGCAAGTTTGCAGTTTTCTTGCCCAAGGGCACTCCCTAGCACTCTTGGCTACAGTGGACAAAACCCAAAGACTTACTTACTCCACCTGAGGAAGCAGAAATGAATTTTAAGGCTGAAAAAACATGTGGAAAGTTAAGAGAGATATCTGAAAGTAAGAGAATGGGGTAAGGACAAATGGATAAACAGACAGGAAAGGATCAGAAAAGATACGACTTTAAATTAGTGAAATTGTTCCATTGTTTTTCTTCCTTATTTTTTTCTTTTTGACTGAATGCATTCCCAAGCCGTTTGCAGGTTGGTTAAAATAAAGTTGAAGAAATCTTACTTTCTTGAGGTATAGGAAGACAAAAGCAAAAGCTGCTAAGCACTGGAAAATTACAGTAGATTTCCAAAAAGTAAGAAAATCAGACAGGGTAAGATCTGAAATATGAGTGTACCATCTGCCCAAATCCTTGATGGACCTCAAATTATACAAACCTAACAGAGATCACCAAGGAGCCAGAGTAAATAAAAGAAAATAAATTAGCAACTAAACTATAAGAATTGTTCAGAGATATCAGCTACTCTACACTTTGTGGGAGAAAATTTCTACCTTGATCCTATGCAAATTAATTTCAATAATAATAATAATAATAATAACCAAAAAGCCAACTCTCCACTAAAGTAGGATCCAGTCACTATATTACCTGAAATATACAGTTTTCATCCAAGAATTACTAGACATACCAAAAAAGAAAACCAAGAAGATGTGATGCTTATTAAAAATAAGTAATTAAGGCAACTACTGTATTATGTTTGAATAATTTTTAAAATGGCTCCAATAAGGAAATGGATGGAAATTCCATTAAAGAAATCAAAACTTTTTTTAAAATGTTAATTTTAGGGCAGCCCACGTGGCTCAGCAGTTTAAACAGTTTTTTTTTTAAATTTTTTTTTTTTATTTATTTATGATAGCCACACAGAGAGAGAGAGAGAGGCAGAGACATAGGCAGAGGGAGAAGCAGGCTCCATGCACCAGGAGCCTGACATGGGATTCGATCCCGGGTCTCCAGGATCGCGCCCTGGGCCAAAGGCAGGTGCTAAACCGCTGCACCACCCAGGGATCCCGGCTCAGCAGTTTAGTGCAGCGTTTGGCCCATGGTGTGACCTTGGAGACCCGGATCTAGTCTCACATCCGGCTCCCTGTATGGAGCCTGCTTCTGCTTGTGTCTGTGCCTCTCTCTCTCTCTCTCTCTCTCTCTCTCATGAATAAATAAATAATATTTTAAAAATGGAAATTTTAAAGGTTAAAAGTATAACTTAAATAAAAACTTATAAAGTGACCTCAGCAGGAGGCTGGAGTTGTCAGAAACAGTATAGTTGAAGTTAGATAAATAAAAATTACCTAGTCCAAAGAATGAAAATAAAAATATTGGTAAAAAGTACACAGAACCACAGAAATCTGAAGAGTAATACCAAACAATGTAACATACATGTAATTAGAGTCCTGGAAGGAAAGAAAAGAGAAAAAAAAAGCAGGGGAAAAATACATAGGAATAATACGTGGAAATTTGTCAAATAAGATTGAAAACGTTAATTTACAGAATCCAGAAATTGAATCAACGCTTACCAATATCATCATTAAAGCAAAATCTTCCTAAGTACATCAGAGTTAAACTACTGAGAAGCAAAGATAATGAGATATTCTCAAAAGCAGATAAAAGAAAGCATTTATGTAACAGTAGATGATGTTTGATAAATGATTTTCTTCAGAATCAGTGGAGGCCAAAGATATTAGAACATATTTAAAATAGTGGTAATGGAGAGAAAGATTGTCAACAAAAATTTCAATATCCAGTGGAACTATCCTTCAAAATGAAGATTTAAAAAAGGCATTTTCAGGTAAACAAAAATAGAAAAAAATGTTGTAGATAGCCCTGTGAAGTGCTAAAGGATATTTTTCAGGTTCAAGGAAACTGGGAACCAATAGTGACCCATATTTCCAAGGAAGAGATGAGAAATACTAGAAATTCATGAGCAAGTATACAAAGGTATATCTAAGAAAACAGATTGGTAGTTCTTCAAAAAGTTAAAGAATTAACATATAACCTAGAGTTCTACTTCTAGCTGTATACCTCTAAAGAACTGAAACAGTTGCTCCAACCAGTACATGTACATACATGTTTATCTTAGCACTACTTGCAATAGCCAAAAGGTGGAAATAATCTATATGTCCATCAATGGACGAATGGGTAAATAAATTGTAGTATGCATCTATAATGGGATATTATGCATCCAGAAAATGAAATGGAGTACAGATACATACTACAATGTGAATTGACTTCAAAAATATTTTACTATTCAAGAAAAGTCAGGCAAAATAGGCCACTCATCGTATGACTCTATATGAAATAGCCAGAATAAGTGCACCCATAAAAACAGAAGACAGATCACTGATTGTCAAGGTCTTGTGAGGGCAAAGGTATGAAAGTAATTGCTTAATGGATATGAGAATTCCTTTGGGTGCGATAAAAATGTTTGGAATACAGTTGGTGGTTTTTAAATATTATAAATGTACTAAATGCCACTAAATTGTTCAATTAAAAATAGTTTACATTATATGAATTTTACCTCAAGAAAAATATTATGTCTATATGAAATTGTTTTTTATTATGTATTAATTTCTTTAACATATTGATTACAGTGTATAAGGAAAAATATATTACACCATATTATTAGGTTTGTAACATATATAGATATATCTAGCAACATTAACACTAAGGATGAGAATAAATGGAGGTTTCCTATATTTTACCTGAAAAAAATTCATAATAACTCTCAGTAAGATATTTATTATAATACCTAGTCCAATGGTCTAGGTATTATAATATCTAGATGTTTTCATACAAGATTTCTTTATAATCTTAGATATTATAGAGAACCTGAAGAAGCTTTTGTTTATGTGGCTTAAATATACCAAATTAGCGTACTAGAAATTAAAATTCAGGATTTCAAAACATACTTATCAATTTATTTCAAAATAGCAAGAATAAACACATTAATTGCTAACACAAAAATATGGGTTACAAATGAGAAACTAAAGTTTCTATAACAAAATATAATAGAAGAGTGATATTTTGCATTTTTCTTATTTTGCTAAATAAAGGGACTCTGGAATTTTCAAATGTGGTTATACATTGTACATACAATTTCTTACAAGACTGGTTTGAACTGTATGAAGAAAATATTGTTTCAGGTAGTTAGAAAAGATGACTATTTTATCAGCTTTTTCATGTTGTTTTTAATATTCTTTTTTGATGCAAAACCAAAATTCCACAGTGAATTAAAGATTCAAAGGCAGTGACTTAAAGATTCATTGCATTGTCAAATATGAAATCATATAATGAATTTTCAAAATCCATTGGTGTATTTTTCACTTTAATTTTTTAAAAAAGATTTTATTCATTTATTCATGAGAGACACTGAGAGAGGCAGAGACATAGGCAGAGGGAGAAGCAGGCTCCCTGTGGGAAGCTTAATGAGGAAACAAGATCCCAGGACACCAGGATCAGGACCTGAACCAAAGGCAGATGCTCAACTATTGAGCTACCCACACATCCCTGCACTTTAAGTATTTTAACACATACATGCTTTGTAGCAACATGTATTTGTGATTTGGAATATACATAGTCAATGAATGATGTAAATTTTTCAAATGTTAACACGTTTTATTACATGACATAAAAAAATCAAATTTATTAATATGATCCATTGGTTTCATCAGGAAAGACTTTAAATAATGGGAGGAAGTTGTTAAGCTGATCACAGCAAGTATGTTTTCTGAAACTCAATGTTGATCTTTAGCAACAAAATTTATCAGTTATTTTCCTTGAAATGACAGGCTTGATTCACTCATTTTTAAGGAAATATTTGCCAAATAACCATACAGATTAATAATAATAAGAAAACACAGTTAACCAATGTCTCTCATGAATACAGACACAAAAATTCTTAATAAAATACTAACAAATTGAATTCAAAAATATATAAGTTGGATAATAAATATGACCAGTTAGGGTTTATCCCAGGAATAAAACATTACTTTAGCATAAAAAGACCGATTGATACAATCTATCACATTTAGAGAATAAATTAGGAAAGCCATATGACCATCTCAACAGAGATAGGCAAATTATTTGACAAAATTTAACACACATTCATGATAAAAAAACTTTTAGCAAATTAGAATAAAGGAAACTTCCTCATCATGTTAAGGGGCATCCACTAAAACCCACAGTGATCACTCTTAGTGAAAAAGACTTAATGCTTTTTTTCTTCAAATCAGAAGATGTGATATTCTTTTCCATCATTTCTATTCAAATTATTATATAAAAGATTCAAGCCAGGGCAATAAAAGAAAAAGGAATACATATTTTATTTATTTTATTTTTTTTGGAATACATATTTTAAAGGAAGAAGCTAAACCATCTTCAATTGCAGATGACATGAACTTATACCTAGAAAACACTACACAATCTACCAGAAAAAGTACCAGAATGAATAACTAAGTTTAGCAAAATCACAGCACATGAAGTTAATATACAAAATAATTGTGTCAATCTATTAACTTTAAACAGCTATGATAGAAAATAAAAATACATTTCCACATGCAGTAGCATTCCAAAACATAAAATACTTAAAAATATATTTAACAAAACAGAATAAATATTATACATTGAAAATCATAAAATATTGCTAAATTAAAGACCTAAGAAAATGGAAAGATATAGCATTCTTTTGGAATCAGAAACAAAATATTATTAAGATGTTATTTTTTCCAAATTAATCTTTAGCTCTTTAGATTTAATAGTCATAAAAATTATTGTGAGCGTTTTTGAGGAAATTCACAAGGTGACTAAAATTTTTTTTTTAATTTTTTTTTTTTAATTTTTATTTATGATAGTCACACACACAGAGAGAGAGAGGCAGAGACACAGGCAGAGGGAGAAGCAGGCTCCATGCACCGGGAGCCCGATGTGGGATTCGATCCCGGGTCTCCAGGATCTCGCCCTGGGCCAAAGGCAGGCGCCAAACCGCTGCGCCACCTAGGGATCCCAGGTGACTAAAATTTATATGAAAATGCAAATGACCTGGGATAGCAAAGCAATAGTGAAAGCAAAAAACAAATCTAGAGATTTAACAATACCAGATTTCAGCACTTATTATAAAATTACAGTAATGAAGACAATGCAATATCTGCAAAAGAGTACTATTATAGATCAATAGAACAGAATAGAGTCGAAAAATAAACCCACTTATGTGATCAATTAATTTTTATCTAAGGAATCGAGGCAATTCAATGAGAGAAAGTAAAGGCTTTTCAATAAATAGTGTTGAAACTACTGGATATGGGTATGGAAAAAATTGAACATCTCACACAATCTACAAATCTTCAAAAGGATCATAAACATAAATGTAAAAACTAAAACTATAAAAATTCTAGAAGTAAATATAGGAGAAAACCTTTGTAAACTTGGGGTATGCAAAGCTTTCCTACACAGGACAAAAAAAAAAAAAAAAAAGAACACAACTCTTACTCTGCTCATTGAAAGACATGACTAAAAATATAGAGTTACAGCCTGGGAGAATACATTTGTGTTACTTAGATGTGACAAGAAACTTTTGTAAAAAATAAACAACTCTGATAATTCAATAAGAAAGAAACTTAAAAATGGTCAAAACAGTGGACACTTTACCAAAATCTATGAATGGCCATTAAATACATAAAAGATGTTATCATTGTTAATCGTCAAGGAAATGCAAATAAAAGCCACAGTGAGAAAATAGAAGCATAACTAAACTGCAGTAACAATGAAATTCCATTACAATGGCAAAAATGAAGATTAACCATTCCAAATGTTGGTAAGGATATGGAACAACTGGAACTTTCAAACATTGTTGATGGCAATGTAAAATAGTATAACCACATTGGAAAACAACTGGATGGTTTCTTAACATCAATAGAAAGTTAAGCATACACTAAGCATAAGTGGCTCACTCTTATTTATACAGAGAAAGCAAAATGTATGCCTGTTCAAAGAACTGTACTTGGAATTTTCATAAGAGTTTTATTCACAATAGCCTACCCAGATGTAACCAGTCCGTCAACAGGGGAAGAGATAACTAAATTGTAGTATATCCACATAATGAAATACTCTTCAGGACTAAAAGAGGCATACTACTGATGTATGAAGCTTCATAGTGTTGAGTGAAAGAAGCCAGGCACAAAAGACTACAAAGTCTATTATTCTCTTCCACAAAATCCCAGAAAATAAACAGTAATCTTTCTTGACAGAAAGCAAATTTGTATTTGCCGTGGGAGGAAGTTTGTGGGGAGAATGTGTGGGATTGACTGCAAAATCACTTGTCAAAACTTATCAAACTCTTTAAAATGGGTGTGATTCATTGTATGTAAGTTACACCTAAAGAAAGGATTATATTTCTTTAAAGAAAAAAAAAAGTACTATAAAAAATAGAAAGGTAGAAAAATCATTCAAATAAATCTAAATATATAGGGAAATTAGGGTTAATCTAGTGTTGCCACCATCACTGGGGATCTATGTACCTTCAGTCTTTTACTTCACAGTTTTCAATGTGCTTTCTTTTCATGAAATGAGAAATTTCCTCAAGCTTCAGGTTTTTTGTCTATATTCCAGTTAGCACAAAGGAAAAGGCAGAGGAGGTCGTAGTTTCTCCCTCCCTCTATAGACTGGTCTTATAATTTACTTACATCATTTCTTCTATCCTATTGGGCAGCATATGATTACATGGTGGTAACTGGAGATGGGAAATGTAATGTTTACTCTGGATAGCCATTTACTCAGCTAAAAATTTGAAACTCATTGCTAAAGATGAGGGAAATACTATACTGAGGAAGTAACAAGTCTCATTATCACAGGTTAATCCCTTCAGACTTTTCTACACATAGATGTTATTTACCAATTTATACTAAAGTAAGAGAAACTTCTGTGTGCATATTCTCCTTGCTACAAGATGCCATATTTTTCTATAAAAAAGTACTACTTACCAATATATGGTATTTGCTAAATATCTTTCATGTTTAGACTACTGGATTTAAAGATAGAAATTTATCTTATTCATTTTTTTAATCATCAATACTCAATAATATTTAGATAGTGGTCATTTAATGAATGTTGTTGATGTTTTTGTGACCAAATGAAAATTTTGAACACACAAAAGTAAGTACAATTTTTATCCTGGAATGGCTACCATGTACAGTCTTATCACAGCCTTCCAGTTGTACTTAATGGTCTTCGTTACTGCAATTTTGACATGTGAGAACCTATTGACAAACATTAGTAGAAATGTACTATAAATCAGTTCAAATATAGACTCCTCTTGGGTCGATAAAACAGGAGTTTCTGATCTAAAGTTTAAGTAAGAAATTCATGTAACCAGTGGATACATAAGGCAGCTTAGCAACATTCTCTAAAGCAGAGACAATGTTTCAGAATTTTATGTTCAAAATCTTGCAGTTGTTGCTGATAATATCCAAATTAACAATGATTCCTTCAAAAAATCTGAAATACAGCCAAGCTGGAGCAGTTCTGCATGTGGACTGTTCTTTTTTTTTTTTTTTTAAGATTTTATTTATTTATTCATAGAGACACATAGAGAGAGAGAGAGGCAGAGACACAGGCAGAGGGAGAAGCAGGCTCCATGCAGGGAGCCCAACGTGGGACTCGATCCAGGGTCTCCAGGATCATGCCCTGGGCTGCAGGCAGCACTAAACCGCTGCACCACCGGGGCTGCCCCTGTTCTTGAAATATGGTGGGGATTACTATGTACTTTGGTTAGATGTTCCATCTTAAACTCAGTACTAAATATGTATATATGCATATATACACACACATATGCACATACACACATACGTATATACATATACTCACACAAAATACAACAAAGAGTACAATATGGTAGACAACAGTACACACAAACAGTAGCATAGTTCCTATGACCTTTGTCTTTCCCAGGATAACAGAACTTGTCGCAAAAATGTTCTTAAAACTGTTGCTATAGAGCTAGAAGAATTATCTTTATCTATCTTTATCTTTATCATCTTTATCTTTATCTTTAACTTTATCTATCTTTGTCATTATCTTTTTTTAGGCTAAAACTCTCATGGATCAGCCACAGGATCTATACAGTTTGTGTTATTTATTTTACTTCAACACAGAAATTGTTTTGAAAGTCAGGAATTGGTAACTCATAGCTAAAGTGATATAATGACCTTCCAAAGACTTGTACATATACACACACCTAAACACACAACACACTGGGAGAAATATCTGGGTGATTGGCTTTGGGGATTGTTAGAAGGCAAAGGGACAAAGACAAGAGGAGTCACTCAAGAGAACAGAGTGAGCCACGATAAGAGACATAGTTTAGGATTGAGAGGCATTTATTTGAGTGACATAGTGACTTTCCATGCCATGTACCATGTGTTATATATTATTTTATTCTATTTTTTTCCTATTGAGAGTCCTTTTTCATTCAGGAAAGTGAGAAAAGTTACAGAATTTAAAAAATAGAAATGGGAAAAGAGTACATGTAATGCATTTCTAAATGTTTCACAGCTTCCATATTTGAAAGCGAATTTTTTAAAAAGATCATTTCTTAGAGCTTGGGGAAACACTTCAGAAGTATTTTTCGTCTTAAAAGTCTGTAAACCCAGATTTGGGGCAAAGCAGAGAAATGTATTTCTAGAGGAGAGGAGATCTGGAAATCTTTTTTTAAGAGGGAAAGACACCAAAGCGAAGTCCCTCTATATGGCACGTATTGTGTAAAGAAGATCCTTACAATCTCGAGGAAACCTAGAGGTCCATGTCCACCTGTAAGGCCACTTGGAGAGATTTAACTTTACAGAGCTCTTGAGAGTATCATTAAAAGATAAACTCCAGTGTATTAAAATTTTTTAAGAGTTTATTTGAGCAAAAATCTATTTGAATCAGGCAGCATCCAATCTAGCAGACAGAACGGAGCTCCAAGAAGCTGTACCAAATGAAAGACTTTATAGCCAGGAGGGAGTGGGAACTAGGAGGTTATATTAGACAAATAAGCACGTTGGTTGTTGCAAGGTCACATTCCTTCAGGGGGTGGCAGGGGTCTATTAGGCAGATGACCTAACTAGTGCTGATCTCGCAATTCCTGATTGATGAGTTTAAGATTCCATTTCTGGGAGAGGCGAAATTGTATGTACCTCAGCCCAAGTTTGGTCATGTGGTACTTAGAATAAGTGATTCCATTTTTGGCATGTTGTCTTGTTTTCAGCAGTAGTCATGCATCTTAGATTAAAGGGCGTAATGCCTTAGTAGCAAACAGAAAGCCACACGTTATGTTTTCTTTACCCTGATTTTCACTGTTAGAGGTAGTTAACTAACTTTTCAAAAAATTAGCATGGGCCTTGGATTTTGACAGTCAGATAAGATTAGATACAGACACAATTCTAAGATGCTACAGCAAATAAGCTCTTTAATAAAGTTTAAGACTTAAGAAGTTTGACAGCTGATATAGGCCCCTTAAGAAGTTTATTAGTGACAATTAAGGCAGATGTAGTTAATTTTGTAGTTAACAAGAACTTTTTGTTCCAAATTTATAAAAAGATTTTTTTTAACTAAAATTTCCTAAGACTTACTACATCTCCTTCGCCTCTGTGTGGGAGGACAGTATATTTTTCAGGTAAAGAGAATACAGTCATTATTATTGGAGATACAAAAATCTCACGCATGGAGGGAGTAAAACTCTGCAAATTAGAAAACCCACAGAATCATTTTAATCACGTAACCATCTCCCTGAAAAGATAGGATTTAGCTATCAGCAGAGTGAGCAGACACAGGAAAGATCACATATTTATGCTAGTTCACATGGAGTTTTTCCACTGTGGAGCTTGCATTCAAGACTGTCACCATTTGTGTCCATTTGGTAGCCCACTAAATCCTGTCTTCCTGATATAGCTGCTGGTACTTGAGTGAGTACCCCTTGGAGATGCCAGACAAACAATAAGATTATACTCAGTAATTGCTAAGGAAATGACTAGGATAGTAGCATTTCAAAGGAAAATGCTATGAATAGTCAGCAATAATAGTGGATGTCCCAAGATTTAAAAAATGTACATCTCCATGAAACAGTAGGTTCCTATCTGGGGTTCTTTCACTAAGAAAGGCACCTCTGTCAACAGGACTTTTGTCAATAGGATTAACTCTAACTCAACTCTTCGGCTTTTTTAAATAGCTGCAGAAGGGCACAGTAAGTGTTATGGAAATGACGTGGATTCTGACAAACTTGGTTCTGAAACCTGAATCCACTGTGTATTATTAGCTCTGCACCTTGGACATTTAGTTTACTTCTTCGACTTCTGTTGCCTTTCAAGAAAATTGGAATAATAATAAATACCCACCTTGATTTCAGGGAATGTTATACAAGATTACCATAAAAAGTTCAGCATCCTGGCTTAGAGAAGTGTCCTTTGCCCTTAGAGGTAATTGAGCCTGTATAAATTATCTACTCCAAAAGTTAAGCAGCATTTTGAAAAATATTTTACAGAATTACAAGACTAATATGTAAAACAAATCCACTGAGCCATATTTTCTGTGCATCATCACCTGAACAGTATGAAACAAATGTGTCTAGCATTCTGCTTTCAAATTGAGGAAACTGAGGCCTTTTCAAGTTTAAAAAATTATCCTGAAATCCCCATAAACCATAAGGTCTCATATCCTTCCGTTGAGAGCCATTTGTCCCACAATACACTGTGTTCTATCTTACATTCAATTCAAATAGTCTCTCTTAATGAATGAGGTAAAAAATATCCATCTTGTAGAGAAAAATCTCCATGTGTATTTGCAAACCCAATGAGAAATTGGTTTCCTATAACTCTAGAAATTTTATTTTAAAGATGTATTTATTTATTTGAGAGAGAAATAGAGAGCAAGTGTGGGGTGGAAGGGCAGAGGGAAAGGGAGAGAGAATCCCAGTAGCCTCTGTGTTGAGCTCAAAGCCCTTTAGAAGTTTTAATACAGCGATGTACAGTGTGATTTTCTTATATTTATATTTTTTCATTATTATTACCATGCTCAGACATGGATATTGGAGTCAAATTCCAGTGTCATGTCTGTCATTGATAGGACTTAGGGCACATATTTATCTTCATGAGCCTGTTTCTTTATTTGAAAAATAAGGCAAATAATGTATCTTTATAGGGTTGTTATGAGAACTGAATTATATATATATTATATATATAATATATATATGTGAGTGTGTGTATAAATAACACTCAGCATAGTGGTTGGATAGAATGGATATACACACATGCACAATTTTACTGGGCACTCAAAATGGTCTTTAGATATTATTTATCATCAAAACATCTATAACAAACAAATAGGTAACAAAATGATAATTTTTATGGTTTCAAAGAAAAATTAAGAGTGTTTCCTACCCTCTTTACAAAATCTGCATAATTACATTGCTATCACTGTATGTAGGAGGAACATTTCAATGCAGTATTCTGTGCCTTTAGTTGAGGAATTCTTGGTTTTAGGATCTATATGGACCATGTAATGATACAAGGAGTACTATCATCTGGAGTGAGATGCAAATTAGGGTGAGAATGGGAAAGAGAATTAATAATAGCAATATATAAGCTTAGCTGGCAAAAGGAATACTCTGTGTCATTCCCTGTTCTGAATATTTCTCTCTCTCTCTTTTTTTTATGAGAGAGAGACAATGTGTATGTGAGTTGGGGGGAAGGGGAGGGGCAGAAAGAGAGGGAGAGAGAGAATCTTAATCAGGCTCCAGGCCCAGCATGGACTGGAGGTGGGCTCAATCTTAGGACTGTGAGATCATGACCTGGGGTGAAATCAAGAGTCCACTGCTTAACGGACTGAGCCACCCAGGCACCCCAGTGAGTACTTTACTTCTATTAAATCATTTAAGTGTTCAGTACCCCACACAGCCCTCAGAGGAAGATTTTACTAATATAATAATAATTTTACATACGTAGAAAGGAAGGCATAGAAATTGTAAAACCAGTTTGACATTATGCAGCTGGTAGGAAGCACAGTCAGGATGCAAATCCAAGGTGTTGGATTCCGGAGACAGCTGGTAACTACTACACTAAATTGCCCTTCCGATGATAAAGCATTCTTGCATCAATTATTCATAATAATATCAAAGTAGATATTTATATAATTAAAACTACTGAATGTTGAATCTTCTAAAATAATTGAATCTGACTTTATTAATCTCTAGTTTTAAAAAAAAAATCAAAATTACCATTTTGTTGATTTTTTCCACTACTTTTATTACAGAAGGATGTTCTCAGAATTTTTTTTTTTTTTTTTTTTTGTATAAGTTGTTTTCTAGAATGAAACATATCAGGTGACATATTCATTTTTCCATTTGTTCTCAGAGAGGGAGAAACTCTTGTGGCCTGCAAGCCTCAGGAAAGGAGGGGGCAGATTCTCAAAGGCCATTTAACTGACTACGAGACACCCTCTGGCAAGCACGCAAACCTCTCAACCTCACTCTCCTCTTAACCTCCCTGGAGATGGAAGGAAGGGATGATTTGGGGCCTGGGAGGAAGATAATCTAGGTTGTTCATTTTGTGCTGGAAGCACTTCTTCAGAGTTGAACTGAATAATGAAATGAAGTTGCAAGCAGAATGTAGTCTCTGGACATTGACTTTGATGATAATGTTAATAATTTAAGTGTTGTAAGGGACTGAGTCTGGTGTTAAATAATAGAGGGCCTTTTGGGCCTGCATTTTTTTTCTCCTTGTAATTTCTTATTTGCTAGGCTGAGAACACGGTTTAGTAGGAAAAATTAACCTTGTGAACTAGTAATGGATAGCACTGTAAATGTTTAACTGGAAACTTGCTTCTGTTATTTTTTCTTGAGTTATAAAAGAGTTTTATGTGAATCACTACGTAATTCTAATGAATCTTAGAGTCATTTGCGGTTGATGTTAGAGAATACCATATTTTGATTCATCTCCGGACATTCTTCTTGATCCATCTTGATGCCTACAATATATGTGGGATATTTCACAGGCTATCTCAAAAGCAACGTCTTCAAAAGAGAACTCAGACCTCTTTTATTAGTCAAAGTCCTTCCCTCTCCAGTCCTCTCCCTCACAATTTATGGCACCACAATTCACTCAGTAATTCTTGACTCAAAACTATGAAGTCATCCTTGATTCCCCCCTTTTTTTCCAATGCCACTTCCTATCCATCAGCAAGTTTTCTCATCTCCATGATCTCTTTGGCATCTCCATACCACTGCCTTTATTACTGCCATGGTCTATGTCATACTTCTGTCCTGTAGCTGATGACACCAGGCTTGTAATAGACTCCTTGGTGTTACTTTTACTCCTATGTTTGACACTAAGAGCAATTTTTTTTTTTTAAGGAATAAATTACATTACCTTACTCATACTGATTAAAAACCCTCAGAAGACTTCCAATTAGGATTAGACTACATTCCGGAAATAATCTCTGTCTTATAGATATCTATCAAGAACTATCTTCTTCATTTAGCATTCCACTCAAAAGCAATCTCAAAAAGAGTTTTATTATCTCCTTTTCTATCATTGATGAAACATTATCATTGGGTATCAAACAATCAAAAGAAATAATAAAAAATCTCCTATCTAATGCATCCTCAGAGTAGCTTTTAAGAAATTAAAGTTTGTACAATTAAGTATTTAATCACTTTAATAAATTTCTCTCTCTCACATTGCTCCTTGATTTTTATGCTACTTGAAGTATAATGTTTGTTCCATATGCTTTAATTTTTCAATATGATATTACATTCTCAGCTTTACGAAAATCTAAATAATGACCAAATATGTACTTTAAAATTACCTATTTGCTATGGACCTATTGCTAAACTGTAACATAGTTATAGTCATATATTACCTATAACATATATGATTGTATATAATTGTATAACTTTCTGCTTCCTGCAGAAATAACTTGAAAAAGTTATTTCTTAAAATAGTTTTATTTTTATTTTTTATTTTTTTAAATTTTTTATTTATTTGTGATAGTCACAGAGAGAGAGAGAGAGGCAGAGACACAGGCAGAGGGAGAAGCAGGCTCCATGCACTGGGAGCCCAACGTGGGATTCGATCCCAGGTCTCCAGGATCGCACCCTGGGCCAAAGGCAGGTGCCAAACTGCTGCGCCACCCAGGGATCCCTTAAAATAGTTTTAAATCATGACCGTGTATCAAGCAAGGCATCAGAATCTGACTTTAGAGAGTATGAATTATCATTATTATTTTGAAAAGCACATATTATTTTTTATTTGCTTCAAATACTATGCTTTGACAGGAAATCAAGAATGTATAGGATACAAAAGTTTTGGAAATGGTACCATTATGAACCATTTATGAACCTTTACATCACTATATGCAAATATATATAATATAATATTTTATAATATATAAATATAACATAATTATAAATATAAATTAATATATAAATGTAAACTCCCTTGACTGACTGTCCCTGGGCCATAATGCTACTCTTTCTCACCAATTATACCATTTTAAAAAAGAAGAAAGTACTGGCCAAACAGGAATCTGTATCTATTGCTGCTCAGGACTATAGAAAAATTCTCACCTGTCATTACTCAGGTCCACTTTTGTCATGCTGTGAATTTTTTCCACTCTCACACCAAGAGTACAAGTCCCACATTGACTGCTTTATGGAATTAGCAATGTCCAAGGCTTATATGTCATCCATAGGTTTTTGACAAGTCAAGACAGCTGTGAGTAGGTGGTTTCCACACTCAGATTTTTCTGTTCTACAAGCATCACAAGCTTGTCTTTGTAATGGCTGAGTGCATCTTCCCCCTCCCATCTTGAGGACTGTGGTACTTACAAGCTTTACCTTCATCATTCCTTCTACTTCAATTAGAATTTCTTTTTCGCCTCCTTTCCCAGTCATGGTCTTATCTAGTCTGGATGTGAAGATAATTTGATCTACATGCATATATCTGATTCTGCCTCTCAACAATCTCCCAATTGGTCAGAATAACTGTATGAACAGCTCTACTCAGTATGAATTGGAAGAGGGGAAAATTGGAATTCTGGTAACTGTAGGCCTGCAATGTCATGTGGCTAAATTATTGAAGATAAAACATGTGGTTCTCATTATTGAAGATATGGAATATCAGGAAGGATACCAATCATGCCATGAGATTTGAACAAAGTTTACCTAACAGAGCAGAAATCTTGAAGAAAAAATATTTTCTCTGCTAAGATCCTCTAAGAAGTTAGGACTTTCTTCACCATTCTCATTTTCACAATACTAGATTATTATCATATAATGATATCAAACCTAAAATTTAAAGGGGCTTCCTAAAATAATAAGTAAAACATAATATTTATTTTTTAAAAACATGCAAGGTATTGCATTTAGTACTTTATATACATCATATTATTTATTTCTAAGAAAAACACTATGAAGAAATTTTAAGATTCATATTCTACAAATAAGAAAATTGAGGTTATGCTCTTAACTATTACATGTAGATTACATGAATGATCTCATTCTTTTTCTGGGACAAATACTGGGCTGGACAGAATTTTTATCATTTAATATGGGACCCATATTAAGATTCACCAAAGGAAAGAAGCAGAACTCATAATTTAAAACAGGATAAATATATCCCTTACAAAAGAAAAGAGAAATGAATTGTATAAAGACTTTGTATTTTGGCCTCATCGAAATTGATGATATTTAATTTGTATGAAAATATAAATGAAAGATGAGAAGAAAAAAAATTCACGTAGAAAAAAAACTATGGTAGTTAATAGATAAAACCTAATACTCAGTTGTATGAAATATATTCCAGGAACTATATATTCTGAGTACTATGATTATACTAACTCATTCTATTCTCATGTAAGCCTATCTGTATTGATAGGATAGGATAGGATTAATAGGATCAGGATTGAAATGATTATTATTCCCATTTCATTGAGGAAACTGAAGCAAGGAAATGATGTGAGTTGTTTAGTGTCACACAGCTGTAAAGTAACAGCATTGCAGTATAGAACTAGCCAGAGTTTAAGTTTAAAAGGATATGCAACTCCCTGACTGAGATGTAGTCCCAGCAAAGTATTACTTATTTTTGGTTTCCTTTATTCAGAAGGTGCTTCTCTTTCAGGTCTCAACCCAAATAAAGAGAGTTTCAGCAGGATCTCACCATGTCACTCCTGGAATCCAGCACCTGTCTTCCTGGACACTTCAGGTTGTCAAAAACACTACTTAGTCTTTCTTCTACGAAGTTGTCCTTTCTAGAGCTGGCAAATGTTTTAGGAGGAAAAAAATCCCTGAAGCTGGACATACATCCAAGGGCCTCTACTCTACTGGAATCTGATCCATTTATTTTTCATTATCATGTTAGCTCTCTGAGACCTTTTTTTTTTTTCCAAGTTGCCCTCACTGGGAAAGCCAAGAAAAATTATCTAACCTATTATTATTAAAAGCAGAATCCATTTGTATATTTTTAAAATAATTTAATTTGAATTAATATTTAGATTTCACTACATTCTAAAAAGGGCTTTAAAACAACTGAAGTGAAATGATTTGGGGAGAGTGATTTACACAAATTAAAGAAAGTGCATCAGAAATAGATTTTTAAATTGGTTCATTATAAATCTGTTCCAAATATAGTTGGACATCTGTCTCCAGTGAAACCCAGAGGGAAAGAAGAAAACAAGATAAATAGAACGATTTAACATAATAACAATAACAAACAATGAGGAACGACCTAAATCATGTGAGCCCTGGGATATGAGAATTGTATCTGAGAACAAATTCTCCTGGGCATAAACCTATAGTGATCAAGAACATATTAAGGTTTCAAGTTGAACACTAACAAAAGTGATCTGACATGCAGATACTTTACAATAGGCATAAGTGGAGGAGAAGGATGGAGAGAAGGGTGATGTCCAGAAGACTGGTGAGTATTTCTGAAGCTAGTTGGTTCAGGTCTAGATACACTGGAGCTCAGACTATATTCAGAGGCATAGTAAAGAGTCACCCTTCAAAAAAGAGGAAAGATAGGAAATTCTAGGCAAGAATTTGCTCATCATATTTCCAAAGTGGGTAAAGAAATTGCAGTTAAATCAATCATGAGCTGGGAAGGAAATCCAACTATATGGGTACAAGGAAAGCATATATGAAGAAAAGAGTGTATTTTGATAAATAAGCAGATCACTTGGAGTAATGGCCCAGACTCCCTAGATACCAGACTTCAAATTCCTGCCTCTTTTGGTGGATAATGTTCTGAATATTCTTTCAAGATTTGTTAGGATTGGCTCAGGTGGTGCACAGAACTATGTCTGCAGATGATGCCTCCTTAATTGAAGATGGGCAAAGTGAGGGGAAGGGGGGTCAAGGTAGCAAAGTCATAGTTTCTTATTCCATAAATTAAAACAAAAACACATTAGTTTAGAAATGAAATTCATCTTTCCACCTAATATCTCTATACTTTGTTTATACTTTTCAATATGGCTAATTATATATTTTATCCTCATAATCTATGAACTATGTACAATAAATGCTTTCTGTGATATCAGAATTGCCAGTAATTGAATCTCAGCTACCTTAAATTTTTTTCAAATAAGAAAATGGGAAAAAAAAAATCCTTTGAAAAGAGTATAAACACTTCAAAAATAGATTTATTTCCATTTGACAAGGGATGCCAGCTATTTCTTTTTAAAAGCCCCACTGAAGGATTTATAATGAATATATTTGAAACACAAGTCACAGTCATGTGACTCCCTGCTCCAATGATGGTGGTGTGAATGAATATTAATGACCAGTTTTGCTAGGACAGATAAAACTCGTACGGCCTTTTGACAGAAATATTTACTTTTCCCTTATATATATGTCAGTATAAAATAAACTACTGTCATTTCAAAATGAAAGGTGAAATTAAATAGCTTCACATTTGTTAGCTGAAAGTTCACATCTAGTACTTGCTTCCCGATATTTAAGCCCTATTTGATTCAAGTCTTTAATCACCAAATTCCCAGATCTTTATTTACCCTTCACTCACTGTTTGAGATTATAACTCATGTAAATTCTCTTAAATTAGATATCCCTTTCAGCAACTTTCCTAGATTCCCATGGTAAATTTACTATTGTTTTGAAGAGACTCAGTCAAAAAGTTTCCAGTTTTACCCGATTCAGTGAGCATCTTGTAAATCAAATGCTTTTGCTTTCTTCTTTGACCCAAGCGTACTGCATCATGTCTGCTATTTGGAGCTTCAGACATTTGGTAGAGGCAGGAGGGAGAAAACTCAAATTTGGATTCATATCAAATTTTTTCAAATACACTTCCCCCAAAGGTATTCTCAGGTTCTTTTTCTCTTCCAGTGCTCTAAACCACAGAATTAACTCCAGTTAATTTGGATCTACGGGCAATGGAATGAAATGGTGACTTCATTTATTGGAAACTTACCAGGTAAGTGTCAGGCTTTGAGTTAAGCCCTGGATGTTAATTCTTCAAAAGTCTTCAAAACACTTTCACAAAATAAAACTATCAGCTATATTTTACGTTTAAAGAAACCAACACACTTTTGATTTATAAAACATGTAGAAGAAAACATAAGGCATTTTCTACAAAGATAATGGGTATGAAAAGTTTTCCTTAAAAAGACACAAAAAACAGAAATAGTAAAGGAAAAGATTGATAAATTAGCATGCAATAACCTAAATATCACTGGAGTGAACTAAATCTTCCTAAATTATATTAAAAAGATAAATCACAACTAAAAGTGTATTCATAACATCTAAAATATATAAAAATATTAATATTGAGAATATTCAAGAAGGATCTGTAAACTAATAAAGAAGGGATATTCATTCAAGTAGAATGACAAATGAAGGCTTTGATTAGGCAATAAATAGAAGAAGAAGCCTAAATGGCCAGCAGACATGCTCAATTTTACTAATAGTAAAGAAAATGCAAAAAACAATAAAATAAAATATATTCCATGCATATCAGATTGATAAAGTTATCTTAAATATGATAATTCAATATACTGATAAGTGTACTTTGTAGCACAATTTGGAACTATCAATTAAAATTGAAAAAGCGTATCCCAAATGATGTAAAAAATTCACTTCTAAGCATTTGTCATAGGAAAATTTTATTACATCTCTAGAAGATATAAGTGGATGTTAGCTGGAGCACTTTTTATTATAAAAAACTAGAAACCAAAACTCATCACTAGCAGAACAGATGAACATTTATGCATAAAAGGTACTAATTTACAATAAACATGAATTAATTAGGTCTACATGTTTAAATGTGAATGGATATTAAAAAAAAAAAAACAATGTAGAGGGAAATTTGCTATTTAGTATTTATAGAATTTTCAACCAAAGGGTGAATCGCATTTATACTTTATGGTTGCAGAAACTATGCATGACAACTGAATTAGGTAAATGAATGTTAGCTGATATAACAAACACAGTAGAAGTTCATTTACTACTGCTATAAAGCCCCAAACTGGCACACTTATTTGGTGACCAGACCCCCAAGGTGATGACTCAGAAGAGAAGCCTGAAATTGCTTTAAATTGGTAATCCCTAATTATAATACTGGATACTTATATTTCATTTAATTTATGGAAAACATTTTTCTAAGTATTTTACATGTTTTAACTTATTTATTCCTCCCAATGCCTCCAAGAGGCAGGTACTATCATTATCAAGCCCATTTTCTAGATTTAACAATGGAGCCACAAAGAGATTAAAGGATTTGTTCAAATTCACGCAGCTAGTATGTTTCAGGCCTGGGATTTTTAATATACATAGTCCACCTACAATGTGCTCAACCATTAAGGTATCTTGCCTACTGCTAATATTTTAACTATTCACTATGATTCTTATTTTATCATAACAAATATAAACATGGTATGTGTAAGAAAATTTCAAATACAAGCCAAAATTGCCCATTAGCCTTTTTTTATAGGTTTTGAAATTCTCTCTTCCCAACAGCAGTGAAGATATGAAAAGCATCAAGGTAAACTTGGCAAATGGTCAAAGAGAAAGAAAGAGAAGAGACAGAGAATAAAAAGAGGTATAAGGAACAATTACATGCTGCTAAATTTTACTTTGAATTCAGTTTAACTTAAAGGAAGGATAGATCTGTTGATGGCTTAGTTGTGCATCAAACGTTCAATATTATTAGACACTCAGGTTAAAGAAAATATAAGATAAAAAGTTTTATTCATCATTCTGCGTTGGTTAGCACCTTTTTCTCTTAAGAGGGACATTTTAATGGTTTAGGATTTGCTGAGAAGTAACTAAAACTTTGAATAAAATGCAATCACAGAGAAGAAAAATGTCTGCCACATAATTAGAGCTAGTGAAACTTAAATTCCTTTGAATGTTGCCTCAGCAATTCTTTACCTTCTTTTTCTCCTTTTCCTTTGGCTGATTAGTGTTGTAGTCTGTGGTTTGTTTTCACTCATTAAATACTCTTCATGTATTTCTGAGAGTCACTTAAGTTTTTCACTGGTCTGTAAAATAACTTGTTATTTCTCACACTTCAGTCTCTCCCTCTTCAGAAAGACCTGCGTACAGGTTTTGCTATTATTTTGCATGGTCTTTATGTGCATAAATCAAGTCTGGCTTCTTATTGAAGATAACTATCAGGCCTCTCAATTAAAGAAGTATTTGCCCAGAATCCTCCTCTGACTCTGGCCTCAATAGAGAACTATTGATTTGGGGATTACAGTGTTTTGGTTTATCTTTTAATGAGACAGAAGAACATATCCAGGAATTACACATACCCATAATCGACAGGTGATTTTTAAAAGCTGTTACATGAATGAATGAATGAATGAATGAATGAACCCCTCCCTATATTTACTTACCTTGATTGTATTATTTCCAAGTAAAGTGTCTATAACGTGTAAAAGCTTTAGACATCTTCCCACAATGATCTGTTGAGTCTTTCTCTCACATCTGCACAAAAAATATCATGACTGTATTTTTAGCCACTACTTTTGCAGAAGTTAAATATTTTACTCAATAAATCATTTCTCTAAGGAATTAACCAACATATATAAACATTCTTCAGGCAGGATTGAAAACTCTTCTTGGACTTTTGATTCAAGCTTTATTGCTTATTTACTTAGTCTGATGGGAATAAGCCTTTTCTTTTATGCTTCAAAGGGAGAAAAAGAGATTTTTAGCTTCCTTGGGAAGAAAAGAGTTTTTCTTCACATTTGTGTAGAAGGAAATTTGTGAGGGACAGGGCATTCTCTGAAGGCTGTCAGAGAGATCATAGAGATGTAAGAGCCTGAGAAGGGATAGCTGAGTGTTTGCCAGGGAAGTGGTCTATTTGGGCACAAGTTTGAGAAGCAAAGTTATGAATTGGTTGCAGATAGAAGCTGGCAAGCAGGAAAAGCAGAATTAATTTATATTGACATTTCAGGTTATCCAAATACCACAACAAGACCATTAGTATTCTCTCATGGCCATTGGGGAGGCGATGTCAGGGTGAAATTTTACTTAGGCTAATAATATTGATTTTTTTTTTTTTTTTTGGTGTTCTTTAAGTATGTGAGAAAGGAAAGATTACTTCTGTCATGGTTATATTCACAGACCACAGGAATTTGGGTACGAAGTTGACTTTTATTCTCTTTGTTTGATTTTTACATTATCACCATTCAAACATGTCTTTCAATTTCACCTGGTTTTAGTAACTTTCCCTCATTTTCATATTTCCCATCAGGGCTATTTTCTAATTTATGATTAAATATAGACAGATTAATTTTTCAGCAAATATTTACTGAGGACTCATTATATGTCTGCCCTATGTTGGGCACTGAGGATACAAAAATAAAATCTGAATCTGCCTTTAAGGAATTTATAATCTTCTCAGGGAGAAAAGGTAACAAGTTCTCAAGGAGAATATTTCAAAGAGCAACAGTCTACTTGCCGCCTGCTGGGCTGGCAACCTCACTTAAGAAGGGAGGCATTGAGCTGCACTCAGAAGGCAGGGAAGACAAAAGATAAGATGCAGAGAGGGGGAAATTAGTCATTTCTGTGTCCTCTGGGTCCAGATGTCAGGACTTTAGAGCCCCACAGATTCCAGAGCCACATCTGTGCCACTATGTGATGAAGCAAAAGTATTGTCCTTCTTTTCTGGGGCCAGGGGAGACCATCTCAAAGTCATTGCTTACACATACACTCAACCATTTCTTCTGCTCTCGTGAAAGTTCCTACCACTTACCCAGGGTTTACTTGGGAGAGCAGATGGCCTTTACAGGTCAGCCCTGGCCTCAAATACATCCTGGAGAATGTAGACCATGTCTAATTCAGTTCTTCCCTTCCACTTTCTGCTCTCAGGACAGAAGACATTAATTTATTATTTCAATGCCTTACATTTATATCCTGATAGCTCCTGGTCCTAAATTTAGAAAAATCTAAATACCTAAGTTTTAAAAACTGAAATCCATTTATTGAGCTTCCTGAAGTAATAAATGCACTTGATTAAATAATAGGAGGATAGGAAAACATGAGACTATGCGAATAATAGTGGTTAATAATTCAGGAAATTGTCCCCCTAGACATGTTTTTTGTGGGATGAAGGGGATTGAGGAAGAAGGCTGAGAACTGCCCTGGGCTGCTGATAAAATTTCTCCATTTTTACACTGGGTAGAGCAAGGAAGGAAAGGTATAACCAAAATATCCTGAAAACATCAAAATGTGGAATGTATGGACAGGGAAAAGAGAAGAGATGTCTCAGAAATGACTTCCCTCGGGAGACACTGCTTTTAGCCTCATTATCCCATTTTATATATGAGAAAAAGTGAGGGTCAGAAACGGACTTCCTTAAAGATGGCAGTTTGTGTTTTCCCATCTAAAGATTATATAAAGTAATATAAAGATTACTTTGTATTGTTGAGACAACAGCGAAACCTGATGTGTTCTCGACAAAAACAAATACATTCCAAGTTTTCACTATATGCTGTCCTAGACAGAGATTTAAGGGGCTGTCTGTGATAAAATATAAGCAAACTAACATGGGTTAGTCTGTGCCAGACTAATTGTTCTTTCCTCCTTCAAATCCCCATTGGCTGTTCTGGAAAGAGGATCTCATTTAAATGCCACACAACATTTATCCAAACAAAGATCATAACTCTGCCAGGCAGAAATGAAAACTCTATTGTTTCCAGAGGCCCCAAATGAAAGCTTTCCATGCAAAATTTCACTCTCTAATTACAGGTAATTTTATTATAATTTTGTTGAGATCCTTGTGGTGTCAGATAAAGTTTCAATATTTGCTAAAATCAGTTTAAATGCCCTGGCATCGCCCATGTCCCTGTGATGCATTTTCTTTTTAAAATCAGTGTTTGCTTTTCAGGGCTTATCTACAATAGTCACAGTCTTTATTTCACAAAACCATTAAAGTATAAAGGCATTTCAAAGGGAAGACAGCTATAATAGCAGGGACCTAGATTTCATTATTAGCATAATTCACAATTATTTTCCAGTTCCAAATAAGCAAAAAAAAAAAAAAAAAAAAAGACATTTTACAGTTACTCCAGCATTTCTGCCTCCATAATAGAATGTACTTAGCTCTATGATAACACTCGCCAGTTTGTGCTGTGATGGTTATTTACATCTTTGTTTCTGTCACTGGGCAGAGAGCTTCAAAGGCAAGAATTGAATTGTATTCTCTCTCTTTTTTTTTTTTTTTTTTTTTTTTGTCTCCCAGGTGCCTCCTACCGTGCTGACCATATTGTTGGGGCTCAAGAAACATGTCTTAGATAAAAATGGTGATGCACACATAAATTAAAGGAAATCATGCATCTGTTTACTTAAAATAAGACTCTGTTCTCCTAAAGGATGTATATAATCAACTAAATCTTAAATTTTGTCGTATAGAAATTGGTACATCTGTGCTGATACCATTTGATTTGTTTCAGCAAGAAATAATCTTGTTTCTTATAAGATATTTATATTTTCTATGAATTGCATGCCCCTAGGAAATGAAAGATACTGAGATTGTGTATATAGGTGAATTTCCTAGTGTTTATTTGGTAGTTTTGAAAAATCATTGTTTTTCTTTTTAAATACAAGGCCTTCTTCTGGAAAAGTTTATTATGATAGTGACTTTAAAATCATGCTCTGCTCCAATTTTCATTGACTCAGTGAACCCTTTTGAATTTTTACTCTATTGTAAGTCTGTAATTATGCTAAGTACTTATGATAAACATAAAGGCTTATGAAACTTGCCATGCAACAAATATAAAAGATGAGACGGTGAATATTAAAATAGAAATAGAAATGCAGTTCTATAACAGCTTGGCAGTCTGGTGAAGATGGTGGTAGAGAAAGACATAGAATCAGAAAAGACTTCAAGAAAAGCTCATTTCACCTTATCATCAGCTCCCCAGAGAGTTTAATACTCCACCTGGCTTTATAGTTAGTAAATGGTAGTGTCAATGTCTGACTCTAGGCAAATTTGGATCCGAAGTCCATTCCCTTTACACTCTGCTTGTCCCATCGTTCTCCAACCCCACAGTATAATGACTCTTCCAAAACTAATCCAATTTCATATATAGTTTGTATAGTGTATGATGGCTTCTTTATGTGATACATTTTCTTCATCGTTCCCTATATTTTTCCTGTTTTGGCATTGAGTTAGCAACTCCATGAGCATGGGGCACCGTACATCTGATGAAATGATAGAAACATGGTGACAAATGATAAGCACATAGTATTTCCTAATAAAGGAAAAAAGATTTTAATAAAGATTTTGAATATATTACAAAATTCAGTTGAACAATGGGTGCTTTATTTATACTATATAATCTTATTGTATTCTAAAACAAGCCATGTGCTACTAAATGGGAATGTGTCATATGAGCCACCATGCAGTTTACAAAATGAAATTATAGAGACGCCTGGGTGACTCAGTGGTTGAGCATCTGCCTTTGGCTCAGGGCATGATCCTGGAGTCCGGGGATGGAGTCCCACACTGGGCTCCTTGCAAGGAGCCTGCTTCTCCCTCTTTCTGTGTCTCTCGTGAATAAATAAATAAGATCTTAAAAAAAAAAGAAATTATAATGTGGTAGGTGACTCTTCTTAAGTTCAGTGAAGAACGTTATGAAGTTAGGATTCTCAAGCATGCACATGCTAACAAGTTACTGTTTAAAGAGCTAGACCAATAACAAGGAGAAGTACTGATTTTTCACCTCTGTAAGCATTGATTGACAAATCTAAAAATCCTATGGAATTTTGTAAACAGTAAGACCATTTATATTACAAAACACATTGTCACCAACCCATTCCATTCTCTCCTCCATCTTGTATAAGGAAAAATTTCCTCTTTTTTTTTTTTTCAGGCAAAGTTTTATTGTGATTTCAGAAGTGCTGCATATTGGATGGATGTTGGATATTTTTATTTATATTTTATTTGTATGTAATGGAAAATGGATCAAAATTAGGTTCTTACTAGCTTCTAATTTCAATAACATGCTTTTTGTCATACTATATGTTTGTTCTCCAATTATGTGTTGTTACCGAGTCGGTAAGAAGCTTGAGATTAGAGGTGTCACGGTAGCTAAAATGATCTTCTAGCTGGTTCTGACTATAATAAAGCAGTATTTTGAAATGACGAATGCTTGCACAAATGCAAGATTTCATTAAACTGTCATGATTTGAACAAGGTTAAGTATTTATTAAATGATTAGATATATTTTGCAAAGTAGGTCTTATGGTCTATCTTTCAAAATGCTGTTGTCTTTTAAATCTGTATTTTGTGGGGTACCCGAGTGGCTCAGCTTGTTAAGTGTTTGCCTTCGTCTCAGATTCCTGGGATGCAGCCCTGTATCTGACTCTTCCACTCAGCAGGTAGTCTGCTTCTCCCTCTCCCTCTGTTCTCTCTCTCTCTCTCTCTCTCTCTCAAATTAAGTCTTTTTAAAAAATTTTAAAAAATAAATCTGTATTTTGTTAAACACATACACCTTTATTCTTTAAAGGTGTAATGGGCTGAATATTTATGCTCCCCTCCCTCAAATTCCTGTGTTGAAACTCTATCCCCCAGTGTGATGGTATTATTTTTTTTTTTAAGATTTCTTTATTTATTTGAAAGAGAAAGAGAGCACATGGGAGGGGAGGGGCAGGGGGACAGGAGAGAGAAAATCTCAAGCAGACTCCCCACTGCTTGTAGCTGGACGCTGTGGGGCTCGATCCAGGACCCTGAGAACAGGACCGGAGCTGAAATCCAGAGCTGGAGGCTTAACCGACTGAGCCCCCAGGTGCTCCTCCCACCCCCACCAGTGATGGTTTTGAGAAATGGTGCTTTGGGGAGGTGATTAGAGTTAGATGAAATCATGAAGGTATTCTTATCAATTCTAAGAGAGCTTCCTTCCTTTGCTCTGCTGCTCACATGTGAGAATACAAGGAGAATTTGCTAATCTACTACCTTAAAGAGGCCTCTGACCAGCACTCCACCCTGCTGGGGCTCAGATCTTAGACTTCCAGCCTCTAGGACTATGAGAAATAAGTTTCTGCGTTTGTAAGCCATCCAGGTTATGGTATTTTGTTACAGTAGCCAACGTGACTAAGCAAAGGAAAAAAAAAAGGTCACTGTCAAAAGCAACAAAAGGTTTTATGAAGCTAAATGCGTTTTTGTCAGGCATTGGTGGTATCCTGAAAGCTCTGGTCATCACCAGAAGCCGAATAAATGATACTGTTCTTGTTGCTTGTAGGGCCCCTTTCCTCCAGGCGAACTCCTTACTCCTTGAGGTATAGCTCACGTGTTCTCTACGATGTCAAGTCTTCTTTGCTTTCTCAAAGCAGATTTAGTTTCATCTCTTTCTTGGCTTCATTGTCCTCAGTATCATGGAGTATTTTAATTAATTTGTTTGGCTGAGCAGTGCTATACCGAGCAAGTCAAAGTCTGGAAGTCAGAAAAACATGAGGGCAAAGCCTAGCTGTACTCACTATTATATTATTTGGCCTTCTGCTTAATCTCTCTGAGTCGAAGTTCCTTACTGGGCAAAAGGACACATATACCTACTCCGCTGGGTTGTTGCAGTGAAGCTAAAATAATCTAATATATACCTGGCCCAGCAATGGCTGGCATGTGGCAAACACTAAATAAATGTCATTTTCCCTTTAGGTTTCTGTCTCTGTCACAGCTATAAATGAATTCCTGCAGGACAGGAAGTGCTATTTGTTCATCTATATAATGCCAACATCCAGTGCTGTCCCTCACGTATGCCCAATGAGTCTTAATTTCATATAAGAATAAAAGGTACGCTCGGCAGATAACTTGGTGATGTATCAGGAGGATATTGAGTTTCTTGCGTCAGTGGTACTTTTCTTAAAGGAATTTGAGCTAATTTTCCATTTTATTATTTGGGTAAATGAGGCAGTAAGGGACTCACTTAACAATAGAAGCTAATATCTTATTTCTGCTTGTTTTCTGCCCACCAGGCATCTCTCTATTGAATGGGCCCTTTAAAGAAACAATATCGATGGTGAAGCCCATAAGCAGGGCCACCCTTCCCCTTCCCCTGTAGTAATCACTTTCCTAATACCATTTACTTTCAATTAAAAGGACTGATGAGCATTTTTATCTTGACAACACAAACTAAATCAGGCCTCAAAGTCATTGTCAGCATTTTTTTTTTTTTTTTTTTTAAGAAATGTTCTACTACTGATGAGAGACTGGGGTCAGAGTCCTACTGGACAGAAAGTAACAATATTTGTCTCCTAAGGGAAAGGGAGGCAACCTCAAAAGAGAAGCCTTTTCCTTGATAGTCACTTGTTTTTTATCCATAGAATTTTACAATCAGAAGGAAAATTAAGATAATGTATCTCAGATCCTTCATTTTACAGATAAGGAAAGGAAGGTCTAAAGATGCTCAGACTTGCCAAGAGTTGTTATGTGGTTGGTTGATAAAGGGAACCCTGAAACAGAGGTGCCTGGAGTCTCAGTCTATTATAGTGTGTGTGTGTGTGTGTGTTTTACATATATGTATGTGTATATAATTTTATCTTTCAATATAGTTATTTCCTTCTTTCAAAACCTTCCTTTCTAATTATATATTCACTGGGCTCATGTTATTATTGTATCTGTGTTTGCTGCGTGCACACACTGGCAGGACTGAGGCTCAAGAATGCACTATTTTTGGAAAGCTTGTATGGGATAAGCAATTGGTCTTGGAAAACCCATAATTATGAGAAAATAGATAATTCACATGTCGATAATTGGTTGACTAGAACAAGAAAGAAAGAAAATGCATTTGTGCCCACTTGATATTCTTGTTGTTCATACTTGTAGAAACCCATCTGTAGGAAGAGTTACTGTTTTAAAAATAATGTTTCTTTTAAAATGCAGAAGAGAAACACCTAATTTTGCGGCGGCTTGGTGGCTAAATTGGTTAGGCATCTGCCTTGGGTTGGGGTCATGGGTCCTTGGGTCCTGGGATCCAGCCCAGAGCTGGGCTCTGGCCCCGCAGAGAGCCTGCCTCTTCCTGTCCCTCTGCCTCTCCCCCTACTCATATGCACATGCTCTCTCTTTCTCTTTTTCTCTCTCTCATGAATAAATTAAATCTTTAAAAAAAAAACCCACTTGTTATTAATTAACAAATGACAGAACTCTCTTTTTGGAGGAGTTGCTAATCCTATAAAGAACTTTTTTTTTTTAACCCGAAACTACAGCACTGCTTTTGGGGACATATTATGGCCCCCCATCTTGTGTTTCAGGTTGTCTGATGCTCTACTGAGCTAATCAATAACCAAACACCAGCAGCATTGGTATCTCCAGGAACTTGTTAGAAAGGCAGAGGCTGAGGCCCAGTTCAGACCTACTAATCCAGAAACTGCATTTTAAACAAGATTCCAGGACATTCATAGGCATCTTAACATTCAGGAAGCATTGCTCTGAGCCCCATACACTCTTCTTACTTCAACCTTTCTTAATCTCCCGCTCAGCCTCATCAAAGGGACTACTATTTTAACTGAGCCATTCTTAAGATTCTGAGGAGATACAAAATGTCAGTTGCAGAAGAATCCCTTCAGAAAAACAAACTAAATGGCATTTTGATTCCTTCCTTGAGCTCCACTCTTTCTGTCCTTATAGTTAGCTGGTCTAGAGTAGGCCTCTAACTGTGAGTTATAGACACATTCATACATGTGCTACATTGAACTTTTCCTCTTAGTCCCCATCCTGCTTTTCATTTGATGCATGAAAAAGGTTAAAAGTGGTTGCCATATGTTCTGCTTTCTCTTTAGACCTTAAAACTAATAGTTATTGCTTTTTTTTTTTTGCCTCTATTGATGTGACAGTTGCTTACATCACTATTAAATTCATCTAAAAGTCTTCACCTCCACGTCTGAAACAAAGTGTAATAGGCTTAGGGAGAGGCTGGGTAGGGAGACTAGTAGTGTGAACTAAGGATGAAGAAAACCTTTTAGGAAAAATATTTAATATTTTTTTCTGTAATGTTCACAGATAGTCTCCAAAGTCTGCAGCCTTTCTCCCAACAGAAGTGTCTTTTAGAGTATTTTAAATTTTAGAAAATGCCCATCGTTCATTACAGTCATGGGATGTGTTCTCTACTGCCTATATATATATATATATATATATATATTAATCTATGAGAATTAACACATTCAAAGTGGTGATGGTTATCATAAGAGTCATGAGATCCCCAAAGGATCCCCAAAGGGACACCTGGGTGACCCAGGTGGCTTGGTGGTTGAGTGCCTGCCTTTGGCTCAGGGCGTGATCCTGGAGTCCCAGAATTGAGTCCCACATAGGCTCCCTGCATGGAACCTGCTTCTCCCTCTGCCTGTGTCTCTAGGTCTCTCTCTCTCTGTGTCTCATAAATAAACAAACAAACAAACAAACAAACAAATAAATCTTAAGAAAGAAAGAAAATGGACCTTACAAGAACTTATTTACAAGATAAAAGGGGGGTGCCTGGGTGGCTTAGTGTGTTGAGTATCTGACTCTTGATTTTGGCTCAGGTCATGACATCAGGGTTGTGAGTCAGAGCTGAACTTAAAGTTGTGGGGAGGGAGTTTATTTCCCCTCTCCCTCTGCTCCCCTCCCCTGCTCATGCTCTCTCTCTTTCCCTCTCTCTTAAATAAAATCAATCAATCAATCAATCAATCAATCAATCTTAAAAAGGATCGCCATCCTAGGACTTCTGGAATATGACTCATATCATTTATTATCCTTCCTGGATATTTTTTATAGGTGAGGGCTTGGTTAACTCCCTCTTATTAGACCCACCACTTCTTGTCTATGTGATGCATGACAAATTACCTAAATGTTTATTTCAAAAGTTTTCCTTAACTGGACAACACAATCATAACATGCTTCCTTTCAAATTTTATGTTCGAAAGTTTTAGTGATTGTTATGATTAAAGACATTCAAGGTAAAAGAAAATTATATATAATAATTAAAAACTACAATTTAATTTAATAAATCCTCCTTGCCCTAACTCAGATCTATTTACCTTAATTTTTAAATTCCCTGCTTGTGACACTGGTATTACATATTTTGACACTTCAGAGAATTTTATTCACTGTGAGAATCTTTCCTGCTTTTTGTAGAAATGTAGGCTGAGAAGGTGCTGATGACTTAATTAAGTGCATTGCTTTTCAAATAAAGTTAAAAACCAGCTTGCTTTTAATTCAATCAATTCCAAGTCATTCCTCCATGTTAGATTTTTTTTTTTTTTTTTTTTTGGAAAAGAGTTGTAACCAATAAACATTTATAATTCCTTCTATCTTAAAAGTTAATACAGTGAGCAGCTTTCTTTAAGGGGTTATTCACATACACGAATAATGAAATACTCATCTTTTATTTTCACTAGTGACTGGGTAGCTCTAGGGCAACAGAAAGGGAGTGCTGCACTTCTAGTTAATATAGAATCATCTTAGAGCTCACCCCCCATACTGAAGCCTTAGCATCTTAGTAGAAGCAGAAACATACTTACAAAAATAGCTATGAGCTCTTTTGCTAGATCCTTGAAGTGTTTTATGTAAAACAGAAATGCTTTTTCTTTACTTATTTAAAACCCAAACATCACATATAAAAGGCCTAACACAAAGTGTAGACTTCACAAGTTTTTGATTCAATAACTGATGAATAATCAAGTCCTTGTGGTACACCCCAAAGAAGTAACTTCAGAGGAGAAAACCCGAATTAGCTCCAAAGAGAATATATTTCCATTAGTGTGCCTTCAAATTTGAGTCTGCAACATAGTGGCCTGAAATAATTGATTAATTCCCATGATTTGATGATAGTGCTTTTGTGGCCGCTGATATATGTCTTTTTAAAAGGCAGCAAGCAAATCCATTGGTTAGCATCTATTTTTATCTAAATCAGCTTCCTAGGTATCATGTAACAGCAGAAAATATTCAAGAATTGATTGTGAAATTTGGAGGTTATTCCCTTGTTGAAATCTTTAAATAGAGGTGATCCCAAAATATCCAGATACTGGATTTCCATCAGGATAATGCAAATACTCTAAGTTAGCTTTGAAAAGTATAAACTTAATATATTGACTGCCTGTAGAAAAATAAATTGAAAAAAAAGAAAAATAAATTGCTACTTGCTTCTTTGTATTAGACACATTTGTGATTGACAAGGTAAAATCTTTTCAAGTCCTATTTTATTAGCAAAAAGAACACACAAGTGCAGGCACATGTGTAGCATATAAAAATATAAATATAATGTATATATTTGTATATATATATATATATATATATATATGTATACACACACACACACACACACACACAAATCATGCTATCATTTTTCCAGTCAAAAAATATGTGCTATTGTGCTATTGTATGCTTCACAACAGAC
This sequence comes from Canis lupus dingo, assembly GCF_003254725.2. Lineage (NCBI taxonomy): Eukaryota > Metazoa > Chordata > Mammalia > Carnivora > Canidae > Canis > Canis lupus. The sequence goes on from NC_064248.1 coordinate 44,815,013, forward strand.
ATAAAACAGCCTTTTAGCCTTGGCTTTATGTTGAAATTATCTGGCAAGTTTAAAAAATATTGATGACTAAAGTCCAAGTCAAGAAATACTGATTTGATTAGTCTAGGATGTGTCTTGACATCTGGATTTTTAAAACCTTCCTGATGGGGATCCCTGGGTGGCGCAGCGGTTTGGCGCCTGCCTTTTGCCCAGGGCGCGATCCTGGAGACCCGGGATCGAATCCCACGTCGGGCTCCCGGTGCATGGAGCCTGCTTCTCCCTCTGCCTGTGTCTCTGCCTCTCTCTCTCTCTCTGTATGACTATCATAAATAAACAAAAATAAATTTAAAAAAAAAAAAAAAAAACCTTCCTGATGATTCTAATATGCAGGCAGGATTACCAACTGTTGCTCCAACAATACATCTTTATTTTTTTTTTAAATTTTTATTTATTTATGATAGTCACAGAGAGAGAGAGAGAGGCAGAGACACAGGCAGAGGGAGAAGCAGGCTCCATGCACCGGGAGCCCGATGTGGGATTCGATCCCGGGTCTCCAGGATCGCACCCTGGGCCAAAGGCAGGCGCCAAACCGCTGCGCCACCCAGGGATCCCCAACAATACATCTTTAAACTAAGCCCTACATTAATACCAGGAACTGTACTAAATAGTTTTAGTAGTAGCACCCCATAGAAAGACATTTGGATTCATACGAATCCCAAATTAAAAACACATATAGGTCCATATTTTATGCCTAGGAAGATCCTAAAAAACAAGGAGGTGTAATTGTGGACCTTTGGCACTTACCATTTAATTGAAATGCCAAACATGAATATTCGTGTTGAAAAAAAATATCTGAGGCCACTTATATTCAGAATCAAATAACCCTGTTCATTCTCCTATCGCTGCTGGATGTCTGCCAAATAGCTAATGATAATAAGTGTGTGTTGTGGGAAGAACAGGATTCCTTAATGGAGACAGTCTCCCTAGGCTAGCTTCTCAGAGAAAAGGTTAGCCTCCTGCAAAGCATTGAAATCTACTCCAAAGAAACTGGTCAAATGCTTAAGGCAACAGGCCCAGACAGAATGCTGAGGTGGCAGATGAGGACTAGAAGCCCCTGGCTGCTCAGGTACCAGAGTTGTCAGGCTCAAGTCTGTGACCCCAGCCCCAGATCACAGCAGGCACAGGAATGATTCATTCCCAACTGGAGTACTCGGTGATGGCAGAGGTCTAACAGGTCATACAAGCAAAACCACAAGACTTGGAGTTTAGCTCCTGACCACGCCATCTGAGGGGTTGACACGTCCCCAAACATGCAGATGCAAAACTGCAGGGTCTGAGGGGTTGAGGTCTGTCTTTTGGAGTCTGAATTTTAGCTAGATTTTGATGCACGAGCCTATATTAAGAATGCAACAGTAAATAAGTGCTGTGCTTGCCTATTGCAGCTCATGGTTTAATAGATGTGTGTGTGTGTGTGTGTGTGTGTGTGTGTGTGTGTGTGTGTGTTCATGAAAAAAAAAATTTGTAAGTTAGCCTGGGTTTGGATGTTTGTTTTAGGTAGGTAGTATGATAGAAAGAGCATTTGTCTGGGAGTCCAAAAACCCAGGATTAGAATATAAATCTCACAGACCATTAATATAAATTCTCAGGTCCTCAATTTCATCCTCTGTTAATTAAAAGTTAGGAAGATGATGAATAAAGTCTGTCCTTACTTTAAGAGTTGATAATCCTACCCAGAGTCTATCTCAGATGTGATGGCATCAGCCTAGGCTGGGTGGCCCAGAGTTCATTGGGCTGATTGAAATGGCTGGAGAGACAGCTCTTTCATTGACCACTGTTACCCTGAACTTTCCTTGTGAATCCTGAAGCTCACTAAGGAGTCAGGAGGGCACTCAGAACAAGAAAGCAGATGGAGATATAAGGACAGGTTTTGTCAGTGGCCCTGAGTGCAAGGCTTTTCTCTTGTTGAAGAAGTGATAGACCAGATTCAAAGTGGATCTCCTACCTGAGAACATGGCCTCCGAGAGTGACAGGGAATACAGCAAAATGACACCAGGTGAGAACCCTTTCATTTTCTATTCACCTCCTAGAAATCACAAAATAGACAACGGGGAAACTTGTACTTTATTCCCAAATAATAGCTGTGAGTACTTTATAATCATTACACTCTCCCCCCTCAAAATAATAATAAAAACATTATTTTTTTTCTTATTAAGACAAAGACCTGGGATCCCTGGGTGGCGCAGTGGTTTAGCGCCTGCCTTTAGCCCAGGGTGCGATCCTGGAGACCCGGGATCGAATCCCACATCGGGCTCCTGGTGCATGGAGCCTGCTTCTCCCTCTGCCTATGTCTCTGCTTCTCTCTCTCTGTGTGACTATCATAAAAAAAATAAAAAGACAAAGACCTTTGCTAAATCTGTAATTTTCTTTTGTAGAACAAATTTTGCTTTCTTCGCAGGGTAATGTTCAATGTAAATACTTAAAAATTAAAATTGGAAGATAAGGTTTTAGTTTTCTTTAACACTATGGCCTTTAAAAGCAGTGAAACTAGATTTGAACCTTTCATCCTGTATTAATTAACTGGGATAATTTTAAGCCGATTACTTTATCTCATAAAGCTTTAATTTTTCTTTTGTAAAATCTGGATAATATTTTCCTCACGTGTGTATTTTGGATATCAAATAAGAAACTTAATGCAAAACATTTAGCACAGGGTGATTACTGAAATTGAAGTTATGTAATTTAATGTTTTATTAACTATTATATGTATGCCAAGTTCTATATACTCAGTGGAAGGGAAGAGATGTAAATTAGAAACAAAAGGTACTTTCAGTCTAGGATGTGTATCTCTCATTTTTCTGCGATTTGGAGATGCAATCTTGTATGATTGATGGATCTTGTTGGTAGACGAGGAAAAAGCTGGATGGAGATGAGAGAAGCCTTTGCTGTGTCAGGGTTATCTTTAATCCTTCTGAGGCAGGTGTAATGTCGTTTGATTGAAATCTACGAACTGGAGCCTCCTTTACCAGAAGGAAAATTTAATTATGAAATAAAACACAAATTTGGTGAGAAAGATCTGTCAACTCTACTGAAAGGCCATGCTTTTAATTACTGGTTGTTTTTCTCCTCATTTAACTATGGGCATTTGAAAAACAACCAAAAATTTCTAAAAGGAACCTTTCAAGATACAGTAGATTTCAAGAATGCAAATTATAACCACTTAGCACCTCCTAAGGGGGTAGGAGCATTGACAGAGGAATGTGTCAGGTCAAACATCAGTTGATCTCAGTTGTGACACATGCTTGGGTGCCGGCCTCAAGTGCTAGAGGAAGAGGGGAGGAAGGGGCCAGACAAGTTGTGGGGGAAGGGAGGACTGATAATCTACATTTCTTCATAGAAGGCTCAGAAAGTCGGTGAAAGGCTTGGCTCAGGCTTACCCTCCATTTGCAGGCAGATTCTAAAAGCCGGTCAGATGATAGGAGTGATGTGATTACAACTGGACACAATGTGAAAATGCCAAATCCCTTAACTGCCTAGCACACCCCACGCTCCCACCTCTTACCATGCAGAAATTAACTAGCTCTCCAAACACAGGCAGGATTTCATGAGAGCTCAGACAGGATGGGAGAGGTACAAAAACTACCTCAGCCACTGAAACATTCCCTATGATGAGTGCTCAAAGAATAACTGGTAGATCCACAAGTTGGACAAACGTGGTATACAAAGCTAGGCCCAACAGGTACTGCTCTGCAAGAGCTCCCATCTCTGGTAGAGCTGGAGGTGGTAAGAGACAATCTGAGGCCACAGAAGATTGAGGGCTACCTAGAGGAGGGACTGCTCTCCTAACTTGCAGAAACTGGGGACTAATTGAAGTGAGGCAATTCTGACCTACCTTTTTTGTTATTGTTGTTAAGATTTTATTTATTTATTCATGAAAGACACAGAAAGAGGGAGGCAGAGACACAGGCAGAGGGAGAAGCAGGCTCCCCACAGGGAGCCCGATGTGGGACTCGATCCCAGGACCCCAGGATCATGACCCAAGCCCAAGGCAGATTCCCAACCACTGAGACACCCAGGGTTCCAATTCTGACTTACCTTATGGCTACTTATGCCTCTGCTTTACCTTCCTATTCCTTTTGTTATTTTAATTCTCAAGTTTTGCCCACTAGGTGCTAGTGTCAATTCAATAAATATTTATCAAGTGCCTAATATGTGCTAGACACAGAAGTTACATTATTTATTTGTTCTTGCTTGCACAGTAGCAGTATCATTTTTTAGAGCTGGGAGGGAAATAGAAGAACACAGAATGCCCCTTCGCCCAATTTACCAACACATTATATTTATGTACTTTTATATACTAAAAATAACAAAGATCAAGAAAGTCCCAGAAAGAACAACATACTATTCTTTTATCCTATTGATTCCATTATTCCTTAAAAAAACTGTTCTAGACTTAATTGTAACCTAAGTATTTACAATATACATTTGTAAGAACACAAAAGTTATGAAAACACTAACATTAAACCTTAGTAAACCAGGGATTCCTAATGTGAATTTAGACACAGAATCTTTAAAGGGCTTGTACAGGATCTATTGATTACAATTAATTTTCTTTTCATAACTTCTCTGACTGAAGTGGTTTAGTAAATCAATTAAACCTTGAAGTTCATTTGGCATTTCATTTGGCTCCATTTGGGGAATTCTATTTATTACATAGATTTTCCTGCTGGACTTCTCCCTGAAGCCTTTTCTTGGTTATCTTTTAAATTTTAAATCCCTCCCAGCTCTAAAATTATTGTTGTTTTGTTGTTTTTGTTTTTCACTAGGAAGCTTGGAACTATCAACAGTGTTCAGTTTCTACCCCTGAAATCAAACCTAGTCAGAAAAGATCTAGCAGTACCTGCTGGTTACACTGATACAGGACAACCGTAAATTAGTATTTGACTAGGGAATGGTCTATATGTCATGGGGGTATTAGTCCTCAGTAATAGAAGTAAATGTACCTTGAAGCTAATTTGAATTTTCCCTCACCCCTGCCATTACTCCAGAGACAATCGGAAATGGCTCTTAGCAAAATAAAACTGCTTTGGAGCCTAAGAATAACTAGAGAACCGAGTGGCTGCTGAAGACTAATGATTTATATACACAGTAAAATTACCTACCTGGAGCTATTAAGATAGAAAAGGAAAATGGAACATGACTGTTATCATTACTTTATTATTATACATTTATATTTTTCAACTTGAGCATAAGAGTGCATAAAACCAAATCAGCTGAACGAAATGCCCACTCATTCTACCACTAAGGGTGAAAGAAATTAGCTTTTTTCCCCAGCTAAGTACTTACCTATCTTACTGAAGCTCTGAACATGTAACATTTCTGTCTCATTCTTTCTAAAAGGGCAGGGGATGTATTGGAAATCATGCCACTAACATTTTCAGTGTCTTCTATAAGATCGCCTTTTGAAATTGTGCAGATTATATAACTGGTTGTTTGGATTTGTTTAAAAATTTTAATTTTTTTTAAACACCTCTTTATATGTTAGTGAGAATTGGATGTGAATTCATAGTTGACATTTTTAGCAAGTGCCTACAGATCCCAAGAATGTGGGGTCAGATTAAAAATGCTTGGAATTAAATACTCCAAGGTATGTAGGACTGGAATCAAGATTTATTTTCTTAGCTCTCTCTTGTAGTAAGGCTGCAGATTACAGATTTCCCTTTTGCTAGCACACAAAAGTGAGGAGTCAGCTCTAACCATGTATCTTCAAGCACCACAGAGAGAAAGGTAGATAAACCCATTGAGTTTATCATAAATATCAGTCAATTAACATAGAGTCTGAAAGATGCGTAACTGCTCCGATGGAAAAAAATTGGCACCATGGTTAAGTGTAAGTAACAAGAGGTTAGCAAACAGGATAACTCGAAGTCCTGACTCAGCCCCAGACTTTCTCTTAATGACTTTGTACCATAGATCGTCCAAATGTAAACTAGAAAAGACAAATAATGTCTCTCTTATCAATTTTATATAATTATGTGGTGGAGAAAAGTACTGTCTATGGATGAAAAGTCTCCAAATCCCTGTTACTGAGGGACTTTTACCTTTTTTTTCCCGAATCTTACACTTTCATAAGAGAAAAAAACTAGTTTATTACATTACTGTTTTCAGATTAGTGTCAGAGGGAAATCCATAAGTGGTGCTATTTAGATGGCAACTTTTATTTTCTCATTTTTGAATTCAATCTCAGCTATTGTATAGTTTGAAGGAAAATTGCTTTAAGAAGTTAGTATGTCATAAGGATAAACATTTTCTTTTATCTTTTTTTTTTCCTGGTTGGAATAAATGGAATAGATGCTTTATTCTGAGAAGAAAATATATTTCTTCAGACTTACAGTTTAAATTTGCCAACCAAACCCCCAATCTTATCAGAAAGCCACTAGGGGATGTTAAAATAATATAGCATTTCTAAATTCAGATGACTTTTGCAAGACAATAGAGGCTTTGAAACTTATCTTTAAGAAATTGTTTATAGACGCAAATATTAACCTTTTATGTGTTCCTATAGTAAAGATATACATGTAAACACATACACACAAATACACACACGTATGCTTACATATACATAAATTATTTCAATTTCCAAGTTTTTTAAAATTTTGAAGCTGGATTTAATTTACCCTTTGTTTATCTGCTATGTAACTTTACTATGTAACTTTACTTCACCAGGGTACCATTTTGACATTTACAACTCCAATATGCAAAATACTTATACACAGATAAAACTATTTTCCAGCAAGATAGAATTTCAAGCTAAATTTCATATGGATACTGAACTGACCTCAAACAATAAGGCCTTTGGAATCAGACTCCACATTCTACTTGTGTTCACTAGGGCTGTCACTCTGCCATTTTTTCTGTTTCATGGTCAAATGCCCATGAAAAGAGTCCTTCTCAGATTTTCACTTGGATTACTCTTTCTCACTCTTCACACAAAAGTATTTACCTCAGATTGCCCTTTCCTGACTTCATCTAGCATTGGCCCACTTCTCTCCATTCACTTTGTCACGTGATCCTGTTTTGTTTTGTTCTTGGACATTATGAATATCTATAAAAAGAGCTTACTTATTTCTATAAGTACCAAAAACATTTGCTGAATGGATGTTTGTGGACTAGTCTGTGGATTTTTGGGTCACTTTAGAAGTAAGGATAATGACTAAAATAGGATGCTCTACCCATCTACCCGTCCTTCTTTTCCTATTTTGTCTGTCTCCTTCATAGGACTTAAATTTTTGTGACAATAACAAATTTAGTTTGTTTTACGCATATAAGTCATGTATCTTCATAGGTCATTCAGTTTGTTTTTTAAATTAACAAAAACTTACTCCAGATTAATGTTCCAAATATTGATTTATTCACTTGTCAAATTGCAATACTAGTAAAGTGGCAATAAAACATCTTTTAGTTAATAAGCAAATTTTGTTGAATACCTATTATATCATAAAACAGTGCTTTTTTATGCACTTTAGAACTGAACAGGCCATAATCTCTGCCCTCAAAAACTGTGCTTTAGAACTGAACAGGGCATAATCTCTGCCCTCAAAAACTGTGTAATGTAGTGAGATAATACAAATAAAATAATCAGGATCATCCAGCATTTAGTGGTTATCAATAAATGTTAGTTTCCTATCCTCCATTTCTTTCAATGTGACTCCATTGACCTGCACTGTTCGTGGGGCCATGAATAAGGACATAATTAATACATTGGTTGGTGTATTATTACTTATTTATTTATATTCACTCAAGTTTGATACTTTGCCTAGGCATAAGCAATTTGCTTGCACGACACATGCTTGTACATATAGTAACCCAGGGAAGAAATGTGAGAGATCTTATTGTATCTGGCATTAGAGAGAATCCCAGCCAGTTTTCATAGGCATGATCACACTCCTGAGGATGTTTGATTCTTTTCACTCATAAATTGCTTGATAAAATATATTATAGAGACCTGGGTAAGAAATAATGCAAACTGGGAGCAGCCTAAGGATGAAGGCAAAGGAAAGGATTGCTTTGAGATATATTTAGAGGCAGGAGAGAAGGAGAGCCAGTGACTGTTGGAATATGATGAGATAGAGAAGAGGGAAGAATCAAGAGTGAAACTTCTATTTCAGATTTAGGCACAAAAGTGGTTAGTAATACCATTCACTGACAAATTCAGAGTGGGAGAAATGATGTGCTGACTCAGAAGATTCTGTGTAGAGTAAGAAGAAATGGAGCAAAAATAATATCTTGATTTACACCAGCAGTTAAGGAATGTCTAGAATAAGAGTAGCCACTGGGCTAAAGAGAAAATGGTTGTGGAATGTTAAGAGAGTAGAAGGCAAATCAAGAAAAACTGGTGTCTCGAGAGCCAGGGAGGAAAAAAAGTTTCAAGACAGATTTTGTGTCCCCAATATAACAGCACTGATACTTCCTGAAAAGCTGGATAGCCACTGAAAATGCTCATTCTAATGTCACCAATAAACTAACAAATGTTCAATCCAATAGCCACCTGCTATTGAATTATTCAATTTGCATCCTGTTTTCACTAAGATTTTAAAAGGTGGCCAAGAAAAGAACTTAAAGTCTTTTGAGCAAAACCAAATAACCAGTTGCATAATATTTCCACACATTTCAAATGGCATAAGTATTTTGTAAATGTGGGACAGGGGTCAGATTACAGGAAAGTGAGGAATGAATCAGAGGAGGAAATCAGAGAATACAGGGAGACAGGGACAGCCTTCTGGAAAATTTAGGTAGCAAAGGAGGACGAGCATAATGGAATCAAAGAGATGGAGGCATGCTTATTTTGTTTAGTTGTTTTTCTTTCTATTTTTTCTCCCCCTATTTTAATGAGAATTTTATGGGTTTAAAAAATTCCTTAGAATTTAGCAATTTTAATATTTTATCATTGTGTAAAATTAACTACTTTCTTAGAACATGTGTAATCCAAATAATGGGATTTGTGCTATTTCCTCTATCCTTTAAATTATAACTGCTAAAATAAATTTTTCAGTTTAGTGTTTCTCATTATTTATATTTTGACTTTGCCTAGAATCTTAGTAGAAAACAAACAGGCAAAACTAATGAATAATTAATAAGAAAACAATGCCATATTTTGGCAGAACAAAAAAGAAGGAAGGAAAGTAAGTTACTTAGATAAAGCAATAACTTGAAAAAAAAAATAGTATGTATGCAGCCAAATAAAGGACCAGTGATTGGCATCTCTTACTGGCAAGCAAATGTAACAAAGAGAATGGTCCACATGATGGAGATCAAGAATCTAAGAAAATGGAAAACAAAACCTTGATAAAGAGCAAATCATTAAGTTGTGAAAAAAATATTACAGGAAGAGAAAGAAAAAGGAATTTTCTCTAATTTTTTGGTGTCTGCGGCCTTTGTTGATGGAGTAAGTTGCAAGATTAGAATGAGAACAGGATTATGGGCAGGCACTGGGCACCCTCTTCGGGATCTTAGGTTCATTTCTAAGCCCTCTTGCGGACTGTGGTGGCGGGTGCAAGCAAGAGCTGCTGTAAAGGGTGATGTATAACACCAATGATCCCAAATGTCCTATGTGATGTTGGCCAGGGACCATGGAGCCTGAGGATTTTATTACTTTGTCCATTTGTCATTAAAGAGAAAAAAAAATCTTATATGACTCGGGTAATGTCTCAAATGTGGTCTTTTACAAAAGGCCATAGCAGCCTTTTTTTTTTTTTTTCACTTAGAGTGAGATTCTGTGATGATCCTTCAGGTTGAATTGTTAGATGTCTCTCTCTGTGTGTGGAAATATAAATAGGTGTAATTGCTGCCTTATTATTAAGGAATATTATTTATTTATTTTCTACCCCATTTTCTCTGTTTCCTTTATTACATACTAAAAGCTTAAAAAGAATAATTCTTCAGTGACTTTTTAAAAACTTCCCTTAGAAATTATTTCTTTTATGTCTTTTATCCTAAGACATTTGACATAGAGAAAGCCATCAGGGACTATTGTTTTTTCCTCTCAGAAAACATTTCTTTTAAGAACAACATCAAATTGGCATGAATTTTCTGCTGTCTTCTTTGAAATTAGTGTTAGTGCAGGTGTAAAAAACAAGCATGTATTTATTTTCTAATCCATTTTATTTCCTTGCACTTCAGTACTTCCAATCTGACAACAAATAAAGTGCTTTCTTAAAAAATGACTTCTGCAATTTCTTATCTTCACTTTTTTAAAAATAGAAACTGTGGCTATGCAGATCAAAAGATGCTTTTTACTTCCTTGTTTGAACTTCAGCTTTCTCCTCTATAAAATGGGGATAATATCACCTACTATGTAAGATTGTTGTATATATTACTATGATCATCTCTAGAAAGTACATAGTATCCGGCACATTGTGAATCTCAAATACATGTTAGCTATTATACTATTATGATTATTTCTCTAAATGATGTACAATCCACTTTCCCACTCTCCTATCCCTTTCAAGCATATTATACTAATGTGGCCCTTACTATATAGCGAGCTATATCTACTGATCTGCTTTCAGTCGAGTGAATCCACATAGACCTGAGATTTCCTCTAGTTGAATCTGTAAACATAGCTCAAATCATGATTTGAGCTCTTCCATGTTCCCAAATCATTGTTCTGTAAATTTCAATGGAATCAGAGTAGAGGGTTTTGTTTTGTGAAGTCAGCACAAAAAATTACTTTTAAGAAATGACTTTTAGTAATTAAATTTTAAATAGTTAAATTACATTAGTAATTATTGAGATATAGTACAAGTGAAAGATGCTACAAAGAAAAGAATGTTTGAAAAAAATTGTTTGAATGTAAATGATGTGATAGTTGGCATCTTTTGATCAAATATGACGTATAATAGAGGTAAAAAAATTTCTGCGACAACTTTATAGTTTAATGTGACTCATTTGGATACCCCAGTGATGTGAAGGAGTTAATGTTATTTCCAAAGTGCCTGTCCCTGGTCATCATTATTTATTCAATGGGAAAGTGGTAAAAAGTGGTAAAAAGAATAAAACCAATAGTACTATTGGTAAGCCAGAACTCTCTTGCTCTCCAAAGACAGTCTTTAGGAGATTTTTAAAAATGAGCTCCACCATATTTACTCTTATAAGCAAGAGAGGAAGGATATTGTGATGAAATATGGCCCCTCAATAAAACAATGCCCCAAGCACTTTCACTCTCAAGCAAATATCCACAGCTACAGCCCTAAAGTATCGGGCTTATCTATTACTTGACTACATATTTATAGCATATTACCCTCATAATGCTCAAGGAAATAAAATGCATCTCAGCTTTGTACTGGGGAAACCTCAGCACTGGCATTGAGACCTCAAGTTTGCATTTAATGTCTCTTCTGGATGTCTGAGTTGGATGGGTCAGGGGTGTCTTTATGAAATCAAACAAGAGTGTTCCCTTTCTCAGGGGGAATTCTGGATACAAATCTTATTTCTTATGATGCTCACATACATATGTATGCATGTGTGCATATAACTTGTGGCTTGGTGTCAGTTGGAAATTTATTTATATTATCTTTACTTGTTTCTTTCTGAATTGTCATTGTTATTGTTAACTCTTGAGAAATGTTTAGCTCTTGCAAATCCCTGCCAAACTTTTGGTGGTGCTACCCTAATTTAATTTGTTCATTTTATTGGCTGCTGACATTAAGGAATAAGGGCTACAGTACCAGGAGGTAACATGTTAGATGTTTCTAAAACCATGGTTTCTCACAGAGTCTGATTTTCCAGATTTTGGTCATAATGATATCAATTTTATTATTATTACAAATGGTTTAAAAGTACATATCAATTTATTTCTGGTGATATTTTTCTATACACTTTTCTAGAGAAAAAGAATTACTGGAAAATCAATGGCATTATGAGAGACAAATTACTGAATATTTTGAGGAGCATTTAAATCTGCCAATGGAATATTGATAATTGATGCTGTATCATCCTTATATACTACATTTTTATTCTAACTACTGTAGATTAAATGTACTGTCTTCCACTTATATTTTAAAGTTCAAAACTCCAGTACCTTACAATGTGACCTTATTTGGATTCTTCTACAAGCCAAGAAAAACCAAAGATTCCCAGCGTTTCACCAGAAGCGAGGAAAGAAGCATGGAACAGATTCTTTCTCTCAGCCCTCAGAAGGTACACCTACTGAACCTTGATCTTGAACGTTTAGCTACCAGAACTGTGAGATAATACATTTGTGTTGTTTAAGCCACTCTGTCTGTGGTGCTTTGTTACAGCAGCCCTGGCAAACTAATACATTATCCAACCAGTACACACTAGGGGAGGCATAATCGGTTGTTTATAGCAAGCAGGTGTGCTAGTTAGCTGTCATCAATTCCACCGGATGGCTGCCTCTGCTTTCCTGGTTGTTAAATTTGTGAAAATTATCACAGTTATTTCTCTCTCAGGAGTAGCCTTCTGACTACAATCGAGCCCAGATACTGGTCTTCAGTTTCTAAATTTAAAATGAGGGTACTAGATGAAATAACCTTTAAGCTGTCATAGAATTCTGAAACCCTCTGAATGCTGTAATTCTAACAATGGGAAGAACTAGCATTTACATGTTACAGATAAGAAAAAGTGAGACTCAAAGCCATTGAGATAGACTAAGAACACACGGAAGTGTCAGAAAGGAATTTAATTCAAGACCTATCACTCCAGTGGGTTTTTCAGTTTGCCATTGTGTCCTCAAAATGGTGGCTTTTCGGACAAACATTGACTATACAGTGGACTCTAACATGGATATAAAGTCTGGTCAAGGGGGTTTATTAGTTTATTGTCACGGAAGTGTTATTATTTATTTATTTTTAAATTAACAGAGAGGTATTTCCCAAATACCCCATAATTGTAGGCTTTATTATAATGTTGCTCTGTAATGGATGTCCTTGGAAGAAAAGAGTTGCTTGAGCAAAGGTGGCTGAAAATCAGCAAACTGTACTTAAGGATTATATCTATGGCTGTAAATAGATTTTTAGAGTCCACATTTTATTTGTGTGTTTTTATAGCAATCAATAGGAAGCCTTCTATAGCAGTTAGGTGTTCCCATGCTGATTACTGTGACAGCTACTGAATCACTGCTAGGAAATTCAATGTGTTAACAGGTTATATTGGCTAGCTAAACACATCACTTGAATAGAATAGAAAACAACAGTAGAGGATCAGCTTTAGTTTAGAGGGTAAGCTAAAAATATAAAAATCTAGTTGAACAGAGAATGAAGGGGAATAGAGGCAGTTCCTAAACTTTCTCTTAAGAATTGGCACTTTCCAATGATAATAATATTTAATATTATGTCAAAAATGTATGTTAACAATAATTTCAAATCTTTCATTGTCATATATTCTGTAAGAACAAAAACCAGATTATCACAAAAGAGTATACTGAGATTTTGGTTTGGTCATTTTTGTGATTTTGATAGGAGAAAGAGTAGAGTGGTAGTCCAATCACATTCCCACATACCACTATCAGTAAGTGAAAAGCCATGAGAGTTATTTAGTCCATTGACTTAGTATCAAGAAATTTTCTTCATTGGAGCAAATCATATGCTATATGAGACCTCCAGATTAAATCTCAGAATCCTGGGGGGAAACTGACTGATTGCTTCTTTTTGGACTGGAATTTTAGGAAGTATTTTCCAAAATGGTTAGAATCTAAACTATGAAGGAACTTATATTTCATATCAATGAATGAGAACCATTTACAGGCAATCTTAGCATGCTTATTCCATCAGGTACCATCAACTAAACCTAAGTGACAGACCAGCTCCCACTGGATTTGCATTCACTTTGTAATGGTCTTCAAAGGATGCTTCCCAGGGATGAAAGTTGTACAATTAATCCAGATAAAGTAAAGAAAAACTGTAACATAGTTTGAAATTCCTAACAAAAACATCATAAAGCAGTAGAAATAATTTAAAAATTGGTTTAAAAAAACAAAAATTAAATTAGAGAAAAACTAAGGCTTAGACAAATATAATTAATTACAGGTTTGTGTACTTGTTTAGAGTTTATTTGAAAAATATCCTAAAATATTATGGTGAAAATATTTTTATAATCAGGGTTTTAAAAAATAAATGGAGATATTTAGAAGAGACCTATGTTGATATGTACATACCACTATATTACATATTTGGAGCATGAGTTTCTATTGCTTGTGGAGAATAAGTAGATAGGACAATTTAATTTTTTTTTTACGGGTATACAGCAGGAGGCAGTAGGTGATTTAATTTGATATATTTATTCAAACACAGAGATTCATGGATTCTTTATAATGCAAAATAATTAAATTGTTATAAAACAATATATATCTTTTTAAATGCACAATTTAATTTGTAAATTTTTGATGCTTTTATAGAAATATAATCTTTTCAAATTTTGTTTTTTTAAAAAGAGGAGTTAACCTGTGTAATTTTGGCCTGAGAAGGGCTTCAATGTTGTAACACTAATGAAGGAAATAGAGCTTTTAATTTATATGAAGAACAAATGGAGGACATTAAAATATCTTTACACATGATTTTATGTTCTTCCATTAATTGTGGCATTTATAAATGTATATTTCTATTTGAATTACCTATATTTAATTTATGAAAAAAATGCACCACTAGTCAATATGAAGTAATCTTAAATAATTGATTAGTGTGATTTATTTTGTTATAATCTTAACTTTCTGATTGTTACTTTGGATATCTCTATAATATATTTAGAAAACATTGAGCAAAAGGAAAGCTGTAGAAAAATTTAGAATGAAAAATGTATTTGAGTATATAGACTACCATATAAAAATACTTTATAAACGATGTATCCTTTGGTGATTTTTTATGACCTGAATTCCAATGCATTTTTTAAAACCTGATTATTAGGTACTGTAATCCTAATTCATTATGGGTTTTGAATTTCAACAGACCTCAAGGAAAAAAAAAACATGTTTCATCAGCAAAATTACTGCATCTTAAGGCAATATTTAATTATTAATTTTTTAAGACTTCTATTTTGGTTTCTTTTGCTGCCTTAGTACAGAAAATAATAGAGGTTACAATAATACTGCAGAGAAAATGCATCTACTGGATTAATAACAACAAAAAATGCCAGGCTGGCATTTTAAATATGTTGGTCTCTGGAAAAATCTGGACTCTCCTCTAAATCAGTGCTTTTTTAATCAAAGCCTGAAGTGAGAAATTTTCTTTTATTTATTTGCAAAATTAGGCTGTGAATCATTGCCATTAAAGAGTTTGTTTCTGATATGACACCAAACATTAGCAGAGAATCAGGGAAGAATTTTCTGGTATGTGTAGAATGTCCCAAAACTTAGAAGCATTCAGGAAGTACTTTTCGGAAAGGTTAAAGCTTATTGTTAAAGTTATATTTTTGCCTAACAGAGTATTGGAATCTACTGATTAATGTTGTTTTCATGTTGTAACTGTAATTGTTTCAGAGGCCATAATGGTTTTGAATTCCATTTATATAACACTTATTGTTATAGCACAAAGTTTGTAGAATAAATGGTACATGGGCCATACCTCTGAGATACAATGATGATTTGAGTAACTCTTAACAATAGTAAGATTAATAACCACAGTAATAACAATAGTTTATTTTTTTCGAGTGCCTCATCTGTGCCATGTCCTATGCTTAGTAGATGATAAACACGATCCCATATTTCCCTCTTAACAAATCCTGATCTATTTCCCACCGTATTATCCTTTTTAATATTACACTTGAGTAGGAGATTCTTCAAGGTATCAAGAAGTTGGAACTTTTTTCACTTGCACCTGTTTTCTGAAATGTTTAGAACCCAAGTATTAAGAAAAGTGCTATATCTGCCATTGAGATGTTTGACTTTGATGCCTATTTTCTGAATCATTACCATTTACTCATAAATTATTAGACCATAATTATTCTATTGTATTGGCCTTTTAGGGTTATGTTGAGAAGGTATCAAGAATTTACATCTTATGCCTCTTTCAGTCAGACTCTACATGGGAAGGCATATATAATTTAGGAAACTCAGTTGTCTTTGTTTCAGTGATACAACTGTAAATAGTACTTTTCTGGAAACTCTTCAAGGATCTGAATGTTGATTTGCCATGAGAGTGTGGATGTATAGGCAGACGAACAGAATATACTGCTGTACTATTTCCCCAGGTATTAAACATGGGGTGCAGAACACTAGCTTCTTGAGCAAATCTGCTACACGTTTTGCTTTTGACTATTAAAACTCTCATTTACTTCAGTAAACTGTCCTATTTTTGGTTTCATGGATCTAAGAAAAATTACTGACATTCTCTACACAGGGATAACAAACAGTCCTTGAGTAATTTTATAGTTGCTACTGTCTCCAGGTAATAACAATAATAATTAGTAGTAGTAATAGTAGTATAGTAGTAGTATTACTACTACTACTACCACTATCATTATCATCAATGTCTGGTAAAGTATTTCTTCTCATTCTTAAATGCAGGCACTATTATCTGGTGGAAAAGAAACTAAACTGGGATTAAAAAAACTGAAATCCATTCTCAGTTACTTCTCTCTTTGTGACATTGCATTGCCTCAGGATACCTCTGAAAGACAGTTGATGTGGGAATTCATTGTGTTTCGAAAACTCCAATGTAAATTAAGCATGAACTACATCTCATGATATCATGAAATAATAGATCAGGTGTATTCATTGATCTTCCAAATATTATATAATTCTCTAATCATATTAAAATGGCTTATTTACAAATATAAACCATTTGCTAAAAGCCCAGATAGTTATTTGAACTGCATCTGAATCTAGTGCTTTTTTGTACCCCAAAATATACAGTTTGTTTGATTTGGTTTAAGTTTTCAAAGGAGAACACTAAATTGAAGGTGACATTGTCTGGGGCATTTTCTTTTTGCCAAAAGAGTATACAGACAATGGGGGCCAAAAGGACTTCTACAACTAGCAGTAATTTTTATCCGATTTAATATCCCCTGCATTCAAACAAAGAGAAATGAGTTGTACTTTGAGTGTGTTAGAAGACACCTCCCTGTAGGCATGGATAAAAATGTAAAAGATTTTTCCACTTGTACTTGTGTTTGGAATTATTTGGCATCAGTATATTGAGACAAGTGAGAAAGACATAAAATTTGGAATATGGTCTCTACTCTGCCCTTGAATTTCACATTCAATACTCCTTTTTAAAAGCTCCCATAAGAGACCATTTCCATATTATTCCTCTTTATGCTAAACTTGATAGTCAAATATGACTATTTGAAGTCTGATCTTCAAATATAAGAACCCAACCTGGAATTTCAAACACAATTGTATAATAATCTTAGAGCAGAATAGAATGCAACAAACTTAAAATGAATTGAAACACCTGCTTTACAGATATCCCATGGAGGACAAGACATACACACGTGGGCAATTCAACAAATTTAACAAGACCTAATGAGCCTTGAAACTGTAATTTAATTCTTAATTTCTGTGAAGTAAATTTAGTAATGACTGATAAGGATCATCATCATCCACACTTAGAGAGTCATTAACAGGGAAGTGGAAACACCTGTCCTTTTATGTAAGGTGTTTAGTTCACTTTATCTAAGATTTGAAGCTGCTGTCCCTTGTACAAGAGCCACAAATAAAGATTCCAGGACTAAAATGATCTTAGAAACAAAATTCCATACCACAAGCCATGATAATATTTAAAATGAAATTCCATAGCTATGAGTTTAAGGGTAACACAAGCTTTATAACTTGTTGTATTTCTGGAGATGAGTAAGTCTGGTATGACCTCTATACCCTTGGGTGATTACCTGTATGCATGACGGTAGTTACAAAAAAAGGATATGTTTACTTTGTACATTTGAGTTCTAGAAGAGCCTATTTTCCTGCAATGGGTTTCCTTTGTTAATATCACAATGAAGTCTCTGAGCATTCTTCCTATGGTATTATTGTTTCAGCAGAAGAGTTTTTGTATTTGTTTTTAGACAAAGGGACTGGTCATATTCAGCATTGATTCAGACTATGATTGAACAAGTGGGAGACCAAGCAAACTATGAAATTAATATTTGTTAATAAAGTGAAAGAATAATATTACAATACCCATTCCCCTTCCCAATCTGCCTGACATTATGAATTGTCAATTCCCTGAAGATTCTTCATGAAGGTGCTAATGGATAAAAATATTTGTCTGTATCTTTAATATACTTTATAAATGAACTCAAATTAAGCATTAGGGGTAGCTCTGAAGGAAAAAATAATGTCACAAAAGCCCAAGAAGCAGTAGATTATTGGAAGCGATGTAGCACCAAATATTAAATCTTGCTTCCACCACCTTCCATCAACCAGTCTAGTGACCCACTTGCATAGTAGGTTACAGGAATGAGTTGATATCCATTGCAATTCTTAATTTTTCTATGATTCAGTTTCCCCATCTATAAATAATGATTTTACTCAACCTGGTGTTTCTTGGGAGAGACCAAGATAAAAATGAAAATGAAATTACTTTGTAAACGATCACCTTGATGTAAGTCTGTTATCATTATTCCCATATTCAGTATTTATTTCATTAGACAAATAATACTGAATGTTTATGGTGATGCAGGCAGATCTGTGAGCTGAGTGAGAAGGGATTGTTGTGAGTGGGTTATATTCCAGGCATTGTGCAGAGCTATCCAGGGAAAACAGATAAAAAATGAACATACTTGGAATTAATGTTAATGTCAATATTAGCATTAATATTTATTCTTTTATTGGTAGTACAACCCAAAGAGCACTTACAAAAGAAGGAATAAGAGATTACTTGAAGGAGATAGGGTTGTGGGCCTGTAGAGGTACAAAGATAGGGTCCTGTATGCCATAGAAGTAAGGGAAGAGAATAAAATGGTAAAAAATCAGAAGAAAAATATAACTAATAAATTCATTTTAGAATGAGTCTCAGTTTTGATCGAGACAATCAGATAGGATAAATTCAACTGGTGTGCAGAATATGGATTTTATCTAAAGTAATTTGAAATTAATGTGTAATAGGAATGACCCAACATGTTAGCTAAAGCACAGATTTTCTGACTGAATTATCTGAGATTGTTTCAATAGTACTGTACTGAACCCAGGGAATTGAGTCATGTAGCTCATGTAATTGGTTTAAAGACCACACTGGAAAAAAAAAAACAAAAAAAAACAAAAAAAACAAAAAAAACAAAAAAAAAAAAACCAAAACAAAAAAACAAAACTGAGTTAGTTTACCTGAATTAAGTGATTAGAAAACTAAAACCAGTAAAATACTTCCTTTCATTGTTCAGTCAAAAGGTTTATTTTATAAGTAGTACAAATAGCTATTATCTTTTATTTGTTTTGTTTTGTTTTGGTTTGATTTGGTTGGATGGCCAGAAGTTTTTAGGTGATGAAGACAAATAAAAATTATTTTCTGTGTATTGTAGTCTGTGTCCTGAGAAAATCTTGCCTACCCAAAGTCATGAAAATATTATCATATATTTTCTTTCAGAAGCATTATAACTGTTACTTTTACATTTTGATCCATGGTTTATCTGAAATTAATTTTTGCATATAATTTGAGATAGGAGTCAAGTTCTTTCCCTCATGCCCCACATGGAATCTACTTATTCCCACACCATTTGTTGCAAGTATCCCTTTCCTATTGGATTAGTCTGTTGCTTTTTTTTTTTTTTTTTTTTAATCATCTGACTATAAGCTTGGATCCATTTCTAGGCTTTCTATTCTATTCCACTCATCTATTTGTTGATCATTATGCCAATACCAGGCTCTCTTGATTACTGTAGTTTTATTATATATTTTGAAAACAGGTACTATGAATCTTCCAATTTCGTTATTTTTAAAATTTATTTTGGCTATTATATTTTCTTTGCCTTTCCATGTACATTTTAGTTCAGCTTATTAATTTCTACAAAACACCTTGCTGACATTTTGAGTGAGATTGTATCCAATTTATAAATGTAACAGACCAATTGAAATCTAAATACTGAGTATTTCTACTAATTTAATATTTTCTTGTTTCTTTCAACAGTGTTTATGATTTAACCATACTGATCT